>NC_142243.1:65565873-65882123 GCF_052056855.1 Sturnus vulgaris | reverse complement strand
CTGCTGGACTTTGTGGGTCCAGATGTGCAACAGGATGACCACTGCTTCAGCTCATCAGTCACCTTCTATACCCAATATCTGTTTATTCTACCATCTCCTCTCATACCCAATTATCTGTTTTAATTAATGTCAAAGTATAGGACAAGAGTAACTTCAACAAGAGCTACGGAAGGGATTTTAAAAGGCCTGGAAACTTTGAAAATTTGCAAACAAATGTCTGCAAATGGTCATCACATTTGAAAAGTCATGGCAATCCAGTGAAGTTGTCACTGACTGGAAAAGGGGAAATATAAAAGGGAAAAAAGGAAGACCTGAGGAACTGCAGGACAGTCAGTCTCATCTCAATGCCTGGCAAGATCATAGGAAAGATCCTCCTGGAAACTGTGCTGAGTCATGTGGAAAATAAAGAGGTGATTGGTGGCAGCCAACATGGTTTGCCTAAGAGCAAATCATGCCAGACAAATTTAGTGACCTTTGGTGACATGCTGGATAAGGGAAGAGCAACTGATGTCATCTACCTGGACTTATGCAAAGCATTTCACAATAATCTCCTCTAAACTGGAGAGGCATGGATTTGATCAGGAAGTGGCTGGAGAGTTTCACTCAAAGTGTTCTAAACAATGTCTTGATGTCCAAGTGAAGGACAATGATGGGTGGTATCCCCCAGGAGTCAGTACTGTTGGACATCATTGTTGGTGACATGGACAGTGGGATTGGTGCACCATCAGCAAGATTGCCAACAACACCGAAATGTGCAGTGCAGTCAACAGGCTGAAGGGAAGGGATGCCATCCAGAGGGGCCTTGACCAGCTTAAGAAGTGGATGTTTGCTAATCCCAAAGTTCAACAAGGCCAACTGTAAGGTCCTGTACCTATATTGAGGCCATCCCAGACACAAATACAGGCTAAGTGGTTGAGAAATGGATTGAGAGCGGTCCTGAGGAAAAGGACTTGTGAGTGTGGATTGACAGGAAGCTCAGCATGAGCTGGCAATGTGTGCATGCAGCCCAGAATGCCAACCGTGTTCTGGTTGCATCCACACAAGTGTGGACACCACACTAAAAGAAGGGATTCTGCTCCTCTACTCCTCTTTGGTGAGACCCCACTCGGAGTGCTGCATCCAGCTATGGGTTTCCCAGCATCAGAATGATACAGACCTGTTTGAGCAAGTCCAGAGGAAGCACACAGATATGATCAGAGGGCTGGGAACAACTATGAAAACAGGCTGAGAGAGTTGGGGTTGTTCAGCCTGGAGAAGGTTCTGGGGAGACCTCAGAGCAGCCTTCCAGTACCTAACAGGAGTCTACAAGAGAGCTGGAGAGGGGCTTTGTACAAAGGCCTGTGGTGGTGGAATGGGAGTGAATGGCTTCAAACTGAAGGAAGGTGAGTGTAGATTAGATATTAAAGAAGATATTTTTTAATGAGAATGATGAGACAGTGGAACAAGTTGGCCAGAGAGCTTCTTCTCTGTCAACATTCATGTTGAAAGGGTGCTTGAGTGACCTGGTCTAGTGGAAGATGTCCTTTCCCATGGCAGGGGTGTTGGAACTGGATGATCTTTAGGGACCCTTACAACCACAATTGTTTTATGATTCTGGGATTTGGAATGCTGATGTGCACCAAAAATCCAAAACTGCTAGCATTCACTGAACTCTACACAATAATATTGTTAGAAGTTGCATTTCATATTGTGGTGTAAATCGCATCTTGTCTTTACCTTTGTGTAAATGCACTGAATTATAGTGAAAAAATTACTGCAAAAGTGGTATTTGAACCCAGAGGGAGCATTTTATTAATTAGTAAATAATGATATGATGAAATAGAATCATACTGCCCTTTCTTTTCCAATTTTTTTTGAGGAGTGCCTGCTCTGAACGTGTGAGCACAAATAGTTTCCTTATGTCTCTAAAACATGTTGCAAATGTTTAATTTAATTTTAATGACAATGACAGTTTAGAAAGGAAACGCTATTCAAAGACAAGAAGTGTAGAAGTAAGATGTTAATTTTATGAGTTTTAAATAAAATATTAGAAACATATTCTGGAGTCACAATATTAACATGCATACATATAGATATATGTTTTTGTCTTGTTAACATCAAACTATGTTTGAAAATTTTCTTGAAAATTTCCAACACAGGTGCAAAATTTAGGTACCTGTGCTTTTGACTTCATGTTAGGATAAAAAGCATGCAGTTGGTGAGTGGGATTTTGCAGTGCTACAAGCATAGCCATGTGCTTTGGGGCTGATTATAATCACTAGGGAGATTGAAGTGTATTGAAAACCAGAAAATCTCGACAAGCCTTTTAAATGAATTGTTGAAGTCCTCTAAGAGGATTTCAGAATAAAGGTATCTGAATGCATTCACATGTGTGGGGAAACCTGAGTGCACATGTGCATTCCTGGACCCTGGAGTAATTTCATGTAATACTAGCATAAACTAAGCCTGTGTAACTGTAAAGTGCATGTTGACTTGGATAGTGCCTTCCAAATCCTTTCAGAGCCATTTTTAGTGTGAGAACACTTCTGATAGAGAACACAAACCTTCTTCAATTACACTGAGTGATTTTTAAGGATGCTTCAACATTGGGGACTGAATAATTGAGCCTGGAAGAGAGTGTTTCAAAGTAGATTTGAAAGAATAAGAGCAACCAGTCCATCTTGGAAAGAATTCTGACTTTTTTTTGCATTTAAGTTGTTTCTCACATGGTTAAAGATAGTAATTTGGTGTTTATGAAGTCATCTCTAGTTTGTGTTCAAGAGGAAGCTGCCTCAATATGTTCAGCTGAAAGGTTCTCCTGCTGCATTCCCAAATTTAACCTTCAGCTTCACTTCCCTGCAGCATAGTTCTGGTTGCATTGTGAAATGGACAACTGATATAATCTTTACTACCTTTATTTCTTTCTGCACAAAGAATTTTGTTTCTGTGGTAGAAGAGAAAAAGTATTTTGAAGTGTTTCCACCAAAGTACAGCCAGAAAAAAAAATAGAAATCAGAAAAGACTTCTTGTTATTTGCATTAAGAAACTCAAATAATTCATGGCATAAAATTTTCGGAAATTTTGACCATGCTTCTAAATGATCACCAGTTACTGGTGATGAATCTCTATGATTGTATGAGTGAACAGAGAAAAGCTTTGCTCAGATGTCCTGAAGTGAGTTGTCTGGATGTATTTTGATTGGTTGTTTTTTTACATTTACTCTTTTTGCAAATTAGCCCACAAGGTTATGAAGACATGGGTAAGCCAATGAGTTCATGAGTTTGAGATGCCACACCTATAGATGTGTACACAATCTTTTCATGTTGTAAAGTGGATGTGAAATGGAATCACAGAATGTTAGGTTGGAAAGGACCTTAAAGATCACCTAGTGTCAACCCACCTGCCATGGGCAGGGACACCTTTCACTAAAGCAGGTTGCTCAGGGCCCCATCCAACTTGGCCTTGAACACTTCCATGGGCATCAACAGCTTCACTGGGCAACCTTTACCAATGCCTCAGCACCCCCACAGCAAATAATTTCTTCCTAATACCTAATTAAACCTGCCTTCTTTCAGCTTGAAATCGTTGTCCCTTGTCCTATCACTATCTGCCTGTATAAAAAGTCTCTTTCCTTCCTTTTTATAAGCCCTGTTAGGGTATTGGAAGGCTGCAAAAGGATCTCTCTGGGCTGAACAACCCCAACTCTCAGGCTTTCCTCGTAGAAGAGGTGTTCCAGCCCTCTGATTATCTGGCAATTCACCAGTATGAGCTGCCAAGGAGTGTTAGAGTAAACCAAGTTTACACCATCAATTAAGTTGCATCTTTGAGATATTGTGGATTTAACATATATAATATATGTAAAACATTACATTTGAAGAGATCTGTGCTGACTTTCTGTGCACGTATCTGATATGAATACCTTTTTGATTAAAAAATCTCTTTTTTCTCATTGTCCAGATATCCACAAATAAAAACAAAATGGGAGAGGGTGTTGATAATTATTATTTATGTTTGCTCTATGTACCTAGTTTGTTCAAATAGCCAATTTACGGCTAGTGACAACCTGCTCCCTGACCAGTAATTCCATCTACAGTTCTGAAGCGTGAAAAAGAAGATACTGGGATAATTGTAATTAAACTTCTGGAGGAGTTGTTCATTTTGGTAGCTGCTTCCTTTGAAAATTCCTTTAATATTAGTAGGACGTTAAGACCCATAGAAGTGAGAATGCATTTGATGACAAGGAGCAGAGGCATGGTACTGCAGTGCTTACAGCCAAGACAGCTGATGTGGGAGATGACAGAGCTCTTGGGGAGATATCTATGCCATAATTGCTGCATTCCAGGTGCAGCAGCTCAAGAAAATAAATCTCTGGATCATCTCTTTAAAAAAAAAGCTTGTGGTGTTGAAGCACAGTGTGATTTTTTTAACTCGAGTATTGACCTCGGAGTTCCTAAGGGAGGGAGAAGAAAAAAAGGTTGAATTGTGAAGTACTGGCATACCTTTGGCTACAGTGTACAAGTGGGTGTAAACGTAATCATCTTGTAGACATATGAGAAAGGGGCAGAGTAGATGGGCACATCTGCTGACAATCTTTCATTTTAAAGCGTGGTGGAGCCACCTGAAGGCAATAAGTATCTGGATAATAACTCGATCCCCATACGGCTTCTGGTCTTTCAGATTAATAATGTGAAGCATGGGAAGGAAAAAAAGAGTCTACTTTTAACTCTGGCTTCTATTCACCTTTTTGTGAGCCTGAGAACATTTTCTGCCTGCTTGGTGATGGGAAATGTAACCAAATCAGGCATCAATGTGACATTTCTCACGGCTGGCTTTCGATGCTGAGTCTTCTGTACCACCTCAGAGATGCTGCATGAAGGGGAAAGGAGGCCAGATCTTTACCATGCTTTGAAGTTGACTCACTTCAGTATTTTACCTTGTTGGTTTATCAGTATATATTTCATTGTATCTAAAATACATTTCCAAGTTATAATTCCTTAGGGTCCAGTATTGCAAGGAGTAGGTGAATACTGTCAAATAAAATACATGTACTTCTGTGAGAGGTGTATTTTGAAACAAGGATTTTACTTTGGTCTAGAATTTATATATAGGCTCTCTACTTATAGTTACACATTTTTGCTTTTGTAGCTTCCCATACTTTCCTTCCTGTCTGTGTTCTCATATTTCCTTTCTAAATTATAGATATGAGGGAACAACCATTTTCCTTGAAAAGGGCTTCACTTTTGGGGATAATCTGTGGCCATTTTAAGAAAAGTCAGCAGTTCACAAGGGTGTTGCCGAGCATGGGGTTATATGAAATGGGATTTCAGGAAAAACAAACCAAAATCAACAGCCCTCAGAACCCTGCAATCTTGAGATGAATAGTACTAGGAAAAAAATGCCCATCCTGCTTGTTTTTCTAGGAGGGTTTTGTGCCAGATTATAGCTCTTGCCCTGTCTCTGTCAAAATAAGTTTTGCAATGCACATTCACCTGCCATGTGAAGGGCGTGGTGAGGAAAGGGGGAATCACTGACTGAAGAAAGGAAGAGCAGAGAGAGAATTTGTACTGTGGCTATGTTTAGTATTGATGCTACACTGCTAAATCTCTGTAAACACAGGTGTTAGGAGTGTAGATTAGGATGTTATATCAATATTGGCAACTTCACTAGAATCTGTAGCCCTATTGAATTGTTTAATTGTTTAATGAGAGAATGTGAAGATATGCGACTCTTTACGAAGAATTTGTGAAGGAGACGTCAAGTCACCTCTTTTTTTGACTTGTACTGGAAGATATCCTTCTATTTGTTGAAGATGAGAATTCAGAGTTTCAGTTTTGAAGGGATGCAGGCATGGATAAATGAAAACTGCATTTCTGTGGGAAATTGTACTGGGGTTTTTTGACTTGGAAAAATGTGAAATACTGAGACACACTTTACTCTCCATTTTTCCCTCCTTTTGCTTGCATCTACAATACAAAGTTTAGGTCGTTTTTTGTTGACTTTCTGTAATTTTTGTCTGCAGATTACTGTGTCTGCCAGCTCAGCAGTGCATGGTAGATACTGTTCCAGAGTGAAACTCTTGGTCTCATGGGTTTTAGGGAGAATGTGCAGCATGGGTGAACAGGTTCCAGAAATCCCAGTGGAAGAAGCTGGGAAATCCATCCTCTGGACTCTGCTTTACCTTAGCAATTATTTTCCTTTCCCTCAGTGGGATTTTAGGCCCTGCAGAAGTGCATTACCTGTCCCTACATAGGCAGTGTGCTCATAACATACAACAGCTCAGAGATTTCTATGATGTTGTGAGTTGCGTGTATGTTTATATGCTTGTTTATCCATAGTAATTTTTGAAAGAGAAGGCTTAGTATTTTACTTTTGACATCTTTGTACTCCTCTAGATGTTATTTACAAGGTCAGTTTTGCTGTTATTACTTCATCTTTTGAGAATGCTTGGTCAGGATTACATTTGATGTGGCAAATTCTTGCTGTTCTACATATTGTTACATTAAGTGCTCTTCACAGAACTGTATGATGGAGCTCAGACATAGCTGGTTTCACCAGATAAGAAAAGTAATGAAATTCTAGTCAGAAATAATGATACTGTGAGGCTGTTCCATGTTTGAGAGAGATGTGGTACCTGTATTAGACCAGGGCTCTGCTTTCACAGTGGACAGGAAGATTGTACTAAGAAGTTAAACTTGCCTGGGAGTATCCTTTGGCACTAGGATACAGACAGCCCATGATGAAATCATACGGCTCTCACTCTCCAAAAAAAGGTGCCCACATCCAATCTTACAGGATTTATCTCTGGGCTGTGTTTTTCCCCTGTGGTGCTGGGGAGTCTGACAAACCTGTGCCAAGAACTTGTCTAATAACTGAACTGCAGAGACAATTAAAGTCCACTGTCTGGATTTGCTTCTTGGAGCTGTTTAATTTGCTGATGAAAAAGAGGCCAAAGAGGAGTGTTTGACTACTTATCTCTGGTTTTGTTTATTGAGGATCACCACTCCAAATGATTCATCTCATGTGTTTGGAAACTCATTTTGTCTTATCACTGCTGAAGACTTTGTGATAGTTTTGCATTAAAATGACACACATGCTACTTCTGCATAACTCTAGGAGGGAAAAAAATTTAGAAATTGAAAAAGCCTTATAACACTGGCTGTTATACATGAGGATCTAGGATGATAGAATTGAGAGAACTTGCCTTTTCCATGAGGTACTTTTTGCCATTCCTGTGAGATTTCAGGGGCTGATAGTGATTTCTTTTCGCCATAAGATATAGTAAGCTCTTCTGTGTGCTTTGAGTGGATGCCTGGTGTGTGTGTGTCTCTGCATACTCACACTCATACATGCACTGCCCACATACAGAGGTGGTCTGTAGTGTCTGTGTATGATTTTCAGTGGTCAGCACTAAGTGACAGTGACAAGTCACGTTCGTGCTGGGGCCTGGGCCCAGCGGGAGGTGGTGCATGTGCACCTTCAGCATTAACACAATCGACATCCGCTCAGCAGAAGGGTGGCTGGGCCTTTCCTTGGGAAACATATGCCAAAACTATTATCAGAGCCTACGTCATGGCCTGCAGCAAACTGGACAGGATGTTAATGAGGAGGGAATTGTGGAAGGAATCGGAACGCCTCTCATATTATTGAAACAGAATGCTGAATAAACAGATTATTTCCATTACGGTGCCCTGTCAGCAATCTCAGTATTTTGATCTTTATCAGGTTTATGCTGATAAAGGCTTATTTTTCATTACTTAGTTGATATGGGTTTGGGGGTGTTTTAAATTTGATAAATAAATAAATAAATAAATGCAAACATCTGGGAGGTTATAAAAGACTGTGGAGCCAGGACAGCTCATTATTTCTCCTTGACGAAGAAATCTCTGGTGCATCCTGTGATGTCTGTGACAGTGTGTAATGAGGCACTCCACTATGTCAAACCCAGAGTAGTAATTCTGTCTTATCTGCTGCAATAATGAGACTTTTTGCACTACTGAACCCAGCAGAAGTTATAGGTGTAAAGAAGATATGTGTGTTTTGCAACTATTTACAACAGGTGGAGGCCAAGGAATTAAAATTTATTGTTTTTTTCATTCAAGGACCTTGCTTCAGAACCTAGCTTGGAATTTGTGCTGATGATTCAAACAATGCCTGGCACTAATTTAATTTCATATTTGGCAATTTTCTGTTGTAGTCCTTGTTCAATATTTTATTGCTTACTTTGCTTCTATCTGTTCTTCCTTTATCTTTTTCTTCCTGTCCCTTTCTTCCTCCCTGAAGGTTTGCCTGAGTAGCAAGAGTGAGATAGCTAAAATAAATACCATTGGTGATAACAGCTGTCCATTTAAAACAATTTTTAGATGTGTTTTAGAAAGCAAAATACCAAAGCAATATCAAAACATGTTTTTTTCCCAAGATTCCAGCTGATAAGAGTCTGAACTCTTATGGATTGATCTTAAGTTCAACATTACTATTAGTTTGATGTCCCTTGAAAGGTTAGGCTGTTTATTCATAAAATTAATTAAATACGGCCAATGTCATGGCAAGTCCATTTTATAATTAAATTTCAGCTGCCTTGTCTTCCCTGGACAATGGATGTATTTTTTCCTACACCTTGGCTAACGTGCAGTAGCTAACATGAGGTAAGCTGGAGTTGTAATATGAGTTAGCAGGGTGACGTGGCTCTTGGCCTCTTGAGAAAGTATTCACATGCTCCCTTGTCTCTGTGACGGTTTTACCAAATGTCAGCTCATGTGTGCTAAGAATAGGTCTTGCTGCTCTCTGTCTCTACAGAAGTGACCTCAGCCCTGACCTGGAGCTTCCCTCTCTCGGGTAGAGATTGTTCATGTGCCAGAGCCATTCCAGCCGCAGCTCCTCAGCCCCCTGGGGTGGAAATCTGTGCCCTGGTCTGCTAGAAATGAGAGCTTTGGTGACACAAACTATTGAACAGCCCTCGACTGGCAGTCACTGTCACTCATTGTCAACCTGAGCCTGCTTTGAGGAACCAGCTACTGGTAAAGCGCTATTGAAAACATTTTCTTTTATTCTTAAATTTCCCTTTGCAGGGAAGATACCTGTTAATATCAGGTAGTTAAGAAAGGAAGAGGTTGGCTCTGATCTATTTGTTTTTGTTCCATGCCATCATTCCAGGTGACCTAGTTTAGGATTGTGATGAAATCTGAAGAGCAGAGTATTGAAAATGTTGTTTGTGAGAGCCTGTGTGCCAGAACAGTATGGGGTAAAATCATCTTAATGAGATGCTAGATCATCTATAGAATGCATTTCTCAGTAAATACAGTGGATTTATTTTCCTTAAGGGGAATTCAATGAACCTCTCACAGGAATGCACTTTTCTAAGGCTGAAAAAAAATTAAGTAGATGCTTTAGTTCTTTTAAGGGTTAAGCAGAAGCAAACTTCTGTGCAAATTTCTCCAGAAATAAAATAACTTTTTTTGTTTATTTGAAAAACATAATCATGGAGACGTTGTTTTATTATTGTAAATCAAGATCCAGAACCTGAGAGTCCAAAATACTACTGTAGCTTCCATCTGAAAATCAAGGCCTGTCAGGTGGCATCACATCCACTCCCTTTCTAGCTTTATTTGACCCAAGAGGAAATTTGTTGCAATGCTTGCTAACCTTTACTGAGCAAAAAGAGTCACTTAATAAACATGATTTTCCCCCGGGGAATTTTACTGCCTGGCCTAGGTTTAAGTTTCCCTCTTAACATTTTTCTACCCGTGTTCTGATTCTTCCAAAAAACACAATAAAGGGTCTAGTTGCATTGCTCCCCTGGAAGAAACAGAGTATTTGTTGATCAGGACCTTAGCCAAACAATTACACTACGCATAAGCCAGTAAGAAGGACAGACTTTTACTGAGCTGAATTTGCAAGGGAAAATGTCATAAACCATATGAGTTTTCATTATCTCATTCTTTATAGGAAAAAGGTGAAGTATGGTCAATGGTGAGGAAACAGATCATTTTATGCTTTTCCTTAATGCATCCTGCTAGTAAATTTGTACTGACTGCAGGTTGTGTTATAAAATGAATGAATAAAAGATGAATAAATGTTATTTACAGAAGGGAAGTTGCCTTGCTTTTTGTTTCCCCATCCTGATTCTGGTTGATGACATCCTCTAGTTAATTAGTTAATTTCCGTGAGTAAAACTCATAATAATATGTTACTGTTTTTCAAACTATTAAAAAATTAAAATCTGTTTCCCACTTTTCTATCCTTGCTTAGACTAAGGATGCTTTGCATCTCTCATATGGAATGCATGACTCTACTGATTTTTCTTCTCTTAGTCTACATCCATTAACCACAATAAATTCCATATTGAAATAATTAATGTCTTCCCACCATGAGAATGACACTGCTTTCCTTTACACTTCCAGATCTGAGGAATTATTTATGCTTGTTTGTTTGCTGTGCTAGCATTTCTTTGCAACTCATGTGTCACCAAAAAACCTCCCTTGACAGAAGTCCTCCACTTTTTAATTGTTCCACTCCAGCCTGACTGTTCACTGTGAGTGAATGTCTCAGTCCAAGGGTATACACTAGAAATAGAGCTGATAGGCTATTTAATAGACTTGCAGGCTGAAGTAAATAACACAACTCCATCAAGAGAAGGTGAAAATTCAGACACAATTTTACAGATGGATTGGTCTGGCTACTGCTAACATTTTTCTTGTTTTTAAAGCCTGTGTTTTGAGACATACATGTACATGTGCATACATGTGTATGGATATGTGTGTTTAATAAAATAGATTTTTTTTAGCTGGTTGGATACCTAATTCTCTACAGAAAACAATCGTAATGAACATGAAGCCATCACTTGTTAAATCATTTTAGTTCAGTTTTACTTTGTACCCTGATATATCTCTGCTTTGCCCTCTGATGTGTACACATTATGTTGCACATTACTTCTTAACACTCATGCAAACAATACCCATCCTTTTACCACTGTTGGACAGGAAATTTATGGAGCATGGGTCACTGTTATCCAAATAATCTCATTGTTGTGATTTTAGTAAAGAAAAGTGAAATGTGGTTAGTATGGGATGTTTTGATATTTTCAAATTATTTTTGGCTTTCAAAGAGCATAGTTCAGTTTTCTGGGCCAAAAGACTTAGTTCATTCTTAATGCTTCATAGTTCATTTTTTAAAGTGTTATCAAACTTGGAATGAGTTTTTTTGGTTTCTTGACTTAATATGCTTTAACTTCCTAGGCAGCATTTTTTCTCCTATTGCTCTTTCTTGGTAGGGTTGCTTTAGAGACAACTGGGAGCATTGTTGCTTAAGTTAACACGACATGAGGTGATGCCTTATTGCTTTAACTTTGATGGAAGTAAAATTGGAGATTCTAGCTAATCATTTGCATAAATAGTACTTAACTTCCTCTTCCATAGCTTTTTCTAGTCAATCACTTGGAGGTGGACAGAGAATAAAGCATCAGCTATCAAGTTCTGACTAATGCATTTTAGAATTCTGGTTTGCATCCCCTGGTGTACATCTTCTTCCCTTAATTAAGATACATTTCCCGTCATGCTACCTTTTCATCAGCTTAAGGTGCATCAAAGTATAGATATACAATAATAAAATATTCTTTAACATATGTTTTAGCTAAGGCATGTTAACAGCTCACTTTTAAATCTTTGTCTAGATAAAGCCTATGGCACCATTCCACATTAACTTGTGTATAAATAAGGGAAGACCTTTACTCCATCCTTGGATGCTCGGCCAGGCATCTGTCATATTTTATGATTCATAGTCTAATGAATAATTTTGTGTCCTATATGTTAACCAGAAGAACTGAGTCTTTTCTTTTAGAGCTGTATGAGTAAATGGAAAGTCACAAAACTGAGACTTTTACAGGTGAATTACTGCTGGTAATAAACTAAGGTTTAAATCAAAATATGAAATTGCTTGCTTGCCAAAGATACAGTTACAAATATCTTCTGGTGAATTGTTCTGTGCTTATCGTGTCTCAATTCCTGTTCACAATGCACACTCTGTTTTCATTAATTATACATACCCAGTGTGCATATGATTTTTGCTGTGGGACAGCATGCATACTACACACAGATTTTGTATTTCCAAAATTGACGTGGCAATAGTGTATTCTTCTTGTGGCAATTTTATCAGCACAAAAAAAATCCTACTGCAACCTCGAATTAATTTCTTGCAAAGGGTATTTCTGTCCCCCTCCCTGTTCATTTGAATGATGTTTAAGGCCCTCTGTAATTATTTGAAGATTAAAAAAAACACACTAGAAGAGAAAATGAAGCAGGAGATGGCACTGGCTCTAACCAAGGGCAGATTGCAGTTGTGAGAGATAGGTCTTGGCAATAAAGTACCTTAAGCCTTGAGGAAAATTTCATAACTGTTGATGATTTTAAATATTTGATATGTTGAAAAGAAGGAATTCTGCCTTATATAGTGTAATTCATGCCAATAGCCCTTTACAAAACAAAATATAATGTATGTTAAGATCTGAGAATTGGGATATTTTGATCAAAACCAGTGCAAATGCATTGTTATTGAACAGCAGTAATAATGAACAAAATAAGCACAAGAACAGCTAGAGAAAAGGTATGTTTTTGTTTTTTGTTTTTTTTTCCCCAAATTTTTGAATATTTGCAATATTTGAATACACTTGCTGCTCATAGAGCATTATGGACATGACTTTTATTAACAGTGATAGCCACTTCCTGCTCTGGCCCTAAAAGACCATGCTTTTATCTCCCCTTCCAGATTCCCGAAATAGGAAGGGATTCATAGATGGGATGTGACAGTAGAAATATTATTATTTATATGGCTGAAGAAGATCTCTTTTACACTTAGATAACCTGTTACACTGGGTAAGAGGTTTTGGTCAAAGAGTTAAATTGCTTTTGATTTTTCCATCTTGCTGTGAGTTAGTTAATATTGTGAGAGAAAAGAGGTGAGATACAATGGTGACAAGCAGCAACTTAAAGGCTTACTTAGTCTGCAATAATTGGAGAATGTTATAGATATTGTGAAAGGGAAGCATATAAGGATTTTCCATGGAACAACGTACTTAAAGTCTTTTAGGAGCAAACCCAAAGGACATATGAGTCAATGATAAATGGTATGGTTGCCCACATGTCCAAGATACTGTCCTGTCCCTTGAGGAGATCCAGTTATTTGACCTAAGCCTGAATACCTAATAACAATATATATTTTTAACTGACTCATCAGTGCTCTGAGAAAACACAGGATATGCATGTCACAGAAAGAGAAAATAAGACAGTTAACTTATATAACATTCTTAAGCCTTCAGATAAGTTTTGAATCAAATACTCCATTCTGTCACATTCTGTTCTCTATTACCAGGGCTAGCTTATTTCTTATTTTATTTATTGACAGGATTAAGGAATAAATTTCTACTTGTTTTTACGCACATTTTGAAATAATTGTGGTTGTAATAAATCTTTAAGTACAATTCACAAATACAAGACACAAAATAGGGCTTATGACTCCTCTGTCATGCAGCTAAACATATCTTTATATCATTTAATCTTTTTTTATTGAAACTTACCCTAAAACCTTTGAACAGTGCAACCATGGAAATCCAGCAATGCTGGAATTAAGGCTGGACCAACATATCTTGCTGTGAAAATAAAGAAAAAGGTAAATCAGCGTTCTGATGTAGTTGGAGGTGAGTAGAGGTGGTTGGAGGACCCCTTGCCTTCCTCAGTTTTCTAGCTTTCCAGCCTGTGAGGTGTGCTACAACTTAGAGCTGGAGCTGTTTGTGAGTGGGACTCAACATAAACAAAAAGGGCAAGAAGGAGGACCTAGGAACTACTGACAGTCCGCCTTACCTAAATCCCTGGAAAGGTGGAGCACCTCACTCTGGAGGACACATGGAGGACAAGAAGGTGATCAGGAATGGATACACTAAATGTGAATGAGGTTTGACCAACCTGGCTGCATTCTATGATGGAAGAGCTTCCTGAATGGATGGGGGAAAACAGTGGATATCGTTTACCTTGCCTTCAGCAAGGCTTTTCACACTGCCTCTCACAATATGCTCATAGGCAAACTTTGGAGTGGGTAGTGGGCTGGATTAAGAACTGGCTGAGCAGCAGATCCCAGAGGATCGTGATCAGTGACAGGGTCTAGTTAGAGGCCTGTCACTATTGTTGTCCCCCAGGGTTGTCTACTGGGCCCAGTATTGTTTAACTTATCCATCAGTGTCTTGGATGTAGGGGCAGATGCCTCCTCAACAAGCTCACTGACAAAGCTGGGAGGAGAGTCTGACACCCCAGAGAGCTGTGCAGCCCTTCAGGAGCACCTTGACAGGCTAGAGAAATGGGCAAAAAGGAACCTTCTGAAATTCAAAGGTAAGTGCAGGATCCTGCCCCTGGGGAGGAATAACCTCAAGCACCAGTACAGGCTGAGGGCTGACCTGCTGGGGTGCAGCTATAGAGAAGGACCTGGGGGTCCTGGTGGACAGCAAGCTGTCCGTGAGCCAGCAGTGCCCTGGTGGCCAAGAAGGCCAAGGGGACCCTGGGGTGCATCAGGAAGAGCATTGCCAGCAGGATGAGGGAGGTGATCCTGCCCCTCTGCTCAGGCCTGGTGAGGCACACCTGGAGTGCTGTGTCCAGTTCTGGGCTCCTCAGGACAAGAGAGACATGGAACAACTTGAACAGATCCAGTGTACAGCAACAAAGATGATCAAGGGACTGGAGCATCCTCTCATGAGGACAGTCAGAGATGGGCCTGTTCAGCCTCCAGAAGGGGTGACAGAGGAGACCTCATCAGTGCCTGTCACTGTCTGAAGGGAGGGTGTCAAGGGGATGGAGCCAGGCTCTCCTCAGTGTCAAGCAACAGGACAAGAAGAAATGGCCAGGAACTAATGCACAGGAAATTCCACCTAAATATGAGGAAGAACTTCCTTACTGTGCAGGTGACCAAACACTGGAACAGATTGCCCAGAGAGGCTGTGGAGTCTCTCTCATGCAAAATATTCAAGAACCATCTGGACAGAATCCTGTGCCATGTACTCTAGGATTATCCTGCTTGAGTCAGGAGGAGGGTCCAGGTGACCAGGTGTGGTGCCTTCCAATATGACTCATCCTGTGATTCTTTGAAATACAAAATTTATAAATATAGTAACTGTAGAGTGGGAAAATAAGTTTAATCTTAAACTGAACACAGCACAATTTCTGGCATCTAGGAACTACACATTAAATACCTAACCAATGTATTTTTCCTCAGCTTTCAGTTAAAACTAAAGACTGCCTCATTCTCAATTATTTTTACACTATGGATTAATGAGCTGAAATGGGAAGAAACACTTGTAGAACAACTGAAAACCTCCCTGATATAAAGCAAAGAAAATCTCACTTCTTGATAACGAGCACACATCTGTAGAGGTTTGTTTCATATTTTGGGAAATTATTTTATGCCTGCAAGTTCCTTTCCTTTTTTTTTTTTTTACTCTAATATGAGTTTGTGAGCTGGTGAAAGATATTACTGCCTGATTAGGTGCACAGTTAATCTGTCACAGCAGCACAGTATCTGTAGTCTTCTGAAATTCTAATGCTGGTAATCCAGACCCCTATTAATGATGCTATGCATTTTATTTATTTATGCCGTAAACTTTATCTTAAAGAAAGAAAGTTTCATGCTTTGTTTTGTTTGTTTGTTTGGATATTTTTTTCTCTGCCCTTTGGATTGGATGTTGGTGTTCTAAAAGTCAACACTGCGACTAAGAGGGAAGACCTCAGGATAAGAGTTCTAGATTTCTCTGTTGTATCACACCTCTGAAGGTCCCCAGCATATGGTTTGCAGAACTTAGTCTTCTTTCCACTCTTTGTCCTACTTGTTATAATAAACCTCCCTAATATCTTCATTAGTGCCTTCTAGTGAATTTCCTCAGTGCTCTGGGAGATTATTTTAAATAGTAGTGGCACGTGCACATTACTGGCAGTCCAGTAATAACATATAGTTATAACACATAGTAATAACACAGGCCAAATAACACATAGTTTAAAATTGGGGGCATTATGCTCTTTCTTGTGTGGTATTTTCCTGTAGGCGTTTTTCAAGCGACAACTAAAGTGGTTGCTGTTTCTAAAAACAATTTACAACTGTTCATATTAGCAAATTTTAAAAAAAGTGGGAGATGAATGCTGACAAGATTAATTTCTTGGCCATACTAACTAGTTGTTTACAGACACTCAGTTTTGGAATCTTATTGGACATCTAGCAGGCCAGAGATTAAATGTTCAAAAGCAAAGACATTATGTTGGATGATGGATATCAAAAGCAAAGTTGATGGAATCGAGTCACTTTAGGAATGGGACTTCAGGTCCTTTTGACAGTTTCACCTTTGATGTTTCAAAAATTTGAAAATTTGTGTATAGTTTAGTGTTGCTGAGACTTGGTTTTTAGGTACAGCTATTTAACCTTTGGCAGTCACAGAGAGCTTTACAGTTCTTGGCTTCATGAAGGATGATGATCTGCTGGGGAATAACTGTTTTATCAGTGAAAATGCCAAAGTGGCTGTAGCTCTGTTTGTCTGCCCAGTCTCCTTTAAAGCTTCAGTCCTGTGGGTGATACATTATCAGGCCCATTCCAGTTTCCTGTTTATATAGGGTCTGGCTTTGATGCGAGTACAACAGATTAAGAAGCAGAAGCAGAGTTCCTGTTTTAGTACTTTCTCATCAAGATGTATATAAGTCCAGTGACACTGTGCTGACAATTATTAAAAACATCAGACTGGCGAGCACATACTTTCACATCAGCACCAAAGATTTAAAGGCATACAACCTCAGCAGCAGCCCTACTAGTTCATCTTTCATCAAAGCTGCAGATTAGAAAGAAATTTTTGCATTTTGTTTTACATGTGTTTTAAGCTAAGGAAAATCATTCTGAAAAGGTTGATTTGTCTATACAAGGGGATTTTAAAAAAAATTCCTACATTAAGTCCACAGTTTTTTGTCTGAAGTCCATTTATCAACGAAAAGGATCTGGAAACTTGTTTGTCTCCCCTGCAATTTCTTTGTTGGATTTTGCATTACAAAATCATATGATTTCCTTGCAGTTTCAAAGTCTTTAGCAAAGTTTCTTGCCATTATCTCTCACTATGCTTTTTTTTTTTATACGTTTTAGCTCTCCTCACAATAGAGCTCCTCCTCCCTGGATTGGGATAGATTAACCTGTTGCACTGACTCTTGCTAATTATTTTTTGGTAGCACTAAATTTTGGGTTCAGTGTGGAATCTGGTTATTCCTTGTATAATGTTCTGTCAATGTGGTGCCTTGTACAGCAGTACACCTCCAGCAGAGCAGTCTGCAAACCACATACGTTTCTTATTCAAAGACAAACAATAGAAAAATTCTTATGGTGAAATACTAACAATAATTATCATCATCATTATATAATTATTTGTGTTTGTAACTAAATCTAATTTAAGTGGTAAATGCTATGCCTTTTGTCACAAAGATGTGTAGTTATTCAAAGTAAGCTTGTAAAAATTCTGCAAGAAAGTGAGCTCTCAAGAACACCCTAGTTTTTTGGAAACTCATGCAGGCAGACCAGGACATTTTTTTCCTTTGGTTTGTGGCTTCTCTTGGGAAAAGCTCTGTGATGACCCTGCTCCACAGTAACTTTTCCCGAGTTAACTTTCCAAGTTGAGTGTAAATACCAAAGTGTGTACTGTAATGCAACTTGTCTGTAGTATCTATCCCAGGTAACCCTGGAAAACTAACTCAGTTCTTTCCCCTAGCAACAGTAGCTGTAAGGCTTGGGTGTCCAGGGTACTCTTCTCAAGCTACACCTTGTGTTGGCAAATTTGCTAGTCTTCTAGTTTAATTGGTATGTGAACGTTACACACCAGTTTCTCTTTATGAGTTGGTGATGTTTACAAACTCCTATTATATTCTATTTGCCTTGTTTGGGAATTTCATCAAGAAATATGTATACACATATGAATTCCATAACACACAATATATTCTAGTAACAGTACCTATGATAACTACAGCATGTTACCAATAAGAGAAAACTTATACTTTGAATAATCATTTTGCTGTCTATTTAAATTTTAGAACTGCTTATATTTAGTTTATGCTCTGGTATTTATGCTCTTAATGGCTATGTGTTCCTTTCTGCTACTTCTGGCTGTGTTACTTACATTTACTTAATGAACCAGAATGTTTAGAATATAGAAAGAGCATAGTCTAGTATAAAAGTACTCCCATCAGAAAAGGTTTAGCTGTCAAATGTTAAAACTAACCAAGAATTAATTGTGTGTAAGAATTACCCAGGACTTGTACTTACACTAAGGTACATGAACACTGGAACAGCTGAACCCAGAGGTGGACTGGGTTATTCTTATATTAGTTTTGAAGTTATTAGCTCTTGAAAAAACAAAACAGCAACAACAAAAAACCACAACAAAACAAAAAATCTCCCAAAAATCCCCCCCAAAAAACACCACAGAAAAACCCAACTCAAAATGAAGAGTGTTTATTAAACTGAGTTTGCTATCTTTAGTGAGGCACCATGTCACTTTTGTGGAACCTTCCTTCTCCCCACTCATTCCCAGTAAAATCAGTGGAATTTAACTTGTTTTAAAAAGGGCTCACAACTGATTGTTGTTTAAAAATCGTTCTTACTGCATGTGCTTTTGGAACAATAGACCTTGAGTAGGATTTTTTAGGTATGTGATGTGAAAGTAGATCTCATCATAGTGAATTGAGGTGATACATCTATTTTATAATCTTCCTACCAATGAAAAAGGTATAAGGAATGTCTGTGAACACATATTGTGGTGTTTATATGTTATCAATCAACATCTGAGAAAATTGTGCATTGGCCAGTATAATTCCTAAATTTATTATTTAGGAATCCTGAAATATCAGGATTTTGATTTTACTTTGCATGTAAAATTTCTGACCTGTCATGTCAGGAACTTGCAAGATGACTGAAGAACCAAATTCTTCTCCAGACAAACCCTTATACCTTCCATGCATTACACAAGTATATTCATGGGGATAAATGCCTTAGAGGGGCTTTAAACTGTATAAGAGAGCCTAAGAGGATTTAAAAGCTGTAAAGTTGGTTAGCAGAGTTTATAGCCTACTTGGATGACTATGGTCTGTATTTTTTTTTTCAGGCCAAGGTCAGTGGTGTAAATGGTGCTGTAAAAACTGCCTGTGAAAAACTGGAAAGCATACCACTGACTGAGACAAGGCACTTTCAACAAATATTTGTGTTTGCAAAGTAAACTTTTAGGGCTGGGGCAGAAAAGTGGAGGATAGCTTTTGCCAGATCTAGAATATAACTCTTGAGTTTGGGTTGAAATTTTATTTTTTAAAAATTTCTTTCTCATAATATCACTCTTGAGAATTTTTTTAACTTGTCTAGGAGCTATAATTGGTGATGAAAAGAGGGTATTTGCTTTCCTGAATTGTTTGAGCTAATGTCTCTGGATGCAAAATGAGGCTTATTTTTCTGAAGTGGATTGTATAAAAATTTCTACTTGCTGCCACTTACTGTTATAGTCACAAGGCCACTTAACACATGGCTTGTAAACAATTGCTTCCAAAAGGAATGGAAATGTCACAAGCCAATGATTGCAACATATAAATGACACAGTGCAACAAGATTATACCTGCATTCCAAGAGTGTAATGAGGTGGGGGCTTGCCTTTTGAAACCCTGTGGTTACCTTGCTTAATTACTTGCTGTCTGTCCTCCACAAGAGGAGCCATGGGGCTTGGCTGGTCCTTGTATGATGCCTGTGGGCAGCCACTGGCAGCAGGCATTGCCAGCACATTGCAACCAGCGTTAAGAAATTCTAGTACCACCACTTGGGACTGGGTAAACTGAGCCTTCAGCTGTGTATCCCAACACTGCAGCCATCTAACCCTGCTCCATTGGTCCTCTTCATCCTCTTGATACAAGTGCATGTTGAATTTCAGTCAGACAAGAAATGTAGACCTGTGAAGCTGGGCCTGTGCCAAGGCTTGTTTGGCATGCTCAGGGTCAGGCTGTTGCAGGGGTGCCCTCAGCCAGCAGGGAGTGGCTGGAATGGTGAGTAAATACAGTCAGCATACACGTAATGTTTATACCAGATTTGATTTAATCCAATTTTATTTCCCCCAGGGCAGTGTTTTGTTCTGCTTTAAACCCAACCCAGTCTCCATGAGAATCTCCAATATTACTTCTCTCCCTAATATCTGTGAGAGACTTCAAAAAGAAAAGGTGGTGGTTCACAGACTATCATAGTCCTTTCAAGACATGGTTAATACAGTGGCTTTTCCCTAACCAGAGATGAGCTTCTGCTCCTAACTCATGACCAATTACCACATTTGCTGTTCTCCCTCTCTTTATGCAGAATGTAAATATCATGGCACTGTGCATATAATAAAACTTACAGAGCTTTTAGTCGTTCATATGGTGCTATATACACAGAAATGGAGTAACCAACAGATAAGAAACATAACTATATCATAATGTAACTATGCCATCACTACTGGAAAGCTCTTGCTTCAATGGATTTAGCAGCATGTAACATAAATTCTTCCTGCAGTAATCAGGTATCTTGAACACAACAATAGAAAAAAAAAGAGAATTTAGAAAGTCCAACCACAACAGCATAGCACCTCTGTTTTTAATAGATAGAAAAAGCTTTTCTCGTTGGTTGTTCTATTTACTCAAGAAGGGTTTCAAGAAATTACAGTTTTATTATTTTAGGCAGGAGATAGAAACCAACAAACTGAACAGTCCCAACAAACTGACTGTAGATTATAAAAAAATGAAAGAAGTTTTAAATAGCATTTAAAAAAAGAAAAACAAATCCCAAACCTTATCAATCCCTTGCAACATATCTCTAGGCAGAGCTATGGCCCTTTTCCCCCCACATAAGCCTTTTTCCAAGTAGGGAGGGGCAGAGTGGCCACGAGAGTTTGGCAAACTATCCCATTGCTTTGGAGCATATTTAGCCCTCAGTTTCATAAGCATCATGAGCAGCTTCAGTTTTAAGCTTCAGACTTTTGTACACGTAATTGGTATTTTATAAATAAATATGACAAATGGGATATATTTTATTGGCAATAAGTTACTGAAGTTTGTTATTGTGCAAAGGTATAGATATAGAGATAAATTTTGCTTACTATTAAATATTCAAAGCCTGAGTTATATGGGATAGTTGGGATTTAAAGCATGGGATATTTTTCCTCTGTGCTGGCTTTTACTGTAGGCTAGTGAAAGAACTTGGCAGTGTTTGTTTATCGTTTCTGGAATATGTCTAAACTTCCTAACGCACATGTTTTCCAGATGCTAAAATGAAGACACCTAGTGTTTTTTAGCATTGGAGTTTTTATTTTTATCCTGCAGTGATGGTGTTGGAACGAGTGATGTTCAACCAGTAAGCTACATTTTCTTTTCTTCCAAGGTAGCTTTCAGTATATTATATAGGGAAGAGAGCTGCAAATGTGTGAAGTGCAGTTCATATGAGAAACAATTGTCACAGCTTCTAATGCCAAGTGCAACAAATTAGAATAAGCAGAACTGGAACAAAATAGAAATTAGGAAGAAGAAAAAAGAGTAGACTCTGCTTTTAAATCGGTAAGCGGTGACCCTTGTAAGTATGGAATAACTGATAAAAGAGCTCGTGTTGCAACAACTATTTGGACAACCACATGGAATTAAGGTATTTGTATATCTCAAGAGGCTATTAATTTTTAAGATGTACATTTTGCTCTGCTTGGTGGCATATATGCTATCCTCAGCTGAGTGTTATTGTGCTGCATAGTATTTTTAATGTTTGTTGGAAAAGTTTAATTGAGCAAGTTTTAGCCACGGATAAATATCAAATGTATTCTGTGATTAAGTTTTGGGTTTGTATTAGATACCAGCATTTTAAGTTCTAGACATAAAATTATGTAACGCTCTCTAATGGCTCTTAAAGGAAACCACAGACTGTTTCTCAAGTTGGTTATACAAGGAGTCGCTCCAAGGGACTTGGTGCTGCAGCCCCTGAAGCCAAGAGCTGCTCTCCCATAGATTTTTGTGGTGCAGGCACGGCGCACTCTGCCTTGCACAGGAGCCAGCTGAAGTCAGCCCTCGTGCTCCGTCAGACAGTTCAAAGGGAGCAAAGCTGTCATCATTGCTGGCAAGCCCGAGGGGTAACGCGAGGACAGGGCGAGGCTGCCAGAGCAGTTCCCGGCGCTGAACTCTCCCAGGTCACTCCTCCAGCCCTCGCTGTGCTCCAGGGAGGCACAGGCAGCACAGGCTGGGATGTGTGTCCGTCAGCCTGCCGGGGCTCTGGCTGGTGGGCTCAGAACAACACTGGCCTTCAGGGCTTGTGTGCTGCGAGCCGTGGGTCGTGCTTCCAAAGGCCAGCTTTCCTTATGTGCCTATTCCATCCATTCAGAAGCTTCTAGCATGTGCTTGTGTGTTGGGGTGTGTAGATGTTGTGGAACTGTTGTTGGCCAAAGAGTGCTGGTGGTGCAGATGGTGGGGATGCTGATACCGTTTCTGCAAGGTCTTGTACCTGCATTTGAGGTCAAAGCTCACCGTGTGCTCTGTGCACACACACCACCTCAAAACAAGCCCTGCTGAAAATTTACCTTTGCTGCTGTCACACAAAGTGACTAAAAACCCAACTCATGCATTTTCATTTAAATATAGTCTTTCTAGCCCATGTATTATTCAAAGGAATGTTATCTTATGGAGAGTCCTATTATTCAACTGATTGCATTAAATGTTGGCATAAACCTTTAAGTCAAAGAAGTAGTTATTCTCGTCCACCATACCTATGCTATCTAATAATTTATGAAAAAATATGTGCCTGTGTGTGTGTTCACGTTGCCTGTGTGGGGAATATGTGATCACACGGCCCATGATAAACGTTGAAGCATTCACTGATGGTTCTGTGTTAGGCAGGCTCACTCAGGATATGCTTTTTCTTTGACAGTGCCGTGTAGCAGTGCCTTGATTAATGTTATTACTCTAAGGAATATAATAAAAAAATCCAGTGGAGCAAGAAAATTATTGTTACAATAAAAGCCATTCAAATGAACATGCTTATTAACATACCTCTCAATTGCACAGAGACTAAAAGACACAGAGTGTGTTCTCCTCTTCCACATTGCTCTGCATATTTTGTCATTATGCTGCAGAGCTGTCGCGACTGCTGTCTCCTGGTTATGATTTTCAAATCCCAGTTGATGATTAATACCTTTGGCTCAGACAGTTGTAAAAGGCCGGTGTTGTACCTGCATACATTTTCATGCTGCTCTGACAGCAGTGATGTGCATTGCAATGTGGAGGGGCATGAGGGGTGGAAGGGAACTGTGAGAGAGGAAGAAAGAGGGTGTCATGCAAGAAATAATTTTTTTAATATATTTTCGTGGTTTGTCAGGTCAACACTCAAAACACACTAGAAAGCACACAGGCTAGAAACACACCACGTTGAATGCCTTGCATTTTTGCAAGGCCTCTTATGCTGCCACCTTGTACTTACAAGCATGCTAAAACCTCCTGTGAGGAGATAGACAATGTAGGATTCATGGATAAGGATAAAGGGCATTCAGTGACCTCAAGTAAAAAGGAAGAGTGGATATGGTGCAGAATTTCATCCAGATTCTGCTGGGAACTGTATCTTTGCCAGGGAAAGATTGTTCTGTGGGCTGTGTAGGGTGTCACAAAAAATGAAGAGAATGTAGTATGTATGCCTTTGTGACAGTGGCAAACTTAAATCTGCAAAACTGCTGATGTACGCTAAAGGAATGTAAATGTAAACACAAGCAGAAAATTAATATGTAAATAATGAAAATGTTAGAGGATCCCTGATATTCCTCATTGTGTTTTCTAACACTGCTCTGCCTATCTCTTCTTTCTCTCATCTTCACCTGCTCTCCACATGGTCATCTTTCCTTTTGGTACCTTCTGCTCCACCGTAGCATCCACCCATACTGTGACAAGTTCCCTTTTCCTTCTGTCCCAGTGCCTCTCACCTGTTTTTTTGGGCCTTGCTCTCAAAAGGGAAGCATTTTCAAAGTTTTTGTTCATAGATGATTGTCCAAAACAAGCCTAAGGCACACAAAATGGGGTTGGACTCAATGATCATGAAGGTCTCTTCCAACCTAGTGTTTCTGTGTGATTGTGTGTGTGAAAAATCAGTTTGGAGAAACTGGATACACAGCGGTGTGCAGTGTTGTGCATGCTGGTGAATACCTGGTGCTAGTGTTATTTATTATGTAAATGTATCTGTGGAAAATACAATGCCAGCCCCTTTTGGACTGGGATGCTGAGTGAGCTGGATGTTTGCGAACAATGCCGCCGTGAGCCGTACCCCTCCCGTTGGCGAGTGAGGATGTTTGCCGAGATGGAAGCATTGTTTGGGGCTTGGCAGAGGCTGGGAGTGGGACGCAGGAAGAGCTCATTTCCCACATTTCCCCCGCACATTTCACTGCTGCCAGCCACCCACAGCCTCCCAGCCTTCTGTGGCTACCTGCTCCTGCGTGCTGCTCTCTGCAAATGATAAGGTCGGGATGGTCACAGAAGGAATGGGAGGCTCTTTCAATCCTCTGCTCTGATTAGGGGATGTGTGCTCCCACTGAGCCAGTAAACGGTGGCAAGTGGGAATGTCTCAAGTGGACGGTGGGGAGCTGGGCAGAGCTCTTCTGCAGAAGCTGCTTTTCCAGCAGGATGCAAAGGAGATCCTGGTAGACAGATGGCTGGCTGCCCGGTTTGCAGTGTGTCCTTTCAGACCTCAGTCTCAGTTCCTCCCCCTGTAAAAGCATTCATTATGTTTTGTCACTCGATACATTAGTTTGTTTTAATGCACTGCAACCCCACATACATTTAACAGTCTCTTTCTGCTTGTTTTATGGGGCTCCACTGTGTTTGGAAATGAATTAAAGCATCTGAAAGGCTTGGCAGTTTCATTAGAGAAGGACGGTCCGATCCAAATTAGTGTAACTCATTTAAAATTGAAGTAAAATGCTTTAAGGAGAGTGATCTGATAAATATTGGCTTAATCTAATTGGATTTTCAATAGACAAATTACTGCATTTTTCTCATTACTTAGTGCTCTGTAAGGCTTTCGCATAGTATGTGAGAGTTCAGTTCCCTGCTATGGAGCTGAGAAGGATGAGTGAAATCACTGACTGAAGATGCTTTCCAGGTCTTTGGAGGCTGGATGGCTCAGGGATGCTGTATGGCCCAGCCCTCCAGGCAGCTCAGCCTGTTATGGAAGAGGTGTTGTCATTTTCTGGTGGTTTTTACAGAGGTTTGCTGATCCTCATGCTCATTGCACGTGAGAGATGATCTGCAGGCTGCCTGTTGCCTCTCCAAAAACAGGTGTTCACCAGGATAAACACAACATAAAGCCTCTCATGTTCCATGTGGAGTAATCTGAGTTTTGTTTATTTGGGGGGTTTTGGGTTTTGTTTGTTTCTTTGTTTTGTTTTTAAATAAGCCAAAACAATGCTTATTTCCACTTAATTTCCAGAGGACAGAAAACCATGCATGTCTTTCGAAAGTGTACTTCCATATTACAATGAACTATTACATACAACCTAATGTGATTTAAATAAATATGCAGTTGTTGCATTTTTTCTTTAAATAGTATTATTATCCCCACTTGAATAATAGAAAATAGAAAAATAGAAATAGAAAATAAGCAGGGATTCTTAAAAACTTATCTGATGTTGAGAGCATCATAATTTGATTCCTTCCAAAACGTGTTTTCTGAAAAGAGCTGGCATGCATTTATTTGATTCCTGGTACTTGTTCAGTTCTCCTTTCTTGAATGTCAAGGCCAGTATCTTATGGAGAAAGGAGCTGCTCCTCAAAAAGGTATTCAGTAAGGTACAAGAACATGGGGCCTGAGAAGTGAAACACCCTCTTGCTCCTCAGTAGTGAAATGTTTGTGTGAGCAACAGCAGTAACAATGCATTTTAGTGTCTGTGTGGTAGGAAATTGCATGTGGACGCAATTAGATACTATTGACAGCCAAAATGGTGGGTATGCAAATAATACCACAATATTCTTCTGTCTAACTTCCTGTCTGGGAAAAAGTAGAGATGAAAAATGGAGTGGTGCTGTGAGGACCGGTGCTCCATTTATTTTTCTAATGAAAAATACCCTACAGCAGGGTATGTCTGTGGAATATATGTTATCTCAGTTTAGGAGAGTCAGTGGCTGCCTGCATGGCTAAGGCATACATGTATCTATTTTTAAAGGGCAGATTTGATGTATCTCATATGCGAGCTTGACCATCCCAGTCCAGTCAGTATCCCAGCTGCAAATGGTTTCAGTCAGTGCACTACATTTCCATGTGATTATGCTGGTGTGCTTATTTTTTGTTACCTTTTGAATAGATAATTTAAAATTGCTCTCTGTAGGGATGTTCTCTCTGCTTGTCTGCCTATCAATCTTTCTATCTGAATGCAGAAGTATTTGATTAGTGTATTTAAAGTAATAAAGATGTCAACAGTAGTGTCATATTGATTGATGTTAATTATAAGTCTTTAATGGCTCTTCTGGTTTGGCCACTCTCCTTGCAGATTGTGATTTTATGGTTAAAATAATGCCCTGCTGTCCACACATTCGGTCATAAATTGTGGTCTATCTTTCTTTAATGACATTGCATGCAGTGGTATAATCCCAATAACATACATTATCTTTGGTAAAAGGAAGGCAGTGACTTTCATCGAGGTGATGGATGGATTTATAAGGACTAGCTAACGGACTGACTGGGATCACACCAGAGGTAAAACTGATTGTTCTGCTCATGCATTGCCATAAGCAGAAACAGTAGGCAGGCAGTCTTGCATAAGTGATGATTTTTATTCCGTTCCTCTCTTTCCACTCCATATCGTCAGTAAAAGTTAAAGAAAAGGCTGAGATGTGAATCAGTCTCATGTCAAAAAGCTAACTCCTTAGTACTTAAGTAAAAAATCTCTAGGTATCTGTTGGCTATATGGAACAATAAAGTAATGCAGATTCTTGCTTTGTGGGCATTCTCTTTAAAGTAAAGAATGAATGCACGTTTCACCTTGCAGAGGTGTATTGCTTCAGTGAGCTCTGAGAGAGGTTTCACCGTTTCTGGGGTAGTTTAATCATTTTACACGCATGTGAAAAGTGAAATACCAGGGGACCATACAGGGATGTGTTCAGGGATGCCCACATACACATGGATGTGTGCCATGCTGCACGTGTTCCTTTTTAAGCAGATTCACTGTAGCGATTCTGAAACACCACCTTATTGCTTCTGTATCCCTAATTGGCTCAGTGGAGCTCCAGCACAGCATAGAGAATCCCATCATGCTGTGTTTATACAGATAGGTGCACACAGAAGCCTTCAGGGTGGCCTGTGCCCTGCGGGGCCTGGGGTATGACTAGTGAACCAGGCTAAAAAGCTGGATGTTTCCTTGCCACTGAAAACCTGGGAATAGAAGTTAATTTAGGAAAGATACGGTTACAGAAAGTAATTTCTTGGAACCCTAATCCTGGCCTTTATTGCTTGGTAGCTCACTGTAGTTATACTGTGGTACATGATCGACAGCACAGAAGTCCAAGGAAATTACTAATAAGGAATGGGCATTGTTTTGTTTGGTTTTGTTATTTTTGATGGATTAAGATGGGTCTCATAAAATTAGTGCTGAGCAGAACTCTAGCACAAACATTGGTAAAATATATGACAAAATTTGGAAGCATTTGGACTTTATTGCAGACTGCAGTTCCAGCACTGCCTCCTGTGAGTAGTTTCCCTATACAGCTGCTGCTTGATGAGGTGCATTCTAAATCAACCTGATTGCTATTTGTTTATTAAGCTAGAAAGCTGTATTGCTTTTCCACAGAACAGCAATATGGATATGCTTAAATGTAGCAAGAAAGTCAACAAATATAAAAAATTTCCCCCAAGCTCAGGCCAGAGTAGAACAACAGCATTTGCATAAAGGACTTTTAGTCGCCTGCAACCAAATTTTACTAGTATTTATTTTTCTGGCTGACAAAGCAGTGATATTCCTTTGCAATATTGTGAAGTGTATGCTTCCAGAAGTCACATCAGATGGACAGCATCTGGGTGGCTGATGAGCTGGGCAGGCAGCTCTACTTGCAGCTTTGGAGTTACTTTTGGTTCTGTCATGACAGACCCTGTTGGTGGGTGAGTGCAGCACATTGGTCATGTGAATCTTTTGGGATGGTGGTGTGTTTAAATTGATTTTTTGGTTTTGTTTATTCCTTTTAAAAAAATTATTTCATTTATTTTAAATTTTGAAATTTATTAGAATTTTTTTCCTCTGCAATGTGCTGGGGTTGGCCTGTATGAAGCTTTCCCCCAGGCCCTCAAAAGACAGCTTTACCTTGTCCCAGCCCCTGCTCTTTTTTGTTTACAATAAATTAGCAGTAGTTCCTGTGTTGGAGATGAAATTATAAAAAAACAAAACACCACAAAAAATCCAACCCCAAGGCTTCAGTTTAAAAATGCAGGTTAATCTTCCACAGCTTTCAGAAGCATTTCTGTAGCATGCTACTAATTAAGATAAGGTTACCATTTTAAGTTATACCAGGAATGCAATTATAGCTCTTACTAAGAACTGTAGCAATCAATTTTATACAAATTATTCAGACCTGGTAAGGTAGAATGCAGTTTTAATAGGACAAGAGAATACACTGTGGTTTTATTAAATATAATATAGATTTAAATTACTGCTGAATGCTGTACTGCTGTGCATTCAGCAGGAATCCATGTATCCGTTTCTAAAATCTTTTCTCAGGTAGGATTAATGCAAACATTATTTTCCTCTCCTTTTCCATGTACAGTTTCGACTGATTTTTGATTTTGAAAAAGATACTTTTAAATGTGAAAATTAGTGTAGAAATTGGTGTAAAGGAGTATTTGGTGTGCTTACCAAAGGATAAAAAAGTTGACATGACAAATGGTTGCATGTTGATGTCAGATGGCAATTTATGACCTATGTAGCTCGTAGATCTGTGTATTTTCTGCAGATACTGTGCACAGGAGATCAAATTCATCCCCAGTTCAGGTAAGGTAAGAAAACAGTGGGCTTGTGAGTGGGCTACAGTTACACCAAGCCCCCTGTGCACTAAACAGACTGGGATGTTCCATATCCTTAAACTTTGGCTGAAAAGATTTAAAAAAAACAAACAACCCCAAAACAATCATAGTGTTTTAGTGAAACTTACCCATTTTCACTTTTTTTTTTTGTTTTGTTTATCATTAAGATATACCTGTTTCTGAGAAATAGTGTGCACCATAGATATGCAAACTGTAAAAGTATGCTGTTGTGGAAGGATTTCACAGAGTTGTGCAAACAATATGGTGCTTTTATATCTGGCTCTGTTTTCCAAGCAGAGAATGCTTGTCCTTTATGTTTTCCCGAAACATTTTCATCTTTAACTTAATCACTTCTTCTTATCTTGCTCTGGTTGCCTTTCTTTTGTAGCTGTGCAAGTTTGTATTCCTTGAGTTATACTCATGTTTTACAGATGCCTTTTCCTACATTTTTAAAAGTGGACAGCTTTAAACTGCAGTTAATCTTGAGTGTCCGTGAGGACTTAATCAATAATTTAAAAGTTCAGCCATTAAAACAATGACTGTTTCTCAAGTGTACTTAAAAACTCAGCAAATTCAGAAGAAAACTTTATCTAGAAGGAAACAGAACACGTGAAATATGGGTGAATTCACACCCCACCAACCTTAATCCTCTGATGTAACAACTTAGTGATCTGTGAATAGAATTATCTGTAAATAAAGATTAGAGGAAAAATATTTATACAAATGCATTTCTTGTTTTGCCTTTTTCCGAAGAGATGTGAAGATGGTTATTTTTATATTTTAGATATCTTTTATAAAGAACATCTTCTTAGGAAGTGTCACTTTTCTCTTTAATGCATGCTAGAATCTTTTCAGTAAGAACTGTGGTCTTCTACAGGATGGGAAATGAAAACCCCTGACTTCTACCTCCAGCAGATTTGCACAAGGCTGTCCATTTCAAACCAGCAATGTCTAATTAATTATTTGCTAAAATCTTCAGCATGTAGGCCAAGAAGAAACATATTCAGCTGTCTGTGTTTATTTGAGTCACAGTACTGTACCTCCCAGAGCCCCTGTTACCTACGATTTTTTATTATCTGAGCTGTACTTGCCGGCCCCATTGACCTGGAGGTAAGGCATTACTTCACTTCATGTTAACATGGATAATGCAGATCATAGTCCTTAGTTTTGGGGATAGTTTTCCTTTAAAATACAACCATAATTCAGGGGAACAAAAATCACTTTTCAATCAGAAATCTTGTTAGGTTTGAAGGAATAATGCAAAAAAACCAAGTAGTCATTATGGTTTTGCATTTATTTTTTTTACCAGCATGTGTCATGGTTTAACCTGGGTGGGCACTAAGCATCACATCCTTCTTCTCATCCTCTGGAGAGGGATGTATGTGGCATTGCTACTTTTTTATGAGGAAAACCTTTGCATTTTGCTAGTATGGGAAGCTGAGACAGGGAAGTAGAGCCCTTTGGGGCTGAAAAAGTGTCACTGGTCAAGCAAAGGCCACTGAAAGAGCACAGGTAAAAATCTGTGGTACCTGCATCCATATGTGTGTATATTTAATATAAGTTTGACAGCTAGTGATTGCAGCTTGTGGCCAGACTCTGCAACAGACGTAGTAATTTTAATTTGGTTATCCTAACAAAAGGAATTGATGTTAGGGGACCATGGTTCAGCTGAGAACTGATCTGCAGGATGGCCCTGATGCAGGCACAACAAATGCAAACGTGTCTCTCATTCTCCCTATTTGTTTAAAAATAGCAGGGGTTTGGTTCTGTTTTCTTTTCAGGATGGGCTGTTTTTGTTGTTTGTGGGGGTTTTTTGTTGTTTTGATTTGGGTTGGTTTTGGATTTTAAGTGCTTTAAAAGTGTAATTCTAGAAAAGAAAAGAATGTATCATTGTTACTCATTTTGAGACTAGTCTGTCTCCCGTCTGACTGGTAACTCTGTCAAGAACTTAATGTTTGGAAAATATTTTCATGTTGCAGGCAAATGCCCTTTCATGTCCAAAAATTTGAAAAAAGATAGTATTTTTCTCTCAAAAGAAACTGGGTTTGCACACAGTGCATCAGCAGCTTTGCAGTCACTCTAAGGATAAATGAAAAGGCTGTAGCATTACACATATCAAGATGTTTTGGTACCATATGTGAAATTCAGATCCATTCAAGTCTGAAGAAGTTTTTTGTTGATTTAAGAAGGGCAAAGGCAGCAGGTTAATTGAGTATGCTTTGTTGGAGAAGTACATCCAGAAATAGGTGTCTTTAATTTAAGTAATGGGGTGAAGACAGTTGGATTAAGAAGACATAGTTTAGGGAAAAGAAACCCACCCCTGCTTTCATGGAAATGATCCTCTGTAGGTTGAGGGTAGAAAGATGTAATTTAGGATTTGTGCCAATTAGACAATCATTTACACTAGAAATAAATAAAGCAAAGGCTACGCTATGTTGTTTTCATTTCATTCTTAGTCTTTTTCAGGCTTATCCAGAGCAAGTTCATTAACAGTGGTTATAGACTTTGTTAGTGTAACTGTAAGCTTACAGATGAAGGTCATTTTGGCATGCATGGAGGTAAAAGAATTTTTGTTTACAGAAGGAATTCCTCTCTCAAATTGGAGGAGGATTTGCCTTCATTAGCCATAAAACATATATGGGCTGATAATATGGGTGAGTGTCAACTTCATTTATTGTTAAACTTAACAGTAAATTTTTAGGTTGGTTAAAATGCCTTTAACAATAAACATTTAGCATTGTAAGTACTTACAAATATCAGCAGAGCACCATCTTTTTGTTGGTTCCAAACCCGATGAATAGCACGATTTTCTATTTTGGAGTCATGATTTCATAGATCATTTCACTGCCAATAGGTTTTGTTTTGAGATATTTTGAAATGCTTGAAAGCATGGGATGGGATGTTAATGATGAGCAAAACCAAATATTCCAAAGCTGAATCTCGTATTGGTTGTTGGAGTCAGAGGGACTGACTCATCTTTTAAATGGCAATTGAGTGCAGAGACATTTTCAAATGACTTATTGGAGTTGGAGGTAAGACCAGGAACCATTAAACCTGTTGGCCATAGCTCTTTTTAGAGTGCTTTAAAGTTTTTCACAATTTGTATGCAGCTAAACACGTCTCCAGTTCACAAATTAATAACGTTCATCTGAGGCTTTCATGTCGTTCAGTCAGAATAACTTCTGCAGTCCTGACTCAGGGAAGGGTCTTTCCCAGCAAAGACCAGGGAATGATGTGCTTCTTTCATACTGAAGGCAGTATAATGTAAGCAAGGACTTAGTACATGAACTTAAACAGGTCTAATTTTAGGGCTTTTGATTAAATATGCTTATTTTCAGTTTATTCTTTGGACTGTCATAATTTCTGATAATAATCAGAGTTCCCGCCTTCTTTCCTAAGCTCTGCTGTACTTTGCTTTTATTTTTTTTTTTCCCATGCCCCTGCCAGGAGGCTGTAGTTCTGTCATGAATACTGCTTGGTTAGTACAGTAGCAGATGAGATGGGTTGCAATCACTTGTAAAGGTAATCAAAAGATTAAGGTTTATAGGTCAATAGATACGCCTCCAGTTACTTCTGTGTCTCAAATAATGCCTTAAATTATACCATTTATGATATTGCAAACACAGTTAGGTTAAAATAACCTTTATAAGGTTTTGGGCACAAATACTGAAATGTGACAAACACCAGCAGTGAAATTGTTCCTCAGTAATGTGGGCATTTGTTCAGAGTCTCCACCTGTTTACAGTATTCAGTTTGGGATGCACTATGTTGTATTAACAAGACAATTTCTACAGGCTTCAATTGTGGTTGTAAATACTCATCTGCAGAATCTCAGCTTGTGGGCCTGAGCATGAAAATAAACATACAGAACTTCTGTGTAATTAGGTAATGTTATAAATCATTCTGCCCTCACACAAGGGCAGAAGGGGGTAAATTATGTCCACTATAATATTTAGAAGTTCAGATGTAAAATAAATAAATGAATAAATTTATAACATTAGCAATTTGAGTTCAAATCTGAGGAGAAGCAAAAAGCTACAATCCGATGAACAAAATATATGGTTATATAGTTATAAATTTTGGCAACAATTCTTGGAAGTGGTAGTGTTTTACAATGAAAATATCTATAAAAATGTTACGGTTTGAGGAGAAGGACTCTTAGAAATTTCTAATGCTATTTTATTCTACATTTACACAATGAGGCAAAATAAAACCAAGTACAGATGGGAATGAGGCTTGACAGAGTCAAAAGTAACTGTTAGAAAGTGAGTGGGAGGCAATGTTAATATTAAGTGATGCTACTGGCTATCTCCCTAATCTTTACTCACCATTTCAGCCACATACACACATTTCACTAACTTATATTTATAGATGTGTATTGTATGTATAAATATATATGAAAACACATATATATATATAGACAAAGTTTATATATATATGTAGATATGTGTATTAAAAAAGAGTATATGAGGTTATATCTACATGTATTCCTTGTACTGCCCAAAGAGCTGAGGGATGAGAGCATCAACAGGGGTTTGAATGTGTGATTATTCTCACTTCAGTGTTATGCTTTCAGTTTCTGGAAGCAGTCTGTTGCACTTGCATTTTGGTCCTTGACCTTCTACCACTTTTGGACATGTGCCATGAAATCTTTGTTTACAGTAACAAGCATGGAAAAACTGACTTCCTGACAGTAATACTGAAGTCTGAGTTGAAACCACTCACAGGTGGAAAAACATTGCTCTTCCACTTTGAACTTTTAATATGTGTTTGATGTAAAATACCCATCTAAAACTGGGCAGCCAAGGAAAGGAAACCGGTCTTTTGCCCAAGACCAAATACTGCCTTGTCTGCAATTTCACTAAGGATTTGATTGCAATGTTTTCTGTGTGTTTTTCCATAAGGACCATAACATTTAGAATTAGCCCCCACCCTTCCCCTGCCTCCAAAACTGGTTATTAAATTTTGCATAGTTATGATATTAATTGACTGAGCAGGTCATGGACTTGTAGTTATTGTATGTGCAACTCTGATCTCCACATAACCTCTTCATCACACAGCTTTTTCACAAGCAGGCAAAACACGTTAGGGTCTGTAGGTTGGTTTGTATGAATCACAGAATCATTGACTAGTTTGGATTGGAAGGGATCTTAATCTATTTCCAACCTCATGTGCCATGGGCAAAGACACTTTCCACTAGACTGGGTCACTCAAAGTCCCATCCAACCTGGCCTTGAACACTTCCAGGGACAGGGCATCCACAGCTTCTCTGGGCAACTTGTGCCAGTGCCTCACCATCCTCACAGTAAAGAACTGATAGACTGTACAATTTCCTCCTTTCCTGAAATTTGCATCACTTTTCCTAGTTCGTTAACCCAATACTAATGACTATAAGACTTTTAAAGGAGATTAAGGTATTTGCATGAGGAACTTTTGTGTTCAGATTACATTCTCTTATTGAAGTGCTGGTTTACCTAACAAAGCAACAGTTGAGTTTTGGAGTCAAAATCAAGGTCATGATGCAAAATGAATGCAAATCTAATGGAAGATGTATGACACAGTTCAGTGATCATGTCTTTGGTAATGTAGCTTAAGTGATGTGTTTTGTAGCAATTAAATATTCCAGAATTATGTCATAGTTGTGTTATTTCACACTTTCAATAAAATAAAAGGGAATTGTAAGATCACTGGAAATTCAATGACAAGTGAGTTAATGAAGTGTTCCTATTTTACTACAAGCTGTACATTTTAATACATGCTTCCAAATACTTTTTTCAAATGTTATTTTGGTTTTTTATTTTTACACCATTACAATAATTACAGTTCTCTACATTAACCTATGTCCCAATGTGTTTTACATTGGCATATACATTATGCCAGTTGCTTTTGAACTGTAAGAGTTTGGCCCCAGGACTAACTTACCTGTTGGAAACTGGTTTTAGTAAGTTAGAAGAATAATGGAAATATTAACCTTAGGAAACTTTCACAAATGCAGAGAAACTTGTATGTTTTTCAGTGTTGTCATTTGGTTGCATTTGCATGAATGTATCACATTCTGCTCAGTTAATTATCCTATTTCTGCCCCTGTCCAGGGCTGCTGCTGAAGTGTTCTTTCTTCACACAGTTTGAAGAGTTCCAACAGGACAAGGCTTAAGTTATGTAGACTCAGTCCTTTAAAGTATGTAGGCACTTTCTAGCATACAACAATCAAGCATAGGTGAATATAGAGAAAACATCTCTCAAATTTTAAAGATAGCATTTGTACTCACACTGGAAACAGGTTCTCAAATATGATTAAAGAGCTGGTCAGTACAAGCATGTATGGCCAGTGCTGAAATACCTGAAGCTTTGAGAGGGTAATTGCAATAAGCTGTTCATCACACCTATAGAAAATTGAATTAACTTGGGAAAGTTTTCCAAGAGTAGTATTGAATAGTCAGTGAATTCAAATTAATTGTTCTGGTTTCAGATGACTGCAAGAGAAAAGTGCAGAACAGTAGTTACCAGTTTCTTATCATAACCATCTCTGTGCTGAAAATACAGAAACACCATATCCCTATTTTTTTCACTCCATTCACTTAGATGGTCTAAGCAGATTCTAGTGTATTTTACTGAAAATTCTGCTAAAAAAGGTGGAATCATGGTTATTTTTAAGCTGTTTGAAAGACTAAACTGTGTCTTTTTTTTTTTTATGAGGAGGTAGTTAGATCTCCATTCCAGACACATACAGCTTATCAAGGAGATGCCAGAAAGATGGCTTTGTAGAAGCCCATCACGTAGCAAAGGAGTTTAGCTGTAATCACACAAAACTCCTCAGAAGATATCTTACCTTACTGAAGAGGTACAACGTAGATAAACTGCTTCTGGGACTTGAGTTCTCAGCTGACATTGACCTAACTGTCTCTAAACGATGGCAGTGTGTGTTAGCCATACCCTGTGGTCACTAAACTTCTGCTGGTATTTTGTGTGATGCAGAGGGCTCTTCATTGCCCTGGCCAGTAGCCAGTATGGCTCAGTACTTAGACCCATGTGCAGCTCTGTGGTTTTTGCTCACTGACATATGTTTGTTTTGATTTGAGTCCATAAGGTTTGCACGCTTGAGGTTCACTTTGAGGTTTCAAGTTCAGTGAAACGTCAAGTTTGGCCTGGCTTTCGGGTTGAAACCTCAAACCTAATGATAATTCTTTCTCCATCTGCAGATTAGAGAGAGAAAGGTCATTGAAAATGGAACCCCAAAGCCTGATTCTCGCTGAGAACCATCAGGTATTCAACTGGACCATTCCTTGTAATTTTATGTTCCCATCAAATTAGCAACTCCACATTTTACTGATATACACAAGTGTGCTAGTGGCATTCTACTCTAATTGAAAACATAGCATTTCTCCAAGTTTCTGTATTTTTCAGTTCCTTTTTCCTAGGTGGCACAGTTTAGTGCTACTCAGGGGTGGCAGATTTTGAGTATAATAAGGAAAACTTAAATTTATTGTTGGTTCTGTTTTTTCTGCCCAGTCTCTGCAGTGCCTGTGCTATGATTAATCAAGGTGAAGTTCTGCTTCCTTTGACTTCAGGGGCTAAGACCCAAAGTGGAACTCTTCCCAAAAGGAAAAGCTGACACCCTGAAGGTTTCATTTTCCAAAACCAAAGTTTTATTTTCAGCGACATTCAATACATCACACTTGCATTGGAGTACTGTGACCAAACAAAAAATTATTCATACAAAGATGTATTCGGTTTAACAGCATCTGAAAATTACTCCACAAAATTCAGTAGCCTTTAAGCTCTCATGAATTAATATTTTTTTTGGGCTGCCTGTATGTTGCTCCGGTTCTTCATGTTCATCTAGAGTCTACTCAGCTACTGAATCTTTGCTCTGAAGCCTGTTCCCTGTGGACAGTTGCATCAAATCCAACATAGCTTGTGTATCCCTAAGGCAGCACAAAGCTGCACTAATATGGAGCAGGATTTGTGATCAAATGTTTGAGAACTGGTCTTCAAATCCTGGCACCAAATTAGTCCTGGGAAAATTTTTATTGATGACTTGTCAAGGCAGCATCCAAAACAATCCCAGTTCTTTCCATGTGTTTCAGCCCAAAAGCTTTCATGTGAACACAAGCAGTAATGACCTCAACCCAAAATTCTTACTTGTACCTTCAGCTGTTCTGTTTGGACAACTTCCGAGTTCTCCATTCTCTGGAGGGGAGAAAATATCCTCTGGAGCTAAACTGAGAAAGTCATATTAGACAGGTAATTTAGAGTCTGCTAGTGAATTACTTTGAGAGCTAATACCTAACAAAGTAAGAGTTAGGGATTTAGAGAGGGAAGAAAGGTCATTACCCATGCTGTTAACAAAGCAATTATTGGGGAGTTTATCTGAAGTATGAGAATTAGATTTCCAAGTACTATGTGCATATGACTGTCTCTTACATGAAGCCTTTCTTCATCTAAACCTTTTTGCATTTCTGAGGGAATTATGACTGGTCTTTCTCTTTGCAATTCTTGCCCCTTCCCCTTCCTCCCTCTTCATTGACACTTTACATGACTGTATATCCCTGGATTTTCCTTAAAGTTACATCCATTGTGTACTTGCATAGGAATTTTTTCACAAGATTGTGGATATATATTTATAGATACTCTAGAGCCCATTTTCCAGGTCTTTCCAGATTGAAAAATGTGTCTTGCTTATTCTGAATAAACCAACATCCTCCAGGTACCATGTTGGTTCAGCCCTAATTCTGACTTCTGAGTGTAGTTTAGGTTTCACATGCAAGGGATCTTTGGGTTTTCTCCTGTTTCTCATGGGTGAAACCTGGTAGAACACTGGAATTGTTATCAGGGTGTTCACTAGCATTTTAGTGCTTTGGTTAACAGTTGAAATGGAAGCATCTGGAGATAAAATGATAATCCTATGGAAACAATTTGGAGATGCTACTATTTTGAGCTGAACTTAGTTAAATTCTTATGAAAAGCCCCTTCATGCCTTGCCTGTGTTTTCAGCAGCAGATCTAGGAAAATGTATGCAATTCAGCAGTGCAGTGAAGGCTGCCTATATAAGAAATAGGGAATGAACATTTACTTCCTGCACATTTATCTTCCCAGGGAGGAAGGTCAGCACTGGAAGAGGTTATAGAATCTCCACCTCTGAGAGTTTTTAGGATGAAGTTGCATCTGACCTGATGTAGTGTTGATGATATCCAGGAGTTTCACTAAGTCACCTCCAGATGACCCTTCCAATGTATCTCTAAGTCAGAATAGATAAATGAGCTACTGGTATAAAGTGAGAAAGATCATCGACTCACAGAGTCATGAACTGCTGCAGCTATGTCTTAGAAACTAACAAGAACAGACTAGAAGCCACTCAGAGCCACTATAATGCTATTGTAATTGTTGTAGGTTAAAACCAATGGGACTGGCCACCAAGACAATTCATCTTATAATCCAAAGCCCTGAAGACATATATTTGGCTGCACTCAGTTCCTGCCTCACTAATACTTATATTTTGGACTGAGAAAGTAATCCATAATCTGGATTCTCCATATTAGCTGACATTGCATCTGAAAGTACAGTATTATATTGATTAGCTGCAGTCAGAGTTTGGGTATAGTTCTACTGTTTTCCATCAAAGATTTGCCAGTGCTGAAATTCTTAACCCCACAGGTGAAAATGCTCTCAGATGTACATTTCTGTGCATGCGGTCCTGTGCCTCTCTTGAGCACTAGCAGCATTGCTGAGGCTGAATGCTACTACTGAATTTTACGTGGAATTTAGGCAACTCCTAGGTGCAGCCCATTGCAAAACCTCTTTCTGAGAGGAGCCAATGAGAACAAGCTACAACTGCCTTGTGCAAATTTTTGCAATCTGCTATTGCGTGAACAGTTGGGAAGGTTGAAATCAGCACAAAAGAGCACTTGGGTTTTGCTCCGATTGCGCTTTCCTGTGTAAGGGTTAAGCATGTCTCTTCTGGGGGAATTCTGTGCTTCATCTCCATTATGTAACTTCAGAGATTGCAATGGGATCCTGTGCAAAGCAGCTGTGTGGATTCACGGCAGCTCTCTTCCTATATTTCCCCGACACCGTGTACAGTTTCAGTGTAAAGAGCCAGGGAGCGCAGCGTTGCGAGGTGGTGCCCAGCTTTTGCAAACAAAGGGGATGGAAGACTGTGTGCCACCTGCTCTGTCACTTGAACAAATGTTAGGCATAAAACAAGCTACAAACCGCTGACTGTTTGTTGGATGATAACTTTGTGAGCAGCAATTCCATCGATCATCAAGGTCAGCTTTTCTGCTTTTGTTTCTCGAGCGAACCAGTCCCTCGGTTCCATGCTCCTATAGGCAAGATGGTAAAGCAGCCAAGGATGTTAACTGCTTGGTGCCCTGACAGTAAACAGCATTGCGGAGCTGCACGCTCTCGTTCGGGGGCTGCCAGAGGTGTCCAGATGTTTCTGCGTTAAACAGGGTGCCACAACACCTCTGCAGGAATTGGCAGACAAGAATGTTTGCTCCTTGGCTTGGACTGAAAGCTTTTGAGTCGGCAACGTGAGGAAAAGGTTGCCACCGTCCGCAAACCAGAGAGAGCTCTGTTGTGTCCATACATGAAAAAGAGGAAAAAACTCTTCTGCTCATTTTTTCCTGATTATTTTGTGGACAGTGCATTTACTAAAATTACTGGTTAAGGAAACGGTGAATGCCTCTGTGTTTCTTGCTGTAGTTGCTCATGGAGTGTGGGGCTGAGTGGGAAAAGGAGTAGTCCTGGAAAACAGCTTATTAGTCTCAAATAAATTATTCAGAATGCAGGTTTGGATACAGATTGCAGGGAACGATAATGGAAATGGTTTTCTCAGTCTGTTCATGTTAGGGAGACATGGAGTATGCTTTTCAGGAATTCACTTAAGTGCAATCAGTTTAGAATAACGTAGCCTGGAAGTAATATTGCTGCCATCCAGCTAGTGTCTGTGGAACAGCATTCTCCTGCATCCTGAAGCATTGGCATTGAAGATGGATAGATATGGAGATATTTATATTTTGGGCTGCTGCCTTTTTAATTTTTTTTTTTATTTTAAAAAAATTTTTTAAAGGGAAATTCATTCTAACCACTAGATAGGGGCATGTTTCGGTCGAGATATTTCCCCCCCTGTGCGAGTGAAATACTGGACCACATCAGCATCCGATTTGGGTGCGTCATGTGGTTTCTCATGTGATGCTGGTCTCACTGCGCTTTGGAGTGTGAGCCTTTGTGACTCTGCACTCTTGGACAGTAGCATCCAGCAACATAGGATACTTTGGGGAGAGAGAGGAAAAGAGACTGCCTCCTAGAAAAGCCCGAAAGCCCAGAAAAATAAAGTTACGACAATTTGTTATAGTTATTGTTTCTTCTTAACTGTTTTGGCTTTTATTTTTAATTCTGGGTCTTCCCTTTTCTCCGTTCCTGCAGGCATAAAGCTGTGCCGTTTGGAAGAAGCAAGACCGTCTTTCCTCACAGCTAGGATGCTGAACCGCTTTCGACAGAACCTGCTTTTCCCTCCATTTACCTGGGCAGCTGCTGCTCTTTCTGCTGCTGCTGGGGCTGCTGCAGTCTTGCTGCCTGCGCTTCGCCCTGGCTTGGCTGACTCGAAACTCTCTCGTCTGCACATTGCTAAGGAAGAAGAGCGATGGAGCCGCGGATTTTTTTTTATTGGTTCTGGAAGCCAAGGGTTGCAATATGTGATGATTTTGGGGTTTTCTGTGGCCGGGGGGAGGGAGGAGAAAGAAAGGGTGTTAATCTAGGATAGGGTGGGTGAAAGCTTAAAGAAATATTATGTCAAGTAATCCAGTGCTCGACAAGGGCATCAGCAACAAGAATCCAGCCTCTGCTGCTCCAGAGGATTAACATGGGGAAGTCACAGTGCTGCAGTCGGGTTTCACCTCAGTGTTGTGCTGGAGATGGATAAATAAGGTATCGGTTGCATCTGCCTGTTAAGGCAAAGCCAAGAGAGAAGGAGAGAACGAGCGAATGCAAATGCAAAGGAAGAAGAAACGCTACGTGCCGTTTGTCCGATTCTGTGGATTCTCACTGCAGAGAGGATGGCTTGATTAACAAAGCAGTGTATGGACGGAGGGACTGTAAATTGTAGCTTGAGCACTCCTGGTGTTGTCAGGGAGTGAACTGATGAGTTAGGTGGCTGCAGGAATATCCCCAGGGAAAAGAGCAGCCTCGCACTCTGTGTGTATATCTGTGCATGTATGTGCTTTTGTGTGTGTGTGAACATGTATAGAAATGAAAGAAAGACATTTCTGACCAATTTACAGAGGACGTTTGTCAGTTTGCTGGGTCAGACTTGATTGCAGCTTGTATTTTCAGCTCCAGCTCTACACCCATTTCCTGACTGAGGTGGCACTTTGTGAAAACAGATGGTAGGCAGTATTCTTTTAAGAAATGTGAGAGCAGATCCTTTCTGCTTAACACCTTGAAGCACTGAGTCTTCTGCACTGTGCTGAGAGAAAACGAGGGGTTTCGTTTTCTCCATCTTAAAATCTCTATAAACACAGCTGTATTCAGTATGGTGAAAAATTCTATACTGTAAATAGAAATGTGATCAATCTAATCAAAATAAATGCATCCCAGATGACTTCTAGACCAGCTGGCTACCACAGTCGTCAGATGACTAAATCCTCAACTGAGCATTTGTATTCAGTGTTATACTTGCATCTTTTTTCCTTTTCTTTCTTAGATTTTCAAAATCAGCCTCTAATCGAAAAGGATTGTTCATATATTGAGAAAAGACAATGCTTGTGTTTGGCAATTGATTTCTGTGAAATGTAACTGAGTGTATTTTTTATTTCAGAATCTGCTTGGGGTGGTTTTATAGCAGGTAGGCTTGTCACAGGACAGGCATATTTCATTTGGTAGGTAGCTCAGCTTGGCCATATCTGAACAATGCAGAAACAGAGAAAACAAGAACTGCACTCAGCTAGCAGGGCTTGGCATGGATTCTAGCAGCTGCCTATTGAGAAAAATAGTTTTTTTTCCTTTCCTTTTCTTCCCTTTTATACAAAGCCATAGACCATAATGTCGTACTAAAATGTGTATGAGGGGATTTCCCAATAGTCATGGTGAGCTACCCTGCAAGACGCCCGTCTGGTCCTTCCACTGTTTGTTCCTCAGCCTACAAAGGCAGCCCTGTGTGTGGAATTGTATTTAGCCAGCTGTTGGATAGCATTCTTGTGCTGGGGGCTAAGGAGTCTTATTACCCCCAAACTGTAGTTTTCTGTTTGCTTAAAGAAAAATAACTTTGGCAATAGAGCAGGCTCTGCAAAGGAGTTTATGCCACTCCTATACCTTTCTGAATCTGTTGTGTGCTTCTAACTCAGGCAGTTTAAAGCAAGCAAGGAGGGAGGAGGAGAGACTCTGAAATCGCAGCTTCAAAGCTGCAGAGACAAGCAAAATGTCAGCAGCTTGTAATTAGGAGCCCACGGTTACGTCAGTGACTGTATCTCTCCAAGAATTGCTATGTGATGTGTGCCACAAAGCAAAGGAAGACTCTCATAACCTGGTTAACAAGCCTGGCTCAAACAAGAAAGAGCAAAATGGATTAATGAATCTGCTCTGTTCCTAAGTCAGATGTGGATGGATTACCCACACAAGGTTTGCTGAATTCTGCAGCAGAGAAGAATGAATTATGGGATGCATTCACCAAAAGTGCAAATCCTTCAGGAAAAAAATGCAGATGAGCAGACTATCTTTGAAAATTTCAGTCCTAGCTCTGTCCTGTACGGGCAGCTGCACGACATGGAGGCATGCTCTGAAGGAAGAGACCAGCGAGCTGCACAAAGGTGTTTAAAAGGAAGGGTGCAATCAAACACAAAGCAAGCCTGCTGAAATTCTGTTCTGGCATTACAGATTTGATACTGAAATACCACCCCAGAGGAGACCGGCTGGGCTCTGGTGTGGTTTATATTAAGGCTTTTCTGGTTAGGAGTGAGGGGGGAGGGACAGGGCTTCCTGCAGCATCTTGCAGCCATGCAGAAATCCCCAGGGCTGTGGGAAGCAGAAGGGATGGACGTGCTCTTAAAGACACATGCCCAGATCCTGCCAAGGGGCTTTCTGACCTCTGCAATTATTTTTAGGTCTGTGAAGGCAACTCGGCAGTGCTTAAGCAGTGAGATTGCAGGGGGTGTTTAATCTGCTGCGACTGGCCTTTCTGTGTGTCATGGCTGGGGGAGGTTTATAGGGCTTTTGTCAGTACCCCCTCCACCACATACAGCATACATGTCTGTCACTGTTCCCAAAGTCCCGTTACTGGAAGTCTGGTGTAGTTCCTGCTCACAGCAGAAGTCACTCACAGTTCAGCTCTGCTGTAGTTGCTCTTTAATTTACCAGGATAGGTAGATTGTATTATACAAACAGTGGGGGTGGGTGGTTTTTGGTTTGGTTTTGGTTTGGTTTTTTTTTTTTTTTTTTGACTGTGAACACAAATTTGTAGGAGGAGGTGACTCTGTATATTAAACCAATAGCTCTTTGAATTGTGTGTAGTATAATTTAAATATACTTACTCTAATTAATAGAAGGTTACAAAAGCTGGCATTGTCTGGGGCTGTTTAATTTACATCTTAGGTTTAGTCAATGAGCATAACCTGCCTGATTAGAATAGCGTATTCTGCACAACCAACAGGGTGGAAGGCATTATTTTGTTTGTGTTAGTTCAAACAGCTGGTCATTAATGCAGGCCCCATCTCCAGAGTGAAGTGCTAGTGGACATGAATGGCTGCCTGATTAATGCTGCCCCTCGACGGGTCCTTCATCCAGCAGCGATGCTCGCAGCAGAATAATGCAGCGGGATTTGATTGCGCTCTAACAGGGTAGTATGTCATTGTGTCACCGAGCGATCGAGGTTATTATGGGGTAGGGCAGACAGACAGGACAGTGGGGTTACTAGACCGTGGCATTTTTAGAAATGCAGGGCTGACCTACTTAGAGTTATTCTTGCTGGCTGGCAGCTGCCTGGTGCGGGGCTCCCCCGGATAGGCTGCGGCTGTTGCTAGGGGGAATTAGCATGAATTTTTCCACATACAGACTCAGTGATTGAATGATAAAAGCTGACTGGAATTAAAGAGATTCGGTTCAGTATTATGCAGATTTATCTCCCTCATTTTTTTTTCCTCTCTGTCAAATGCATAAAAAGGAGCAGAAAACAGTTTTTTTTCCATTTATTTTTGACCTATTTTTTTTTCCAGGGGAGGGCAGAAGTGTTGTGAATTTTTGGTCATAATTTAATATTTAGGCGGTTGAAATTATATGATGGTGGGCATGCATCTTTAATGTACGGAAGATTAAAATGCTGCCACTCTGGAAGAAAATGAAATGAATATATTTTGTGTTCTGGTCAGGCTGCCACCTCTTTTTATTTGAAGCCATATCTGATTCTTTCATCTGGAAAGGGGAAACATATACCAGGTTTTATTGCATAACGTTACTCTTAGCTATTTTTTAGCTACCTGTACTTCAAAAAATTAGTCCTGATTATGATAGTGGATGAAATTAATCCCCAGGCTATGCCTTATGTATGTGGAGACAGATGCCCAGGGTAACTGCAGTGTTGTGTGTCATGTTCATCTGAAAAGGTGTTTATATACTGCAGGCTTATCAGCACTGCATACCTAGCAGAGTGCTGATGTCTGGCATGTAATCAGATCAATTAGAGAACTCTTCTGGATTTCAGAGTATTTTTCAGGCCCTGATTTGAAGTTGGATTCTCTAGATGGCCTTCTTTTATTTATCTACGTCTGCCTAAAACAGTGTTATCTTTTCAGAGAACTCTATGCTCCCTTAGGAAGCAAATAAAAACAATACTCAGTGAAGAATCCTTTGATGTAATCATGAATATTTCCTTTGTTATTATCACTAATTATAGAAGATCTTTGTTTAAACCACTATTTCCCTCTGTGTGATCTTTTACCATGCAAAGAAGTTCCAATTTAGTGCTTATAATTTTAAGTTAAATATTGAATGGCAATGCATCATGACATCACACTCAAAGAAGTGGGAATTTTCAAAATATGAGACAGTGGGGGATGGGAGTGAATGTCTTTGGAATTGCAAAATAAAAAATGTGACGGTGCTGAAAAGCAGTGAACTGATTTTTGTCTGAAACAGTTTAATTTTAAATATTTGGATGAATGAGATACCTTCTAGAAGGGTGTGAACAGCTCAGCTGCAGATCTGATGTACCTTTTAGAGGAGTGTGATCTGCCAATGCATCTCTCTGGACAGCTAGCTGCTTCCCTGGAACCAAAGATGTCCTGTCTTAGTCCCTGGAATTTATTGGGAAGGCATTAAAAAAAAAAGGAAACCAGAAATGGAGACATGAATTTGAATGCATTTTATGACTGAGGCAAAACATTCAGTTCCTACAGAGTTGAATTTCCTATGTCTTTTCCCTGGCATTGATTCATTACTGAAACTTGCACCACTTCCTTCTCTGCTCCTTCCTGACAGTCTCATGGATTGACAGATTTTTAGGGAAGTGTAAGTGGGGAGGAGCACTATTTGATGCCCAGTAATTGTTTTTGCCTTGTCTGTCCTTGGAGATTACTCCAGAAAGTTGTGGTCCCACTTCCCTCAGCCATATTCTCTTGATCAAAATCTGAAGTCCTGCTCCACTTTCCTGCAGTATGCTGATGGAAGGCAACAGATAGCCTTTGTCTATAATTGTCTCCTGAGGTTTCTTGCCCTTGTTGGCTGTAGCCAGTTGTAGTTTCGTCCAGTTCACCTGGGATATTATCTGACTTGGGCTTCAGCAAATCAAAATAAGCATGCAATATTATATTAAGGCAATACCCCATTTTCTAGAGAAAAGAATTTGAGTGTTTGATATATTTGTGTTAAAAAAGAAGGAGTTCAAAGAAAAGCAACAAACAAGATAAAGCATATACTCTTGGAAAGGAGTTGTGTCCTTGCTGTTTATCTGGATTTCAACACAGTGATTGTTTATACAAATTATCAAATCAGACAGTTTAACAAACCATCAAGTGACATATTAAGTATAAAAAATTTAGTGCACCAGAAATTGTATTCCATGTAAAGTTACCCTGCTGAAAGTCTCTTCAATGAAATTTTTTCCAAACAATTGAATGTGTGAACGATGTGATCATAATACTTTGGGTAATTATGAGTAGCAGAAATACAGAGTTAATGAAACAAACCAAAAATCTGAGCTCTATGTGTGTGCGTATAATGCATAAGAAACAGGATGCCAGAGGACTTTGAAATATATGTTCGTGTTGAAAATATTGTCAATTGTGCACATTCTTTTGAAAAACCCATGTTAATCACTTTCTGATGATCTCCTCTGAGGTTTCTATTCTTGCTACAACTTACACCTCCTACCTTGAAGTTTCTTAGCTACAAAAGATTGTGTTGTATTTTTCAACATTCTTGTACCATGACCTCTCCTGTGAGCTATGAAAGATCTATTATGCTGAGTTTCATGCTCTAGGGTGGCTAAGTGAATGCTGATTTACTGGGAGCATATGCAGGCAATAATTTTTTTCCCCCCATCAAAATACCCAGAATCCTGCTTCCATTTGCAGCTGTGAGGTGGCTGTACTGCTTGGTGTATTCCTGACATCAAAGTCTTGGCCAGTCATGGATTTGCTGAGCATTTTGTGATTTTATAGCAACTGTTTTTCTGTGAATGATCAGAGGATACAGGATATAGAGCAACTCATCTAGATTCCCATGCCACAAGGAGTGAGTTGACTTCCAGCCTTCACCTCCTGCAGGGCCATACAGATCAGCTCTTCTGTGGCAAATGTGTTTCAGTTCCGATTTCAAACCAAAAGTACAAGGAATTGTCTCATATTTCTTAAAAGCCTAGCAGTTAGCACATTCCTTTTATTGCAATGCAGTAGGGAATACAAATGTTTAACAAAATAAAATAATCCTTACAAGATTTTTTTTCTGTGATCCATTAACATGAATACAAATTCTGTAATAAATGCTTCTGTAACAGCCAGGAGCAGCATTATTGTGGCTCCCACATTCCTGCTCTTCCTACATCCATGCATGAGTGTGCCTGTGCACTCAGAATTGCTGCATACATGTAGAATGTGGGTGTTTATTCAAGAGACAAGCATAACTTACACAAACACAGCACTGAAGCACATAGCATGTAATCACAGTTGTCTCGGTGTAACACTAAAGCCTGTGCCTCTAGATATATGATGCTGTTTTTTCTATGATGAAAAGTGGCTTGACATGAAACATAGGCAGTTCTGGTGGGTAGCAGCAGCCATTGTATAAATTCTGTGATCCCATTCAATACCAGCAAAACAAAACAAAAAGATCATGTTAATGTGTGATAGAAGGGAAGCAATAAGGATAATGTGGTAAAAAATGGGGTGTATCTAAGATAGCTGTGTTTCATAAACACTTGTGCCTTTTGTGGACATGAAATGAAATGTATGATGAGCTGTTTCAGACAGAGCGAGATATTTTATATTATTGTTAATTCTTCCCTCCTGCTCTTAGGCCACACCTACTTCAAAAGTGAATCCAGACTCAGATCTTGACAGAGATCATGACCCTGTTGAAACCAATGGCTGTTTTATTCTGGAATTCAGTTGGGTCAGCCTTTCATCTCTGGTATTTTCCCCTGAACATGTCTTTTTTCTATACTCCTCCTCCAAAGTGTGGTGTTTCTATTTCTACTTTTATTTCCCCCCTTCTGTTCCTCTGAAAATTCTTTGAAAGCTTACTTTTTTGTTGAGCAATTTACTATAAATTTGCTCTTGAGTAGGAGAAAATGTGGGGAAATATCACTTCACTCCTGAGCTAGTAAAGTAGGGTTGCAGTGAGTCTCGATAATTATGTTTTTCTGAATACTTCTGCTTTCATCATAAAATGTCTTTAGTTTTTAATGAAAGGGAACAGGCAGTGAACAAAACAAATATGCCAAGGAGAGCCTGGTCTCTTAACAGGCTGCAGAATCTCGGGTAATGAGATGGCTGGTGTCTTGACCTACAAGGCTAGGGCTCTTAGAAATGTCGAGGGAGGCAGAATGCAACAATTTCAAACAAGAAATGCTTTCTAGCTCTCTAGCCACTTGTGCTGTTATCATCATTAAGGTTCATTTATCTCTCTTTTTTTAACACTTTAGTGTTGCATTAACAGTACTCACACCAATATTCAAAGAAATTATTCATATGGAGGTAGGTATACCACAGTTATGTCAGTTATGTCTGGGTTTGCCATGTTTTTCTTTGTTATATACAGACTCGGTAATTAGGCTCTTTTGAGGTCAAAATGTTTTTGATATTTCAAAGTTGGAGATGTTTGAAATAATGGCAGTTCATAGAGGACATTGGGGATAGACTTTTTGGAGTATTTTATCTGCAGAAAACATGCAGAATGGAGGAGGTGGTGCATGGTGCTGCAGACTTGGTTTCATTATGATTGAAACAAATGGCCAGTGAGTCTTGATGTAGATCTCCTGCTCATGACCTCTACAGATGGCAGTGCATTATGGATCTCAGCTGAAATTCCTGCATGCATGCACTAACACACGTATGTGCTGTTTTAGCTGAACTATATTTTTGTTGATGTGTCATCTCCAGAATCTCTTCATATTACTCATTTAAAACTAAAGCTTACAATTGTTAACAGCTGCAGATGAGATCACAAGTTACAGTCTTTCTTTCTTCATCTTGCAATGGCAGGTAAGATTATGCACCTTTGTGAGTTTTCTGATTATGTCCCTTTTATAAAGAAGCAGAAGTTCCAGCACACTTCAGTCCCTTGTTTGCTGTGTCACAGCCCGTGGATCTTCTTTCCATCAAGCGTTTTATTTTAAAAGCCAGGGAATCACACACTTGCCTTCAAATTCGACTTTGCCTCCTTTGCATGATACTCACCAAGTTTTTGTGATTTTTGTGATTGTGAAGAAATACTTGCAAACATTAAAAATAACCTCCTCTGGTGCCTATATTTGTATGATCTGTTCACATTTGATATGAGTTTAGCTGAATATGAGACATGAAGACCAAACACCGCCCTCTGAAATGTTTTCTTTTCCTTGTTTTATGAGAGTAATCCTATTTCTTTTAGAAGCAAGTGAATGGCAGGCCAAGGAGCCCAAATGAACAGATGATGTTTGATTTCACAAACCTGGTATTCATATTATGATACATTCCTAAGAAGACGGACAGGGTGCTGATGCTGTGCAGATCAACTTGGTTCTGTGTTTTCAAACAGCAGATCACCTGAAATCAGGGCTATAAGGCCCAGTGAAATCCTGGCCCTGGTGGCACAGCTGGAGAGCTGGGTTAACTGGGGTACTCCCACTTCAAAGGGACTCTCCAAAGTTTCAAGTACTGCCAGAATTTGGTTCCTTTCTTTGCTCAGCCCAACTGATGCTGTTTTCAGCTACTTGGCAGTCATAAAGAGAGGTAATGCCCTTTATTTAAATCAGGTGTCCTCCATAAACCTTGACTTCTTGTTAACCTTAGGTAATCATGGGTGTCTCATACTAGTATGGACTATAATAGGAATTTGAAACATGCAAAAACATTCAGAAGGTGGCCAGGATTTTGGAACAGCACTGCTGAGTAGCTGAAGATTTCTGGATGAATTGGACATTTTTGTTGCAGAAATGTTAGAAGAAACTCAAGACAGTCAGAAGTTTTGGCTGTATTCCTGTGCTGCATAATGATGGAAATCAATACATTAGTTAAAGGTCTGAAATTTTCTTAGTTCATGGGTACAACCAGGAAAAAACACCCTTTTGCTCATCCACTAGATTCAGTTCTCCACAGGCCCTTCAGAGCTTACATCTTAGGTTGTCACACCTATTGCGTGCAAATATTTTTAAACATTTGGTTCATCTTTTTATTGAGCCATGGGGACTTGACATCCATGCTGATTTTTGAGGTCTGTGATAATTGCTGGATTCTAGATGGTACCCATGCCTTCCTGATAGCCACTAGTTTATAATTTAATGTAAGCCCTCATATATGCATTTTCTTAGAAAGGATGAAATGGCTTTTTGTCACTCCTTAATCCTACGTCAAAGGGTAGAAAATGCAAGGTTTTTTTCTGTGTGAGCTGGATGGACATCAGAGACTCTTCTCCCTCTTTGGGTCTCACAATCCTGCTTTGAAATGTCTTTTAAAGAGATGAAAAGGGTGTAGTTGCAGCTTTAAACCCAAGAACTTTGCACATTACTGAAATAAATAGTTCTCCCTTTTTTTTAGGGTCCACATTGAGATAATACACAGAAGCAAAAAAAACCCATGGATGACTTCTATTTTATTGTTTCCTTACACCCCACTCCTCCCTCCTTAATTTATTTTTGGGGTCTGGAAAGAAAAACATGCTGAAAAGCCCCAGTGCATTGATGTGTGAAATTGAAGGAGTTGCTCACTCTTATGATCGAACCACTGTGCCCTTTGACAGGGTTAACATTAAAAGAAATATACTGGAAAACTTGTACCTAAGTATGAAAAATTCCTTAAAATCAGGGTGTGTTCATACAAAGTGAAGTTTCTACAGTGTGGAAATCATTAAACCTGATCCAGAAAAAATGCGAGGTGCCCCAGCCATTGAGATGTGAATCTCTTTAATCCGCACAAGCATTAGAAAAATCTGAAACATGTGAAAGTTCAAAAGCTGCAAAGCCATTACATGACTTCTTATTCATTTCTCAAATATTGTAACTTTTTATTGAACTGTGAAAAGACTTTTTCTTATATTTTTTTTTCTTTTCATAAGCAATAGATCAGTCGCTTACTAATGTGTTACTGCACATTGTGAATCTGAAAGTTTCACTTGGTTATATCTACTTGAATAAAAATGTTTGATTTTTTTTTAGAGCATTTTATGTAGCATTTCAATAGTTGGTAACTTGCAGCTTTTCAGCAGCTGCTGTTAGGGTGGGGGAAAATGGTGCAACCATTAAATTTTTATTTTTTTGAAATCCCAAACAATTTCACAGTACATTTAGAGGTAACTTTAATGATTAGCTCTAAATTTGCATGATATGAATGCACACTAATTAAAAACCAAATCAAGCAAAAATCTTAACAAAACCAAAGCAACACAAAATTCTTTTTTTCATCTTAACTTTTCATGTCTGAAGAACACCAAGAGGACCTTCAAATCCAGTGAAAATTTCAGAGGAAACAGTAAATTACTATTTGCAAAAGGACAGACTTGGTTGATAACAGAAATGCTTAGCCTGAGGATTTCCCACTACCAACAACCTTCTAAACTGCACATATGTCTAACTCTAAGGCCCAGAATTTTTATGCCTGGTCTCAGGCTGTTTCCCTGCTGCTGCAGTAGCCAAACCTCCTGCAGAGGCTTGGGCAGTCTGACAGATCTGGCTTTCCCTCTGTGGGAGTATTAATTTATTTTGCATCTGCAATTGTAACATTAAGCTCATTTTTTATCCTTTTGCCCTTTCTATGGTCAGTTATACATCCCTAAAGTTTTCAAATAGTTGTCTCTCACTGGGGCATTAGTCGTGCTTTAGGCTGTTTGCTTAAATGCAGTACTTGTTGAGAGAAAGCTGCTGGGGAAGGGAGGGAGCCCCATACATCTGATGGTTTTGTTCTAGGAGCTGCCAGGGCTGTACTGTTACACGACAGTGTCTGAAACAATAATAGATCTGCACATATAGGATAGCAGGCTTTCTTTAGGGTAAAAAAGAACAGAAAGTGTCACATTGATTTGTCATCTGAAAATCAGTCACAAATTTTTGTCAGTGAAACTCCTGTGAGAAGACTGTGTAATTACTAAAACCAATTGAAGTTGGATTTTAAAATGGCAGACAACTGTAGAATTTGACAAAGAGGCTTTTTGAGTCCTCTTACCACAAGAAAAAAAAAAACAAAAACTTTAAAAAGACAGGGAGAGGCTTGTTTTCCACATAAAAATAGTTGGCAACCTGACTTTCATTGACTTGCCAAAAGATGTATCAGAGAGGCTGAGGTAATCCACTAATTTCTGAGGTGGTGAAGTAGAAAGGTGCAAGTGGGCTAGAGATAGAAGCAACTGCAGGAGCAGAAGGAAAGGTCAGCTGAGAACCCTGGAATCTCTAGAGGACACCACATTCTCAAGCAATATTCATCATTTAGAGTTATAAAACCTAAGTAAAACAAATGTCTCAAACCTGTGCCAAGACCCAAAGAGTTTGAAGGTAAACATTAGATAAGAATTAGCTGTATTCATTCTGTCCTTTGCTGCCAAGGCCTCACAACACAACAAAGGACTATTGATCAAAAAGGTCATGTAGAAGAGGGCAGGGTTTGAAGAAACTGAATTTTAAAAAAAATCCCAAATGAGACAATTACAAAAATAGTAACTCAGAGATGAATAGAGTTCTGTACATCAGGCACTTCTCACATACATTCATCTGCACAGATATAGTGAGTATCTACAATTTTCTTGGTTTGCACAGTGACATCTCCCTGTAGTCTCCAGAGCTTGAATTGGTGAGTAATTACATGTATGCCGCTAAATAAAGTAGAAAAAGAAGCAAAAGAAAACATGGTGTTGCACTTGGGTTTTCCACTTGGTGCTCTGTACATCTTGCACAGATGCTTAAGGCTGCTCACATGTAAAGTGGTAGCCAGTGGTGACTGACCTATTATTGCAGTATTTAGGATTCCCACAGTAGCAGCAGCAGCTGCTAAGGGATATTATATGAACAAGCTCCTGTCATCTTGATCTTTTTGACCAGAAAGGTTTTTTTCACTTCCAGGAGTTTATGTGGTAAGGGGGAATAGTTCTTTGTACCTGGGATCTGCAACTTGTCAGCCTCTCATATCCTGAAAAATATTAATAAAGGGCAATTTACTGATCTGAGTGCTGCTGGAAAAAAAGGCTTTAAAGTACAAGAGATTCTAGTGTCATCTGCAGACAGCAATCTTTTAAATGTGTTTGTGTTTTGAGGGGCCAGAGGAAAAAGAGCATTCCCTGTGAATGACAAGTGCCAATCTCATAATGTCATGTTACCATTGTGGATGAATAAAGAAAAAGGCCTATTATACTATATCTAACTAGAAAGCAACTTAACAAAGAAATACACTGTTGTTAGTGAGAGGAAGGATAGACTTGTGGTTAGGGCACAGGAGTTGCTGATTCAAATTTCTGGCTCTGCAAGAGACTTCCTTCGTGGCCTTGGGCAACTCACATACTGCCATGCTTCAAAATGGGAGCAGCACCCAAACTGGAGAGAGAGATTTCCTTGAGAGATACCTTCCCATTGCAGCACTCAAATGAGTGCCCAAGTGGACAGATCTTCAAGGTGTTGCAAAAAGATCTTTTGAAAATGTGCAATAAAAGTAGGAACTATAGAGTTTGGACACTTTTTTCTTCTTGTTTCTCTTCTATTTCCCCCTGTTGTCCCCCCCTTTTTTTTTCTTCTCTCTTTTTCCTATGAAAGTCTGGCTCTGATGCTGGTTATTGAGCATTTGAGAATCTGATCCTTGACCTCTCCCTGGATTCTGACTTAGTCATTTTAAGGCCTGGTTTCCTAGCTGAAAATGGAGATAACAATGCTTTCTTTATCTTACTGCCTGCCAGTTTTGTCTCTTTAGACACTGAAGCATTGGGGAGAGGGATTATCTTCCATAATACACAGGTATTTCACCCAAATCTTTGAGGGGGATTGAAAGAAATAGGAACTTTAGGCATTAGTGTGATGAAAAGAGGCACACAAATGGTGGTAGGAGCAGCCATTTTGATTTTTAGTAAGTAATGAGCCCAATTCAGTAGTGTGAAAGACTGTTACAGAAAGAGAAGACAATTTGGCTCTGAGTCAGCATTTCTTCAAGACTTGGGAACGTTGAGGTTGAAACTTGTGGGTTGAGCACATCTCTAACCAGAGCTAGATTAGAGTCTGTGTTGAAGTATGTTTTCAATTATATTCTGTTAGAAAAGTAATGCTGAAATTTATCTTAAGTTGTCACAGTGCTTCAAAGCATGGGCTTTTCCTCTCTCTAAATCCTTGAACAGAGGCAGGATGTGTTGTGACAAAACTGTTTCCAATTAAGTTGATGCATTCTGTTCTTTAATGTTTCAGGACTTTAAGTTAAAGAAAATCCTGTAGCCAGAGTTCAGAAGGATGATTCAGATAAATTTGCCTGGAAAGCAGTCATTTGCTTGAGTTTCTGTGGCTGTACCATGTTGGGTCATCAGGATGACACATAGCCATGAACTTCACTGACATTTTGCTGATTAATACTGCCTGGGGATACAGCTCTTCTCTGGAGCTGATCACTGAACGTAAAAGTGGGAACTTGGAGCATCTGGGTTAAGAGAAATAAGTTATTCCAGAAAATTTCTCTGTTGCTTGTATCTGCTGTAAATTTTTGCTTGAGTGTGACTTGTCTAGCTGAACAAGATTTTGGAGTTCCAGAGGTTTTCCCCCATTATCTGAAGCATTGCTCTTCATTACCCCTAAATTAATGGAGTGCTATGATGAAAATTTCTGTTGTGTTGAAGATTAAAAAGGGATTAAGAGGGTGTAATGGGTTTTTCAGACAAATGTATGTATACACACAACACATTAATTGTTCAGGTTCAGTTTTCCAACTCAAGACAAATAATTGTACATTTGACACTTATTTGTCAGTTCTTTGAGCTGCCTCTGTAGGTTCCCTGAGCAACCTGCTCCAGCAGCCTTCTGTATGTTCTCTGCCATGTATGCTGCCTCCATTCCTGCAACCTGCTGAGCAAAGATTTCCCTGCTGAACCCTAGGTAGCCAGGTTATGCCAGAACTTCATTTGACTCACTGATGTGCACTGCTTTGCAATGAGTGGCCTGCTCAGTTCTGTTTTATATCCAGGACAAATTTGGGACCACTCAGAATACATACACAAGCTGGCTTTGGCAAAGGTAAAATATATGTGGAAATGATGATGAAAGTAAATCCCTGCATTTTCATGTACTAAATGAAGAATGAAACTTTTGTGACATATGAAAAATGGCCAGTTTCATACTCTGGTCATTATCCTATTGCAGGAGTATATGTGACTGGAAGTCAGTGCTGAGTGAGTTTTGGATTTTTTTAAATTTCATGAAAGCATTTTGTTTTGGTTTGTTTTGGTTTGTTTGGGGTTTTTTGTCTGTTTGGTTTTTTTGTTATTGTTGTTTGTTTTGGTATTGTGGATAAAGATATTACTGAAGAAATTCTCCTAATATTGTCCACTTAGCTGGAAGGAGTTTGTGCAGTATTCAGTCATGCAGTAACCATCCGTGGAGAGATATAAGGAAAAGTATTCATAAATTACTGAGTTGTTTTTTTGAGGATCAAAAAGTTTTTTCAGCTTCTCTTCACTAATATAATCTTATCTGTGTGACCCTGCTAAGTCTTTTCGCCATTACTGCAATCTGTCTGTGTGTGCAGTGACAGGGATTGTAAGAAGATAAAAGCTTGGATTTCAGTTTCCTACTTGTTTCTGATATACATATATAAAACATGTATGCATGTATAATACACGTATTTAATACATGTATTTAAAAAAACAGGTAACTCAGAAGTTTAAGTATCAAGCTGATAGTAACTGTGAAGCTGCTTACTCTTGGTTCTCTTAAAACTAGATCCAGCTTTGGTATTCTTAAAAGATCAGTTTGAAATCTGGCACATGAGAATATAAAAAAATATCTAACATAACATTAAGCCACACTGTGATTCGGAATGGTGTCCTTCTCTAGGCTCGAAAAGGCAGGTCAAACCTCTCTTCCGTCTAAAATTTTAATTACAAGCTGTTTTAAATAAACTTCCTGAACACAGAAGATACTGAAACTTTGATGTATTTTGATGTATGCACCATGGGATAATTGTACTATTTCTGAATATTTGGTTGTATTATCCATGACAAGTATGCTGTTTCCCTTGTCTGTGTTTATAATCTTAGCTGTGTGTTTTTTATCATAGAAAGAGGATATGCTTTTCTTAGTATAAACAAGAAAACCCAAGAAAAATAACCCAAATTTGATATGGGTCCCCTTAGAACTTGGTGAAATATTATGCATGCCCTCTTAATGAGATGCAAAAAAAAGGGCATTTATTTTGCTTATGGAAAAATGTGGAATATTAGATCTCATTTTAGAAATCTGGGCTCTGGGCTGTGACGCCTAGGAAGGTGCAAATTTCATGTTCTCTGTAGAACTGTAAACTGGTCACGACTCTGAATTAATTCTTGACCATTAATTCTTCAACACACCAGAGTGTGTTCTGTCCACTTTCTAAATCATAGCAGAAATCTGTTTCAGTGTGGTGCCAAGCTGTGGCTATTTGAATGAGCAGATTTTATTAAAAGAAAAAAAAATAAAATAAACAAATAAAAGAGTTGCAAAATCATTTGCTGTAAATGATTGAGAGCTGATCTTAAAAAGAATGAAGGAAACTTCCAAACTAATGAAACAAAGATATTTTTATTCAAAGTCTAGCATATACATATTAAACAAGAGTTTAATATGCATATTAAACAAGAGTTTAATTGACATGCCTTATTATTTACTCTGAGAATCTATTCTGAAATTACTGTGTTGCTCCTGTCAAAGTACTAGTTTCGTCCAGACAAAGGACCATATGACTTTCACAACAAACACTATGCACAGTGCTTGATAGTTGCTTCATGGAGAAGTGCAACATGTTTATATCATCCTTTCCTGCCTACAGGCCTTAAAATTTAGAGGAGAAACCACAGCTGTTTTTTTTCCCCAAAGACCATCAGTGTTTTTATTACTGGCAACGTGACTCAGCTCTAATACCAGTGACCTAGATCCTTGCCATAGTGCATTATCTCAATTCTCAGGGCAGTCATTTGAATGCTTCAGTTTTGCACAAGTGAGACCAAATACAGAGAGATTATACAAGAGCAAGCAGATCCCTGATAGTCAGAACTACTGTGAAATAGAAATACTAGAAATACAGAAATACTGTGCTGTATTGACTTACTGTGTGCAAGAGACAGTTTAAATCAGTGGCTTTTCAAGTTTTGAGTAAATAGGGCATAAGTGGTAGGGATGAGATAGCGAAGTTATGGATTTTGCAATTGCTTAACTTAAACAAGACTATTTCCAGAAACAATATCCATTTATTTATAAAAATAAAAAAGACAGCTATAACATGGCAGACACACTGTCTGGTCTGTCTTTTGGCAGAAGAATAGCATTTTGATCCATTCCTTGTTGACTGGTACCATACGCTTTTACTCACCTGCTGATTGCTGCTTACAGCACTAACTTGATCTCAAGTTTATTTTGACAGAACTGTGTGTCTGTTGTGACAAAGCCACACTTGCACAAGGCGTTTGTGGCCAACACAATACTAGTAGGAGTTTGAAGATTGCCTGATGACTTCAGGTGTAGCCAGCAAACACTCACAGGCATGTTGTTCCTCAGTAGCTATTCAGGTTTCTAAAGTTACACATGCACCAGAAAAACTTTGATGGCTCAAGGATTAAATTACTTTCATTTTTTGCTTTCATCCTTTCTTTCTTCCTTTTCCCTCTCCACCCTCCATCTGGCCTTCCAAGGAATCTATACTGACTTTTTGCCCTAGATTTTCACTGAGACAATGATAAATAGAGTTTCCATGTGAGATTGTTTTGCAAAGGTCAGATTTTTTATATCCTTTTTCTAACTGCTGCTCTCAGGTTTTGATCACTTAGGCTAAATACTTTCAGAGGTAGCATCTCAACGTTTTAAGGTGCTTGAGTTGTTGCATTAATTTAGTATTTTATAAATACTGTATTGCATAAAAAATGCCAACCTTTTGACTGAGCTAGGACTGCATCTAAAAGACTAAAAATATATCCATCAGCGCCTAAGGGCTTTAAGTTGAGTCTTTACATGAATTCATGGATGAGTTTACTTGGAAAACATTGACTGGCACTGGAAAACAGAAGCTGGACAAAATTAACAGCAAATCCTCTCAGCAAAGTAGATCTGTTGACTGTCAGCTGCCCTAGATTTTAGAGTGCAAAACCGCTCAGACGGTTTCTGAGCATCAGTGGCTCAGAGAGTTGGGGAAATTAGCCTCTGGTTGTGAGCATAATTGGATTCCATTTGGAGAACTTTCAAAGTTTTAATATTTTAAATGTCTGAGTGAAGGAAAAGTGGTTTGTTTTCATTGCTCTGTCTCAAGGCCTGGAGGGTATTTTCATTTTCTGGTTTTAATGCCTAATTCTCCTTAGAGGATCTTAGCATACATGCTGCTTTATAAAGGCCACCTTTTGTTGTCCTTACTGAAGCACCTACCTCCATCCACCTTTTTTCTTGTTGGAACACCCTGTAAATGTGGCAATAGAAACTGGTACAGTGAGAGTAGTTACTCCAAATGAAGAAACAGATATCACCTCTGAACATGCCAAAAGCACATGTTCTGCTTCAACAGCCCTCCTTTTTATCATAATAAAGTTTTAGTAAGGCTTGAGTGTATCAGAAAAGTGAAACCAGGATAATTAAAAAAAAAATAGCCGTAAAAAACTAAAAGCCATAAAAAACTCCCACTTCTTCCTCTTGAGATTCTTTAATGTTATCTACATGTCTTGCAGTAGTAAGACTATCTTCATCTCAGATATAGGGCAAAAAAAGGCTTTTTTTTTTATATTTTTACCCTTCTAAAATGAGTTAATAGGAGATCTTGCTTTCTTATGTACCCTAAACCAATACAGATAATAATTCTCGTCTTCTTTGATTATTATTTCATAAATAGTTGTTAATGATCCTTCAATCCTATATTTGCATGGACCACTACCCATTCCCCATACACTCCAAAGATGTCCATCAGGACATACATATTAATTAGGCAGAACTGTGTAAGCTTTTTTTCCAGAACCACAAGGGCCAGTTAGTCCTAAGATAAGAAGAATGTTCCCAATCATTTATGCTCAGAACAAAAGAGGGTTTAAATGCGAAGAGAAATTAGGTTTCCTGAGATGCAGAACTGAAACATTCCACTTAGAAGTAATACAGAATCCTGCAATTAATAATGTAACTGAAAAGGCTCATATACATGAGGATGTGCATGTATGTGTATGCATCTTTATCTCTTTTCATAGAAGCCAGTTTAGGAGTTTAGTTTGGAACAAACTTGGCTATTAGAGAGAACTCTTCTGTGTTTAATGAGGCATTGCATTGCCACAAATGCTAATAAACACAGGTAAGACAAATCAACACTTCATTGACCACAAAAGAATTCAGATTTGATGTGACGTGTAGGGGTAGAAGACCTGCACCATTTGGGCATCATTGAGGCTGTAAAATCCAGAGCACAATGTACTGCAAGGGGGAAGGAACAAAAAGCCACATGTGTGCTTAATGTCCACAAGGACAAGTGAAGGATCCAGAAAGAAATATGAAGGAGAGAAATATGGAAAATGTTTACTGCCCTGAAAAAGGATTTAAATGAATGTTCAGCATAAAACATTTTCCTAGTTACACAATGTATACAGTAGAGGAAATTTTGAGAATTTATTCCGAGGTATGTGGAAACTATTCCTGATTACTTTGATATAACTCATGCTATGTGGCTTAAATGAGGCTGTAATAGATATGCAGTCTGTGTCAGAAAGAGAGCATTTAATTATGTAAATCTGATTAAAAGCTACTGCATTGTAACAATGAAAATAACTAAAACATCTGTTAAAAAATATAATGAATAATTTTTAAGAGCTGAGTATGTCAGGGTTAATTATTTGATTTTTAAGGTTGAATTCCAAGTGCACTCCATCATTCATCTGCCCTTTTTATGAAGGGTTAGTTAAAAAAAATCAGAGAAGGGAGGAAATATAAGGGGGGAAATTGGTGTTTCCAGCAGATCCCATAAAACTGTGCACTTTTTTTTTACTTGAAATTAATCTGCCTTGACATATAAGAGGTATTAAATTTTATTTCTGGACTTATCGCTCTATACTTCCAATATAAAATTTTACATTCAGTATTCTCTCCAGACCTACATAAATGCATTTCGCTTTACCCATCTCCATATGCAGAACAATTGACAGTGATTAGACTGACAGAGCATCACTGTTTGCTCAGCAACAACGCCCATCCACCCCAAACCCTTTCTATGCTTTCTATCATCTTCCCTCTTGTACATGGTAATATCCTTTTCTAAAAGCAAGTAAGTTCTATGAATAGTTTTGAGTAGAGTTTTGCTTCAATTTAGTATTTTGATTTGAAATTGAAGGACGTTTCTTTAGGCAAATTTCTTTTTCTTTGGGAGAATAGATGAAGATTCCTCTGATCAAAGTTTGTGAGGCAGACCGACTTCATGATGAAGCTGCTGATGTCATAGAAAAAGTGCCTGTTGGCAGAAATGCACATAAGCAATTTTTTCAGAAGTCTACAGGCACCTTGACTTTTGTAGATAAAACCAGGTTTTCCCAGTGTTACTAGATTTAAGAGAAATGAGGTGATCTTATTTCCTTTCAGTCAAATGAATGAAATATACTCTTACACATATCTCAGTGAAGGTAAGTTGCTGTTTCTAGGAAAGATTTCACTCATATTAGTAGAAACCTAAAGAGGAATTTGGGCTATTTGTGGCATTGAGCCAAATTCCTTTCTGACTGTCTTCTGGAATAATTTTTGCTGCTTTTGCACCTCATTCCCCATTCCTGATTGTTACTAGGTAGACAGTCCTTTTTTTAATTTTTATTTTTAAATTAATTCAGACTCTTTAATTGTTACCAACACAAATTAAAGCCCTTTTCAGCAGATATTTTTTCTGATTTTTCCAGCCAAGGAAGGATCTAAAGCTAACAAAATGAAATCATTGACACAGAACAAGTTGTGGAATCCACTGCAGCTGCCAAATTTGGAAACCTGTGTTTAAGTCTTTAAAGTAAGAGTATCTGGGTTTGCACAGAACAGGCCCACAGTAATGGTCAATGTGACAGTTGCATTCACTATGCACTCCAGCATGTCCAACACCCCTTACCTCCAGAGGACCTGGAAATAAGGGAACTACCTGTCTTTAATGGCTGATTTTCCTGATCATCTCCCACTTGCTGTTTTTAGAAACATGACCGTGGACTAGAGAGTTGTTCAGAGTAGACCAACACTTCAGTTCCTGTCTAAAGCTTTTCTTCTCCCCTTAAGGCCCAAAATTTCCTGCACTGCTTTGCTGGTGTTCAGTTTAGAATGGAAGTTTATCAAGTCAGAGGTAATATCTTCTTTTTAATGTCTAGCTTGTATGTAAAGTTGAGGGCATAGATAAACAAAATGCTAGATACAATGAAAAGAACAGTTCTGGGCTTGTGTAACTGAGAAGCAGGATGCATTCTCTGGCATTTTGTTTGTGGTTGTCTATGACAAATATTTTTGTAGTGATTTCCAATTTTTCTCATGGTTGACTGAAATGGAGGATCTGTTTGTGATAGTCTGACATGCTTTTATTATGTAAATGACTTTTTCCAAATCTAGTGGTTAATTCTGGAATGCGAAGTGGTTTCTGCAGATTAGATAACACCCAGTGGAACTTGACTGATTTTTTTGCCTTTAATACATGCTTAGATGTATATGTGCAGGTCGGTGTCTCAAAAATAGAGAGGAAATAAAGAATCTTTAATCAACAGAATCAAGCACTGCAGCCCAGAAAATTCTTATGTTTAATGTGTCTTACAGTAGAGAGCAAAAGCAAAATGATCAACAGTTGTTTTACTGGAATACTTTTAAATAAACACATCTAGTATGAATTTGTTTAGACATTAATTGCTACAAGTTTGCAGAAATATTTAAGTATGTATGCATTTCAGGATGACCACTCATGGATATTATCTGAAGGGTTGACAGGTTAATATTGCAGAGTGACTGAACTGAGAATGGTTTTATTGTAGTTGTTGAAGCTCAGTGTACAGGACTGGCTTTGGGTCCAGGTGGAGGACAGGTGGAAGACAACTTGGTAAATTGCACATTAGACAACTGATACATAAAGTATATACAGGAAAACTGCTGAAATTAGCCTTCAGACAGGGACCCCGTAAATGTCAAGGAAAGTTTTGAACATGAGTGTTAGTAGTATTAGTATCTTATTTGACTGTCTCGAGCTTATGATGGCAGTGTCTTACCTGTGGGATGTGGAAAATGACTCCACCACTCATGTGCTTGTAGCACAGTGACTTGCAACACGTCAAGCTGCCACTCTTTTGTAAGAGAGAAGTATCATTAAATGTGGTGAGCATATTTATTTGCAAGAGCCTGCTGGGTAATAGCAGAAACAGAACAATAGAAATGAGGTAGACCAGTAAGAGGAAGCAAACATAAATCTAAGATACTGAATTCTAGTGAGATGAGAGTGGCTTGCAGTATGAATGCTTCTCTTATTTTATTTCCTGTCTCCTTCCCCCAGTTTTTCCATTATTCTATAGGGAATCCCATTACTGATTTAGATCAATAACACACTTCCCAAAGTATTTGTGGTCCCCTGTAACATCTTTGTTGGCAATATGGACAGTGGGATTGGATGCACTCTCTCTCTGCGAGTGTGCTGATGACACCAAGCTGTTGACATTCTATGGAGCAGGGATGCCATCCACAGGGACCATGGCAGGCTTTAAAGAGGTGTGTCTTTGCAAACCTCATGGATTTCAACGAGGCCAAGGAGTAGCTCTCAAGGTGTTTGCAGGGTCCTCGGGTCAGGGCAATCCCAAGTACCAAGTACAAGTATTGGGTGGAGAATGGGTTGAGAGCATCCCTGAGGAGAAGGACTTGGGGGTGTTGGTTGATGAGAAGCTCAAGATGACCTGAGCTTCCAGCTCAGAAAACCAAGACTGTCCTGGGCTGCACCAAAGGCAGTGTGGCCAGCAGATCAAGGGAGATGATCCTCCCACAATAAATACTCTGCTCTTGTGGACCCTACCCAGAGTGCTGTGTTCATCTCTTTGGCCGCCAAAGAGCCTCTTAGAATGAGTCTAGAGGAGAGCACAAGGATAATCAGAGGTCTGGAGCACCTCTTGTAGAAGACAGGCTGAGAAAATTTGGGATCTTCAGCCTGGAGAAGAGAAGGCTCCAGGGAGACTCCGTAGCAGCTTCCCAGTACCTGAAACGGGCCTACCAGAAATCTGGAGAGAGACTTTTTACAAGAGCATGCAGTGACAGGACAAGAAAATTAAAAAATCACTCTCAAAGTGTTCATAAGCTTTAGAAAACTGTATGTGATTTTGCATATGGATCGAGAAATTATTGATAGGTTTTTAGACAATGTTATGATTTGTAATTCCATTTCTGGAGTGTCTAAGTTTGATTTTTGCTGCTTGGAATTATTTTTAAACAAAGGTGCTGTTAAGAATACCTCTTGTATGAAAGTCTTGAATAAGGATGAATTTCATCCATTCTGAATGTCATAGAAAATGAGTTTCTTTTCTGCCCTCAGAAATTCCTGATTTCCTGGTAACTCTTAGCCTTATTCTTTTAATCACTTCACAGCATGTAGAGTTGATGGGTAGGGGTCTAGAATATTTCCCCATCCCCATAGGCATTTTCGCAGTGCAGCTGTGGATCATGTGAAGATATTCATGTTTCCTTCACAGCTGACACTCTGCAAAATGTCTGCCATGCCTGGAGAAGGCAAACGTGTTCAGAGCAAAAGAAGCTTTCTTCTTATATGAATGGCATGTCAATTTTCTGGAGAGTTAGGGAATTTGAAGTGAAAATAAGGATTTTTTCAGTTGCATTAAGACAATACAGTCTATCAATGAATAAAAAGTGTTTTCTGTCGAGGTATGGATCTAGGAATACAGACAACTGACAAACAAGTAACTTTATTTTTATTCTTTTAGAAGTAAAGGATTTATGAGCAATAAAGTTAAGCATTTCACAGATTTAAGATTTTTAGCTTGTCTCAACTCAGTTTTTTTTTTCCTTTGGTAAGAGATGCCTTTTTAAAGCTCTTTTTTGCTGTGAAGTTTAATAAATTTTTGACAGCTGTCAGACAAGGGATGTGAGAATGCTGCCTATCACACTGACCAACTGTGTCACTGCTTCTTTGTTCTTCCATCTGTCTGTCTTTTTCTGTTTGTCATTTTTTGTCCCAGTCTATTACTACAAGTGCCTTTCAGACAAGTAGCATTTTTGCAAGGTGTTTTGTACAACACCTACACAATTGCTCCTGATGCATGTCATCCACTTGTGTTTTTTCTACTTATTCAATTCTCTTTTCCAGCTAAAAAATCCTACAAGGTAAAATGAGATCAACCCCCTACAAAACCAAATATATGAAATCTCATATGAATGCAATTATAATTTTGACAAGAGTCTAAAATGTTTAAAGCAGAATCTCTGAGGCATTAACTTCTGTCATTGCTTGCTTCTTCACTAAAGCAGAGCTCATGCCTTTATGCAAGAATTGAACAATCCAGTCAACTAATTAACTATGCGTTCTGTCATTTTTTTGAACCCTTTCATTTGAGGGTGCATGAACGTTTCTCTCTGTAACCTAGTGAACCTTATATAAGACAGTGCATTGTCATTTGAGCTAATCTAACCATATTATTTTCTCTGTTTAAGGAAATAAGGCTACAAGGACACATTTATTGCATATCAAATTATTCAGGTCTTTTGTCTTGAGTGAAGCTCATTTTAACAAAAATCTGATAAAGGAATAAATGTGTAATGATGAGTAAAATAACGCGTACTGGATAGAGATGACATATCTAATTCTAATGTTAATGGACTTAGCACCAGCAGACAGACAGTTATGCTTCTGTATTCTGCATTGCATAAATCACCTGACAGAATTTGTTAGGTTTATATGCCAGCAAAGTGGACATCTGTGTTCAAAGTTGAACCTTAGAGCACATGTCTGTTCCCACAATCTTCTTTTCATTTGGTAATACATGATCCACAACCACCACTGAAGTACTCATCTTTCTCCATTGTTTTCAACAGGAAAGATACAGTCTATTGTTGGCCTTCTGCTTGCCCACTGCCTTGCCCATCCTTTTTGGTACTTCTCACACCAGTCCTCTCTGGCTGCTCCAGGCACTGAGATAACTACTTTGTAATTGCACCCTCTACTTCCTTGAATTGTGAAGATGTGCCATCCTTCCTACTACTGCTCTGAGGGTGTATTCTTATCCTGGTCTAATGAGGCTATTAAAGAAGAAATGAGCCTTAATATTTGGGAATAGTATTTTATAGAGTCATATGAGGCACGTAGATACATGGACAAATGGATTGCCTCTACAATGGATGTCTTATCCTCAGAGCTATTCTCTTGGAAATAGTCCTTGGCATATCAAGGAGTATTTCCCCATTTCCTAGATATATTCTATTTGTCAGACACAACCCAGCTTCAGAATGGCTGGTTTATAACCATTGTGGTATGCTGTAGGACCTTAAATATATAAGGAAATTGAGTTTCACTATTTGCAAAAGGTTGTATTTTGCTAAAATATTTTTTAAAAACTCAAAATAAACTCTTAATCAAAGACTTAAACCCTACCCCTCCCAGCTCCCGCCAACTTTCAGTATTAGAAACAAAACACAGTTCTTCTCTTAAACTATGGGAGAAATTATATTTGTTTCTTGCAGGTTGCAGTTTTAGAAAGGGAGGGAAAGGAATGGTAGAGAGCTATCAGTCTCTGATTAAAAAGTCCTCTTTCATGCATAAAAATTCATTGAGTATAAAGCAGATAAATTTTACCAAGTCACAATGAAGCAGAAAGAACAACTGCAAAGTAGCTCTGTAAAATATAAATAGTGATTGTTTTGTTTAATTTTGATTAAAATTTTCTAAACAACAACGATGGAAGTATAAAAAAGAATAATATGTGTTTTACTATAAATACTAGCATGTTAGGACTGATCTATCTATTGTTTGGCAGAATGCAAAATCCAAAACATATAATTTGATCTATTTTTGTAAAGAAATATATTAATCTTTTAACCAAATATATATTTATACCTTCATATATATATATATATATATACATATTTAAGACGTATTTAAAGCCTGAGACCTGGTCTTACAAAAACTCTTGTTTGTATGTCCCATCTTTCTTAAATCATGTCATAGCTTTGAGGGAAAAACTGTATATGACTGATAGTTTGGGGATTTGAACAAGTCAGCAATATGACAGTTTAATATTGCTCATTAATAACTAAAATGAAAATAAATGTCATAATGAAAATGACAATGAATAGTGAATAATTAAACATAAATAAAAATAAAAAATAATAATTAAATAAAGATAAGCAAGTCCCACCCACACACTAGTGTGTGAAAGTGAATGAAGCAGAGAGGAAAGCACTTCCCACAGTGAAATCCAGGAAGAGGTTACTGCTTCACATTACTTTCTATTTCTTGCTAGTCATTTGATAACACTGTGATTCAGGATCATATGCATTCCTTTCTATACATTACCATAGCATGATCTGCTAAGCTTTAAAAACAGTTCTTCTGTGTTTCTTTTTGTCCATTTCTTACCATTCTTACTATTTTGTATCAATGAGGGTAAAACATTTTATACCGTTTCATCGGGGAAGAGGCTGTTTTCTTTAAGAGGATGATCAGGTTGTCTGGGATTTTTTGTGTTCACAGAAACGGGACTTCTCAGCTTGTGTCTGAACTACCCTGTGCATCATTGCCTTCACCTTCACGGGGGGTTGTTACCTTCACCTCCCTCTGTCACTAGCCTCAAGGCACATGTTGTCTCATATCCACATGCATTCTGTCATGTCTCTTTCTTTGAATTAAACCCATGTTTGGAAGATGGGAAGTGAAGGCCAGGACTCAATTCTGTAGATACACAGAGAGGAGGCACTCCTTTTGCAGATTTCCCCCTGGCTGCATTTGAATGGTAGCTGAAGGAAGCCTTGATTTCTTCCATTTGTGCAAGTCTGTGTTTATAGATAACATCTTGCAGGCAATACCACATGCAGCTCCAACTTTATGGGAGCAGATTCTATGTACTGCAGCAGGTGTGGCGTGGATTCAGCAACTGGACCATGAAGCTGCTTGGATGGATTGTAGTTGGGTACCCCAAAATTAGTAACACTGTAAGAGATGGGACTTTGCCTTCAACATTTCTTTGCTTTCCCTCTGGGTCTATTGTGGTGAGAATTGCTGCTCTCTGGAAGAATTTGAATTAATCTCTAGGCATGATACTTTTCTTTATGTGTCCTCTGTATGGAAAAGGGTGTTAAACCCTTCTAATGAAATGAGTGCATATCAGTATTTTCAGACAAATACATTTCCAGAAGAGGTGTGTTTGCCATTTGAGCTACTGCTTAAGAAGCCACTTCAGTATCTATTAACAGCTGCACAGAATTTAGAGCCAAGAACTGAATTTTCACAATTTGAACCCGGAGCTTCTTGATTAAAATGTATTTCAATATAAAAGAAATCTGCAGTGGCTGACCCACAATGACTGTGTGTTTGAAGGCTTGATTTGCATATCACCTAAACTTGCTTTTGTCTTTGCTTGATTTTATGTGAGAGAATGCACTGTGGTTTTGTAAATCCTTTATAGACTGCTCTTCTGTGACAAGTTAATGTCTTTGCCACCAGCCCAAAGGGGTGGCACAAGTTGAATCCCATGCTAATGTCAAGATGGAGGAAAATCTCAGTGCAGAACCACATATAAGCAATGCATCCAGTCCTAGGATCCATATACATCACATTTCTTTGTAACTTTGCTGTGAACCTTCAGGGGATCTGCACAATATTTGGGTCATCTGTAGAGTACACTCAGAGACAGAATATTACCTATTCAGAGGGAAGAATTCTGATCCCCACTTTACTCTGTTGTGCACTGGCAAAGTGCTTTCTCCCCATGAGACATCTACTCTATTTTTACTTGGACTGTGGCCTGGTTTCTGCTACTGAAACCTGTGACACAGTTAGCTGGCACAGGGCAATTTGGGATGCAAAGAACAAAATTTTCCTGCTTCCTGTTTTCAAATAAGTCAGATCACCATCACTGCCAATGATGTTGTCCTCTGTATCTTTTCTACACGAGTATCATGCACTTATTTTGGCAATCTTTGGGAATTAAAATATGGTGTTGCTTGTTTATGCCGTATTATGTCAACCCTCCCTCTGAGGTGAACAAGGGTATTCACACAAGGAAGGAATCCAGGTCTGAGCCTTTGATTCTTGTAGCATTCTTCTTCTAACTAAACCAAAATATTACTCTGTGCTCAGATTATGTTCAATTGCAGCTGAGAGAGGATTGTTTGTCTTTCAGATTCCATTCATATGACTATTTTTTCATAACTGATATGGGTTAATTTATACTACATGCTCTCAGGACTATGTAATGTGAAAAGTAATATTTAGATAGCCAAATATCTGACATAAAAATCATACAACTATTACACACACGTATGCTTAAAAGTCCAAGAAATCGCATCTCCCTGGTTGCTCATATCTTTCCCTTTCACTGTTTGTGTTGGTTTACTTTCAGCAAATACAACTGCAATCTTTGGCCTGTGTCACATGTCAAATAAGGATAAGAACCCTCAATACAGGAACTCAGTTTGCAAATGTAAATGAGGAAGATACCTAAAGCTTAGCAGTTTCCTTATATATCTTTGAACTACCACATAATGCAGGTGTATGTTCAAGGGGTAACTTGTACATAAAAAAACCCATTTATCACAATTAAACAATTTGTGTGTGGAAACTGAAGTAAGTTTAGAGAATGCATTTTGGCATGTACACACTTTGCCAGAGTATCTGATGGAATGAATATTGAATACCTCATCAAAAGACAGTAAAATACAGAACTGCCAAAAGTCACTAAAGCAATGGATTTTATATTATTTAAAACTTACAGTATTTTGCTAGATTACAACTATTTTATTCTGTGTGCTGTCTTGCTTAAACCAAATATAATAGAAAAACGATATTTTGAATTTTTTTATTACATTGCAAATGCTGGGAAAATTGTAATGAGCAAGAGTTTCAATTTGGAAGCATTTAACTACTCCATTTCCATCTGAATTAACATGTAATACCATCTTTAATCTTTCCTGTATTTATCACAGGAAATTTTTTGCTTGAAAGATATACTTCTGGGAATATATTAATTGTCCTGTGCCATAATATCACTTCTGAAAGGATTAAGTCTTTAAATATTAGAGTTCAGTAGGACTGTTCTTAATCTTTGCTGTAATAATAAATACTGAATGTCAGACCTTTTCAAAGATCCAAATTGGAAACGTCGTTTATCTCACTAAAATGAAGGGAAGCTCCACATGTGTACATATGAAAGTAGGGAATTGTTATCCCAAATATAGCTTGCAAAGATAATTGGAAAGGATTAATTTACTTCATGTGGCTTGCAGGGACATGACTAGTCCACTGTGTTCCCAGGAAACAAAGAATTTGGAAGTCTTTTGATGGTGCTCAATTGTCTTCAAAGTTTAGATTCTCAAGTATTTTTACATGTACCTGTCCTTGAAGAAGTGATTCAACCCAAAATGTCACGTTTTCCCTGTCAGAAGCTTCTTCATATTGCTCCAGACTTCTAATAATAAATTTTGAATATTAAAATTTTTGTCACTTCGTTATAATATTCGTGGAATAGAATTTCTTTCAATAAGTCATACATATATATATCTGTACATATATAAATATAGATACACACTAAGTTTTGGAAGGCTCTGTCGATAGAATTTTGCCATGTTATGGTTGGTTCAGATGAGTTCTAGCAGGTACAATTTGAATCAGAGAGGGACAGACAGAGAGGCTTTTTTCAGTCCTGTTTGGGAAACTGATTAATAAAGGTTCTGTACTCTTCATCTGCACCCACAGTTTTACCTGAGTTGTATTTCCCTTGCTTAGATCCCTCTTACTTATTCAAAGCCTCTGGCTCAGCACTCTAACACTGACCTATTTGTCCATGGCCATTTACTTTGCACTGCATGGCAGTTCCATAAAGGTACTGTGCAAGCAAATTCCTTTCTAGCATATTGCCAGCTGGAGAGAGCTGACATGAACCTTTTAGGAAAGCTGTGATATGGTGTAATATCCACATTCACCTGCAGCCATCAATTTTAAGGTGTTATCTCTGAAAAGCAGAGGGGATTGAGTGGATGTGCTGTAAAGGAATCAGTGGAATATCCACTTTAATGCTCTCCTGAGAACGAAGGCATGGTCTGCAGAAATCCAGTCTGGTGAGTGTGCTAATACCATGGTGTTTGTGGCAGCTGGACCTCCTGTGAGATTCTGCAGAGTCTCTGTGGTCTGCTGTGCATGACTCTGGTTAGACCCCTCAACAAAGAGATTCTCTAGAAACAAAATCTCCAGGACCTGTATTTAGACATGCAGCTTCAGGCAGCAAATGGAGTCCCAGAATTCCATTAGGATACTGTTCATCTCTAGGGTTGCAAGAATTTCCAGTGATGTGGGAACATTACTGATCTGGTTGATACTGAGGTACTAGCATTCAAGTTTTACAGATGCAGATCAGATCTTCATTTATCCCTTCATTATCACTGCATGGGAATCTGCTTGAGTGCAGAGAGTAGTTTGCTTATCAGCTGATTTGGTAGGACATGGAGCCAGCCTCATCTGCAGACTCAAGAAACCACAAAATAGATGAGTTTCATGTGTGATTTTATGAAGCAGTGCAAAAAAAAAAAAAGTGGCAGCTACACAAGAGTGGCTATAGGGCTGTGAAATAAAGTCTTTCTACCTACGAAACACCTACAAAACATCAATAGGTGATTTAAGATGTTCTTCAGTAGGAAAAGATAATTTGGATAGTGTATGAATTTAATTACTTAAGTATTATTTATTAAATGCTGTCATGTATGATATTTACTCAGTTTTAGTTGTGCAGTTGTGCCTACACTCATTCCCAAAAGTGGCTTCATGGGGGATGAGAAATGCCTCAGATCCTCAAAAATCCAAATCACCAAGCTCTAATCTTATGCCAGGCCAGTGTTTTAGTGTGCCATCAGCAAGCTACACGTCCTGTTCTGTGGAAAACTGACTGCTTCAGTGTGGGGGCTGCACCTATTCCTTCACTCCTGTGGCCTCTCCTGGTCTTCTCCTCCCGAATGCCACTCCACAAGGCTGGACACTACCATACACTTCCTTGTTTGTTGTCAATGCGCATGACTAAAGTGGCATTTTCATATTTGAGTGCAGTCAAGGCCCCTTAAAGCAAAGGGTTGCAAGTGTGAGAGAGAGATATGCTATTCCCTAATGGCTTATTACCATCCCATTTGCAATTCAGATCAGTTCTAAATTGACTGAAATTTTTAAACACATAGCAGGCAGTTTAAACTAATGATTGTCTGGAGGTTCACATCTGACACGAGCTAAGCTTCTGCTCAAAACAAATTGCAAATAATTCCTTCCTTAGAGTCAAAATGTCACTTTTTTACACGGTGCATTGTTGCCAGATTTTGTCAGTTTCGTGAAAAGAAACGCCACACCAAACCGCGCAGAAACCTGCTGAACGTTCTGGATTAGACAGCTGGGTGGCACTGGCGCTGGTCCCCAGCCCCCCTCCCCTTATTTACAGCAATGTTTATGTGTGCACAGATCCCTGTAGCCTGGTGGAAAATCCTTCCCCCTGCACCACCTCCCACCAGCCCTCAGCCTGCACCACACGCTCTGGGGCAGCCGCAGGAGGCCCGAGCTGCCAAATAACCCTCGCAGGGAATGGGACGCCTTGGCCATCAGCATCTGTGTCCCCATGGCTGCCAGGGTGAATGGGGGACTCCTCTTCCCCCCAGGCATTCTGCCTTGCCTCTCCTCCCTGTTGTCAGCTGGCCTGGCCCACATGGCCACAGTCCCAAAAGGGATGGCGGTGCGGGTGCTGTGGTATCGCAGGGACGATGAGCACTGCTCAGACTGGGCACTGATGGACAGAGCTCAGCCTTGTGCTCCTCCATGAACAATGCCCTGCAGAGATGCCTTTTCTTCAGGCCCTGGAGATGTAGTAAAATGGGCCTAATCCTTCATTGTTTCCATGTTTCAGCACCTTGCAATGGCTGCTTAAAGCAGTATTTCAGAGTTTGAGTTTAATTCCATCAGGATTTTGAAGTCCCTAAGTTTGATGATGATAAAAAGGGAAGCTCTTTAAAAATATCCAGTGGGGTGGAAATGGTGTGTTCAGTTTGTGTTCGAAATTGAATTTCCCTTGAAAGAAATAACTCTTCTGAAGGGACATGATGGAGAAATCTTAAAAATTTGCAACTCCATATAACTAAATGCAAATAGAGAAGTATCTGCTATTTTTTAAAGAGAACAAGCTTATCTAGAGAGAAAATTAAAGTCCACTTTTCTTTGATGAACTCCTTATGTATTTCTGCTTTATAGTAGCTAGCCAAAGGGATAAGGCTTGGGACAGCCTGTCTTTATTATGCACAGTGTTACTGGATCAGTTACATTTGTTGGATGTTACTTGAATGTCTGTATTACTTAGCTGAATTGTGGCTCTTTTTGGACTCCAGAAAAAGGTTTGTTTTTTTATTTTTCAAAAATTATGACAGTGAACCCTCTTGTGTTCATTGCATTTCTTGTTAAGTTGCTATTTATGTCTTCATCTTGACTTGTGTATCCATATAGTTTGTACAATATTTCATTTCTCAAAAGCTTTTGCATAGCTCATGGTCATACTTAACATTTTCTCAATCTCTTTTTCCACTGAGAAATATTTCTTGAACTGTTAAAATGGTGATTTTATGGAAATTTTCTCATGAGAGAAAGTATGGTGATTATCTACTAAAATTGTAATTTCACTGAAAATTTTCATTTTCTTGCTGAAAAATGTGAATCCAGAATGGATTTCAATCTACACATGGGAAGAAATCCTGAAACATTGTTTGATTGTCTCTCTATTTATGAGGAAGTAAAAACTGAAACCAAATGAAAGGACTTTTCTTTGCTAAATGCCAGCTTTCTTACTACATGGTCATTGCATGTAAAAAATTGTGTTTCGATTTTTTTTGGGGGGGGGGTTTTTTGGTTTTTTTTTGGGTTTTTTTTGTTTGTTGTTGTTTGGTGGTTTTTTTTGGTTTTTTTTTTTTTTTTTTTAAGTAGATGGTAAATATAGAAAAACCCAACAAAATATTTCTTACGCTTTTCTTAACTTTGTGATCTTTTGGGAATATCTACCTGCTTGAAACTAGCTCTAGGAAAGAGGTGCATATGTGTTGCATTTTCCTTATGCCTTCAATATGTACAGTTGAAATGTGATACACTTTGCATTTAACAAAAAGCAGTGTCAACAAAGAAAAGGATCAGCTTACAGATTATGTATATGGATTAGTATAAAATAAGTTTCTGCTTTCAAAATAACCTTATAAGTGCCACTTCCTTCCACTATATGAATCTATTTTGTTGGAGAGTAAATTTAAATGCAATTTGCCCAGTTGCAATATTGTATATGTAATATACTGTTATATCCAATATTGCTGATTGATTTTAAGGTTATAACTAAAACAAAACTCTCTTTCATCTCTGAGGCATGAAAAATCATTTTTCATCTTTTGATTTGCTGGAGGGAAGGAATGCCATCCAGAGGGACCTTGATAGGCTTGAGAAATGAGCCCATGAAAATCTCAGGAAGTTCAACAAACCCAGTGCAAAGTCCTGCTCCTGGGTCATGGCAACTCCCAACATCAATCCAGCCTGGGGGAAGAATGGATTTAGGGCAGCCCTATATAGGACTTGGGGATACCAGCAGCTAAAAACTGAGTATGAGCTGGCAATGTGCACTTTTAACCCAGAAAGTCAACCCTTCATCAAAGGAATTTTGGCCATGGAGTTCAGAGATGATTCTGTCCACTCTACTCTGCCCTTGTGAGATGCCACTTGGAGGACTGTGTCCAGTTTTTGGGTGCCCAGTACAAGCACTGTTATAGCAGATACAAAAGAGGGTCACAAAAATGATCTGCTGGTTGAAACACCTCTCCTATGAAGAAAGGCTGTGAAAGCTGGGGCTGTTTAGCCTGAAGAGCAGAAGGTTGCAGGGAGAACTTACCTTTCAGTATATAAACGGGATGTCTTGTTCTGTAGTGACAAGGGACAACAATTTTAAACTGAAAGAGGGTAGATGTAGATCAAATAAAAGGAGGAAATTTTTAAAAATTAGGATGATGAGATGCTGATACATTGCTCAGAGAAGCTGTAGGGGCTCCATTATCATAAGTGTTCAAGGTCAGGTTGAATAAAGCATTGAGCAACCTGATCTAGAGAATGTCCCAGTCCATTGTATAGGGGGTTGACGAGATGATCCTTCCAACCCAGACCATTTAGTGATTCTATGATTCATGCATGCTTTGGAGGTGTTTCTTGACCATCTCTCTAAACCTGTAGTACATGTTTGAGACTGTAGCATTATCATTCTACAGCTTTGCTCTGCTCTTTGCACCAGATAAGATTTATGCCATGACAATAAAATATATATTACCCTTAATTTAGGCCAAGACAGGATTCATAATCCCTTTGATGAAAAGGCTATACCAGTTATGGCATAGCTTGATATTAAGGTGATGTGCACAGTATAAATAATTGCATAGGTACCATTTCCCCCTCATAGCAGTATTGTAGCTCTTTTTTTTTCCTGAGTTATGACATGCACAAGAAAGGTTTTTTAGAGGACCAAAAATATCTTGTGAAGCAGTGCCACTATCTAACACTGTATTAAAAGCTTCAAGACTTGTTTTGGTATTAGTCTCTTTGTCTTATATTCATCTAAACATTACCTTCACTTAGATGGAATCTCAAGTGAAAACAAAAATAAATGGGTATCCTAACCTTCCTGAAAACCATTTCTGATGCTTTTGCTTTACATTTTTCATGAAAAATGAGTGCCATACATCAAAAGCTAATCTCTCAATAAACTCAGCCTGTGCACTGCATTTTCTTCCATTTCATGGCCCTTGAGAGAGCATGAGAGTATTTTCTTAAACCATGAGGTATTTTCTAGTACGAGATGATAAAGAACAGAATCCTTTTTATTGTCTCTCTTTGATGCGACAGGGACACAGAAGAACAAATTCCTTGCAAATGACACAAAAAAGCCACTTTAAAGAAATGCTGAGCTGCTTATTGCATTAACATTGACATGAGGACCCATGGTCTCTATTGCATAGGCCTCATAGAGATGCCATGCAAATCCAATCAATTCAAGTACCTTTTGTCATATTAAGTTATAGTACATGTGCTGTAGATCCAGGATGTTGGAACTTCCAAAAGATTCTGAGGCTTTAGTTAGGCTTGGATAATCATCAAAAGCTTGGAAAGTTTTTTGTGCTATATGAACTATTTTTATCCGTGAAATCAGGCTGGAAATCTCCCAAGACTGGGTCCTGGGGAAGATTATTGTTATTTCAATCATCTGGCTAAAGAAAGAGCCTATTGTCATGTGTGATTATTGGCCTAATCCTGCAAACCATGCACAATGCTTTCAAACATGAAGTCAGTAAAGGTAAGCACAACAATATCTATATATATTTCAGGAGCTATTTCTACCTTAGCAAAAGAGTGAAATCACCAGCAGAGAGACAAGCTAATGTTGTGTACCACACTTTCCTACTTGTTTGAATTATAAATAAACAGAGCAGGACCTTGTTGGGAAGGGCTCCTTTTTTCTTCTGCCTTAGTGTACAGTAACAGTGATCTGGTTGATGAGTGTGGGTCTAGTAATTCTGATAATACTGTTAAATATATAATATTCTTATTTGACACTGAAAGCTGGAGAGAGGTAGTCATCTTGATAGAGAAAAGTACTCCATTATTGAATGGGAATATTTTTAGAATTAGTCATTTATTGTGTGAATCAAATCCTATTCGTTGAGTCCACATGCATGTTATCTGTTCAGTGTTTGCAAAGATGTGGTATATGGTACAAATGGTATGAACTTCACAGCTTCTTTGAAACGCTAGAGTGAGTGCTCTTAGCATTTTTTGATGACTCACACTGTCACTCGTGAATTAATAAGTGATCTGAACTCTTCAGTGTAATGAACCCTATCATTTATTAAAAAGGGAAAACTGTTCCTGTAATTAATGTGGTGATGTTTGATAAGAAAATTCTGTTTTTGAGGGACTACTATTATTAAATATTGTCAGTAAATAGTGTTCAATTTTATGCTTGGCAAGGCAGTTTCTGGTAGCCGACTTGATGGAATTTAGTGAAGAATTTGTTGTAAAAGTGTTCCTTAACAAATTTTGTCTACTATGTTATCATTTCTTTAAAAAATGAAAATATTGAGAATATTGAAAAGATGGGAATTTTTAGTAAAGGGTTCTGTACAAGATGTGTCTTCCTAAACCCCAGAATGTTTTCATGGGATTTGTGGGTGATTAAAATGGCATGAAAAAGAATTAATGACAATGTGGTTTTTTTCCCTTTTAACGTGTATTTTCCCTCAATGCACATTAAAATTGTAGATTGGAAGGTGGTCTCTGTATCCTTCAAAATGGCCTTGCATTTTTTTTTAATGTTCCAAAAGTCAATGGGGGAAGCCTCTGAATTCTTACTTTTTTTTTCACCAAAAATAAGAACAGTTTATACTGCTTTCACTGTATCAAAAAAAGATATAATTCAGAGGACATTAGGCACCACTGCTTGTCTGTTTTCATTTACTCTCCATAGTTGAATGCAGGAAAGGAAATGAAAAGTCACCATGAAAAAATGTAATTTTTTTTTAGTATTTAGTAATGAGGGATATATCTAAATACAGCCTCAAAATCCAAATATTGATAGATATTGTTAAAATGTTATCTGGTAGTAATTGATTCATTTTGGGGAAAAAAACGTTGGAAAACCATGGCTGACACTCTTACTGTTTTCCAAGACTGATGTTGAATTTAGCCTCATTCCTTAAGATGCGTATGAAAATGAAGAACTTCAAAAGAGTGTCATTACATTTCAAAAGTGTTGTTTTAAAACCATTTTTAGCACTTAATATAAGTCTGTGTGTAGTCGATCTTAAATTTCAGTTGACTTGAATATTGAGACTTAACATGAGTCTTCAAGATTTAGCAAAGTGATTTGCAGGCACAAGTCATTAAGAGCTTGAGACAGAAATAGTCATATATGTTAATAGCTTTACAGATCAGCAAACCAGTAATTTCAGCGAGAATGTGTATGCCTGTGATGTTATTCCCATGCATGATTGTACTACTAGATTTTTTAATGTATGGATATATGCAGAAGTATGTTTACCGAGTTTACATTTCTGATGTAATTGGTTGCTCATATATATTTCATTAATAATAAGCAGACTCCATGTAAAATGCAGCCCTCAGAGAATTTCTGTTGTCCAGAAATTAAATTTAGAAGATATGTGGTTTCTACATTGTGTATCTCTTTTTATCAGAATTGTGGATTATCTTCAAAATAATGTTACAAAGGTCAACTCTATTGTACAGATGAGTTGCCAAACTATAGACAAAACATTGGAGGCTTTTTGTAGGATCTCAAATGAAAAGGAGGGGAAAAATTGATAGAAAGATTATCACATTATTAGTTAGGCAGCTGATTCCAAATGACATATACTGCCAATAAAATCTCCCCTTTTTGGCTTTAAAATCATCCTCAAAATGACTCTGTTTGCTCCAGTGGTTACCTATCATCCCAGAGTCTAGAAACACACATGAAAAGCAAGTCAGATTTCTATTTTGTGTATCTGTGCTGCTCTGTTGTGTTCAGTGATAAATGCTCTCAGTGATGGGTTGGCTTAAACTTCCTACCATTTAGATTTCATGTCACAAAGTGTGATCTTAAATTTAGTGCCATCTTTGGAAGCTTGAATATAATTTTAAAAAGGAACAGAACCTATATTTCAGCTAAGTGGACCTTTTATTTCCATTCCTGTCACTATGCAATCTTAAATGAACAGAAGTAAAGATATAAACAGATTTTGTTAGAATCACAGAGTCATAGAAATAGCCTGGTTTGCAAGAGGCCTTAAACATCATCTTTAGATAAAGAGCTGATCCCCTTGTGGTCAGGGACACTTTTTGCTAGCCCAGGCTGCTGAGAGCCCAGCCTGGCCTTGAACATTGCCAGGGATGGGGCATTCACGACATCTCTGGGCAATCTGTGCCACTGCCTCACCACCCTCACAGTGAAGACATTTTTCCTAATATCTATCTATTAATAATAAGGTTGTATATGTATTATATAATAAGTATTAATATATATTCTATAATATGTATTATATATAAGTATGTATTGTTCCTACCAGCAGCTCTAAGAAATAGATTTTCCAATTGACCCACACTGTGATTTGAACATTCAGAGTCTGAAGTGTTTGTCCACGGCAGGGCACTTCACAGGGAAGGTGTAGCTCTGAATGTGTTCATGGGCTTCTATGTCTCTCTGTCTCTGTGACAGCTGTGATGACTCAGAATATTAACCAGATCACTTTTTAATGCTACTTTAGTTGAGCAGCTGCAAAACAGATAGCTTTTCAGTTGTTTAGATTATTTTTTTGTCATCCTCTTGTATCTTTCCTTATGAAATTAAAAAACTCATAATTGTGCTAAGATAGGCTGTAATAAAGCCAGTGCATGCAGGTTTTAAACAGTTGTTTTAGCACTGTAATTTTTAAGCACTTAATGAAAGTCATTGTTTTAGATCTAGTCATGTAAGTGTAAAACTATGAATGTCTGCCCTATTAATCAAGTTGCTTTTGAATTCTAAAGAGATTCTGAGGTAGGAGTTTGCTCAGTGAGACATAATTGTTTTTCCAGCTCAATACAGACTAGTCCCATTATTCATGTTTTCTTTTCAATAAGAACTCACACTGTAATTCTAAGCACTTATGATAATTACAAAGGACATTTTTTCTTTTTCTTTTCCTTTTTTTCCCTTTCCTCTAAAATGCTTCCCCCCCCACCCCCTCCATTGGCATTATAACAAAAAGCAGAATATTATAACCATTTTAAATTCTAGTTGGGACACTTGCATTTTGCCTGGCAAATGTTACCCATTTTCTTCCTTGACTATGCTGTACAGCTGTGTGTTGTTAAACTGCTGTTGCATATGCCCCAGGTTTTGTGCATTTCAGAGCTTATGAAATATGTCAATTGTGACTGTCCTACAAGGAATTTGCTTACTGTAAAGGTGATTTTTTTTATAGATTAAAATTGGGCTTAGTGTATACTTATCCAGATAAAGCCTGAGGCAATCAATAATTGAAAACATGAAGAGATTAAAAGTCCATTATATATATACACAATTAGTAATGCAAGTATCGTCATGTTCTTGTAGAGATGGCTAAAATGAGACCTTTCTAGCAGTTGGTATTGTCTAATCTCTTACATAAATACCTATTATGGCTGTGCTTATTCTGTTATGGTAATGAAAGGCTTAAGCCCTCAAATCCATCTTCTCTGGTGTTTCACTCTTTCTCTGAGCTGGCTCCAACCTGGAGCAATGCAGCATGCTTGTACAGTGGGAAGCCAGCTCCAGGAGGAGCTGATTGGAAATTAAGTTCCTATTTGCTAAAACTGTGTGATGAAGCCAAATATGAGTTTATTTATTGCCTACAAAGACAATATATAGGTATGGTCAATGGCTTCTGTTGCAATTTGGCTTCTTACTTACTGTGTGACTGTAAGCTAGATTTTTTCAAAAGTAGTCAATTGTTTTGAACTTTCCAAATTTTCCATCTGTAACCATAGCGTTTTCACATGAGTGCCCTAAAAACTTTTTTGATTCAACCCAAAATGAATGGAGATACATTGGGTTTAGGACAAAAGACACCTCAGCTCAGCTGGTGCCTTTTCATGGGTTGGGAGGAATGTGAAAGGTAGATGGATATGATATGAATGTCCATAATTTCCTTTTGAGACCTACTGAAACCAGTTGGCTCCTTTATCCTCAGATAGTTACCTCAGATGTAATGACCCTTCCCTTGGAAATGCTTTTTCTTGTCAGTAGAGACATAGATATATCTGCATCTCTGTCCTTAAAATTCTGAATGTGTCTTCTCTCTCCATGAATTGCATGGGGAATCAAATGCTGTGTTAGCTAGAGTGGATTTCTTAACGTTTCTCTCCCCTACTCTGACAGATTTTGTACAGAGTAAGCAGATTGGGTTTCAGACCATAATTTCACTTTAGAGTAGTTTAGTGTAATAGGTGATTAATCTACTTTTTTCTGTCCCTCCCTTTTTGCTTCCTGTCTGTTTGGAGAGGGTGTAAAGACCAATGCAAGTAAGAAATCCTGTCATCAGTAACTGGAGATTGAGATCTCTAAAGAGAAGCTACTGTTAAAGGTATAAACCATGCCATCTATTTTTTATTCACTGATACCACCCAGTGTTATGTGCTTTTGGATTTACGAACACTTTTATTTGTATCTGCATGACCTGTTTATCACTGAAAAGCTACTAGGGGAGGAGATTAGACAGAAAATTGTATTCTTGTCATACAAATGGTTGGTAATATTTTAAAGCACCGACACATGTGATGCTAATTGTTGCAACCAGAATTCATACAAACATGCCTGAAAGTTACACATGATACAGGTACTGCACAGTGTGTGATTTTCATAAAGTGGTAAAGCATCAAGAACACATGATGAATGATTTCAGTACGTGATTAGGCCCATGAGTACTCAACAGTTGTTGTCGTGGATTAGGCGGCACTTCAAAACCTTGAGATAGTTGTCAATTTTGTGGGAATCTCGGCGGAGGCAGTGCAGCAGGTTGTAAAAGGCAAAGAGTCTGGAGTCCTCATCAGCAAGCTGCAGCGATGGAAGTCCGTCCCAAGGAGTGTAAATGTCATTTTCGACCTCCCCAGACTGAACCTAAATACACAAAGTGGTATTAATATGATAAATGTAAATGATAGTGAACCTGGCTGTATGTAGAAGGCAGCATTTAAGATACTGTCCTTGAAGAATGCTAGTTACTAGTGTATGGTTTCCAATGTGCTTTCTGTTGTGGCTCACATTATTTGGTACAATGTTCTATATATTCATTCAGATTTTGAATGAACTTGTCAGATTTTTCAGTTTATTTTCCTAAAATATGTAAAAAAACATAACTGTCTCAATAGGGTTTTAAGATAATTAGTGTGTTAACCAGTATTCAGGGAAACTTTGCAGTGAAATCAAATCTTCCTTAATGTTTGGACTCATCAGGGACATGTCACTTTGGCTCCTTCCAACTTCAAAACTTTGTTAACACTTGTTCTTAGAAGTTGTTTGTGTGCAACAAAGACTAGTCTCAGTCTTTATCAGAAAAATCTCTCAGTAATACATATTCAGAAGTACTGGGCTCCATAAAAAATACTGAGTGATATAATGACTTCTAATGTTAGAAAGCTACATGTAGGAACACATGTAGTGAGTTAGTATCTGAGGTGAAAACGGTTTAGGTCTCCTTGCTTGAAGACAATAATTTAATTTCTCTTATCACATAAATTTACCTTTTATGGCAGGAAGGAATTCTGTGCTTGTGCACCATCCTTATTTCACACAAGTCGTACTTTGTAAAGACATATAGGAGAGTATCTGTGGAGCCACTATCGCTCAGTTTAAGCAAAAGGCAAAAAAAATATACACCCACCATGACTTAAAAATATGGTTTGATGCTAATGAATGAGCCTGTCTTATCTCTTTTTATAAATAATGTGAATGAGAAGGTGGTGACAGGGCAACTGGAGCAGCACCTGACTTCTTACTCTTATCTTGGATCCTCAGCTGTGCCCTTTTCACACATGGATGTGTGATAGAGATGTATTTGATTACACTGATAAATGTATTTGTAGTCTGGATGGTATGAGGCTTCTGAGTGAAGAGACACCTAACTGAAAGAGAAGCTGTGAGTGATCTAGTGGAAAATGGTGGATACAGTGATGGTGGTACTCTTCACGCTGTTCAGCTGCTTGGAGCAGTGGAGTCATAACCTCTTGTCAACATCTAGCTCACTAACAGAATGATAAATTCAGTGACTAACAGAGGCCCCTTTAAAAATAAACAGGCGAGAGCTGGTTTTATTCAGGAAAGTTTTCAAGCAATTACTAGTAACAAGAGCTACTCAAGTATGGGATTTGTGAGACAACAGACTTGTTGTCTAAACTCACAAGCATAGGGGGAACCAAGTCAGACAGAGTCCAGAGGAATCAGTGAAGTGTGAAAAGAGAAAAGAAAGATATCAGGGTTACTTTACTGTATGTCACATCTTTGCAATAGCCCAGACTCCCAGAGTTGTTTTAAACACGGTGTGTTTCCAAAACCTCTGCATAATACTTATTTGTAGATAGATACATAAAAATATGCTAAAACATATATATGTATATATAAATACATGCATATGGAAAAAGTGGAGATGCATCCTTAAACAATAAGGCTTGCAAATTGAAAATACTCAAGGATAGAATGACCGTAGTCAGTCCTGATGATTACACCTTCCCCTGAGGCAAGACTGGGAGTGTGATGGGTTATTCTGTGACAATCATATCACATTGTCCCCTTAGAAATTGCAAGATAGCAGAAGAAAAGAAATCTGAAAGAAGAAAGCTGAAAAGTTCTGACTCGGCTACTCTGTCTCCCTTTTTTATCTTCACATCTACTGTTTTCTTTCATATTCCAGGTAGGGAGAGCCTGTCAATGTACATGTCTTCCTTAAAGCAATTGCCTGGAAGGGTGTTAAGGACTTACTTACTCGCCCAACTATTTTCTCCATTCCTTCTAGAAGTCGTTTGTTTTGTTCTTCAATCTCCACAGCCTTCCAGAGAATGGTTTCTGGAGCTTCTTTGATTCTTTGTACTTCAGAGGCCAGGTGGATCAGAGGATCATTCCAGGAACGCAGAACTCCCAGTATTATATTCAGTAGGTCTTCATGCTGCTCACCCATAGTAAGGAAAGGTGGTTAAAAGAAGAAAGCTAAATTCTGGTAAAATTAGAAGGTATTTAGAGCAGTGTCCTCAGACACTGTGATTTAGGGACTTATTCCTGGACCTATCCCTGAATGTGCCCTATAGCTCTGGCTTAGATACCTATATTGCATTTTTGAAGTTTGTCTTTGGCATCACCATGTTCTATGATATTTGCACAAGCCATATTACAGTGGAAAATATAATCGAATACTCTCAGCATTAAGAACTAGCAAGCATATGTCTCATCTCTGTGAAAGCAAACCCAGAACTCCTTATCTGATTTTTGATGAACGTTTTAAAATCCACTTTTTTTTTTTTTTTTTTTTTTTTTTTTTTTATTTAAGTTTAGTGCTGACTGGAAGGTACACATTATGGTAAACCAGTAAATAGCTTTTATTGCCTCTATGTAACTCATCTGTCCTCCCCTTTGAACAATAGTGCTTCCAGCAGTAGCTCTCTGGTTTTAAAAATTGCCCTTTCTTGTGGGCAATGGGAATTCATCAAGCTTATGGTTAAGGTCATGGCAGTATTAAACTTTTTCTTTGCTAGATGCACAACCCAGGGCTGTGAATTCTATTGTTCCCACTAGAATTTCCAAATATCACGCTGAGAAGCTGGTGATACTGTGGGATTGTGAAGATACCACCACGATGAAACTGATAGAGATTTTGCTCTGGAGCAGCCCCATTTATATAGCTCTTATTTTTTTCTCCAGAGAATTTTCAAATCCTATCTGTAAGCATAGGCTGAACAAGATTATCTTCATCATTACTGGAGTTTAATGATGTAAGTATGTAATATGTTTCACTTTACAGATATTTCTGAAGTTTCCACACTAGAGTCTTTGTATTTGGATGATGATGTGACCATTTTTGCCTACTGGTAACAGGAAGAAAATCCAGTCAATGCTTTTTTAGCAATGCCAGTGTTTCGAATTACTGGAAAACTATTTACCTCTGTCTACATACAGAGATGTGTTTTTATGTTTGTAAATATATAATTGTTTATGAAATGTTTTAAGATAACTTTTAAAGGCTGTAGTGTTCTCAGCACTGCACAAACATGGCATTGTTCCATGAGGTAGTGTTTTAACTGGAAATAAGATGCAGTGATTAAATGTACCATATAGGAAAAGGAAGGGGTGATGAAAATCACTGGTACTTATATGTGCTGTATGGTTTGTAAATTAGTATCAGCAAATGTTAAATCAACTTTGGCTTTTTGGTGCTTTCCTCTTCCTGCTTTCTTATTCCAATTGGGTTGACCTCCCTCACTCTGACAGATGCCTCAGTATTCTGTAACCCTCCTTCCCTGCCTTCCCCTGCTCTGTCTTACACTGAATTACACTGGAAGTGGGACTTACATGAATCTGCTGAGCCTGTTCCTTATCTTCAGGAGTGGTTAAAGATGCAGTGTGGCAGCTATTGACAGCTTTTGCAATGAAACCCCGGCCCTGGGCGTAGCGTTCATCCTGCAGATCAGCATGGACATGGTATTGAGACAGAAAGGTAAGAGCTTCAGCTCAAACACTGTGCTAGCTAATTGCTCTTCCATACCTTTTATTGCTGCTTTTATGCTGTAAAGGTAAAGTTTCTGGTGAGTCTCTAGAGTGGAACTGGCACCCAGAAAATGTCCCACAGATGAAGAATAATGGGAAAACGAAATCTTTTAATAGAAGTGCTAGGGATCTTAGCAAAATTCAGGACTATATCCTGATTTGGTCTCCACTGGGACTTTCACCGTCTGTTCAGCAGTCATATTTGTTTACTTATTATATGTTAACATATGTTTGTGATTAAAAGTATTAAATTGCAATTTTATATTTTCTTCCTTTCAGGAAAAGAGTACTTACAAATTCATTGAACATTTCCGAAGAGAGGAAGTGGATGTAGTGTGAAAGTTTAACTGCTCGGTCAAAAAGTTCCTCAAGGGAAAGTTGGCAATTGACAGATCCATTGGGGCAGATGGGCAAAGAGGTCACTCCTTCCTTTGTCAGAAGCATGTGGGACACCAGCAGGGTCACCAGCAACAAACCTGTTCAAGTTTAAAACACAGTGAAATGGGCTCACGTGGACTTGCAGGTGTGTTTAGAAGCAGCTGTCAGATCCAGATGCTGGGTGATTTGGGTTGTGCTGTCACAGGGTTCAGGGTACCCCCTGTGCTGGCTGCTGAGCAGCAGTGGGGGACAGACACACTGTAATTCTATAATTCTTTTATCCTTTCTCCCCTCTGTCATCCTGGTGGTATAGCAGAGCCTGTTACAGAGTTCGAGGAGACAAGGTAACCTGTGCTGTAGTGTACAGTGAATTCTGAAGTCTCTTACTATGTGTCTGGCTTTATAACAGAGTGATAAACAGAATAAAAAACAAATCAAACTTCTTCACTGTGAAAACATAGAAACATAATTATATTTTCACAGATACATAAGTTTGGAAAATAGATTGGTCTTTCTTTTTTTTTTCCCTCCTCCTCCTCCTCCAAGAGGTCCTTTTCTTCTTTGCAAACATTTGGAGTTAAAATTAATTTTTTGTGGGAGGGTGATTAGGTCACTCTTAAGGCTGTTATTGTCCTGGGAGTTCCTTCAAAAGATTTACAGCTGTGCTTCTTTGCTCTTTAGAGTTTAACACTAAATTTTCTACATCTAAGAAATCAGTGATAGTTTTTGTCTTTTCTCCTGAGCTTCTGAAACTGCAATTCTCATTATCTAAAGCACAAAACCTCATTTGTTTAAAACTTTCCATGTTAACTTAACAGAGTTAAGTTTTTTATTCAGTGAAATAAAATATACAGAAAAAGACAATGGCAAATAATTAAAAATATTTGGTAAATGAATGAATTTCTGAGACTTCTGGAAATTGACCTGTTACCTATATTCGTTCACTAGACTTACTTAAAATGCTAAATTAAAGTGTCCTTCATAAATCAGCAAAACTATCCCTAAAGATGTCATGAGATAAATTTCTTTCTAGCTCTGCATTCAAAAAATTTGGATTTATACAGTATTAGAATGAGACTTCCTCCTCCCCCGTGAGCAAGGTATGTGCTGGACACTGCAGTCAGGAAAGTACTTTAACTTATAACTCTATGAATAGGAAAACCTGAGAGTTGTTGTCTTGGAAAGTCAATGACCATTTTGAAAATATTAATTTCAAAATTACCACACCACCTCTAGACTTGTGAGTAATGATGTCTAGTCACAGCCTCCTGAATGGTGTAGCAAACCAGTCCAGATCCAAACTTTCACGTGCAGGTGTGATACCCCTCAAGCCAATTTTTTGTGGCACTGCCCAATACAAAGGTACTCTGAGAAGACTAAGGCATCAAGCTATTTAATTCAGGTTTTGCCCTTTCTGGAAAACTAGATGGTTGGAAGACCTCAGTTCCTAGATCTGTTACATTTCAGCTGCCTCTTAATTCAATCAAAATGGAAAAAAAATATAAAAATTAGCAGCAGGTTAATGTCAAAATTCTTACCTTTCAGTGAAGCACCCTTGGTGCTCATGGTAGGGATCTTGGATGATGGCTTGCTTTACCAGAAAGAAACCTCAATACTTGCTGTTATTCTCTGCACATACCACTTTTATATACACCATCAGGGTCCATTTTGCATACATTCAGCAGGTTGTGGAGTTTGCCTCGATAATTACAAACATCAAATTGCCTTTCTTCCACATTCATATTCAGTATTTTTTGGTTCTCTTTTTTTTTTTAATTTTAGCTGTGAGGGGGAATTTCATTAATAAGTTGAGCTGTGGGATCCCAAGTATGATTGAATGAAGAGAGTGCCAATATTTTGCCCTGAATGAGGTGAAAATGCCATCAATCCTAGAAATCTCCAGTTCTGAGACAGATGTTCTCAATGTTTCTAGCCTTCAGTTCCCAGTGCCCACAACAGTCTTCTCATCTTCCTTGTTGCCTCAGCCACCTAAGCATGGTTACATTAAAATTCTGGCTAACTGTGGGAGGCAAACAGTAGTTTACAGTATCCCCATTGAGAGAAATAGCATAAATTGAACAGAAATTAATCCAGAGTAAAGGGAATGGAGGCTCCTGGAAAGATAGGTCACTACCTGTAAAATTATGACATTCATGGTCAGTTAAAAAATACATTACACAGCACAAATCTCGGTTTAACTGATTCTCAGTCTGAGAGATGTTTAGAGGAACAGGCTGAGATTTTATATTAAAAAAAGTAAAAAATTAGAAGAATTGAAGAGGTAGAAGTTATATGTTTACTACTTAATCTGAAATGTCTCATGAATAAGTTAGCGGTATTTAAAAAGAAACGAATCCAACCTCTACCAAACCATGAAATAATTTTCTACACTCAAAAATCCTCTGCGTAAAAGATGGGCATTTCCACCACATGCAAAACACGTACTGTCGTCAGCAGTGAGGTTTGTTCTCGATTCTGATGCGTCTGTGGTAACCTACAAACCAGCCTGAGCAGGTTGGCCCTGTTTTCTTCTTGTGTGAGGCTCATCTGCATGAATATGTTAGCAAATATATAACCTTTCATCTGTTTCTCAGGTCCATTTACCCATGAAGAAACTTTCCAAATTAGATGGTCATCATGAATAAGGTATACAGTGTTAATGAGTTTTCTTCCCTTTAGACAACTTGTTCCATACCTGTGGAATGGGTATACGTGCAACCCAGAATCCGTCATTATTTCACGATTCTTGAAGTAATGATGAACAAGGGAGAAGAAAGGCTAAGCATTTAAGGAAGGAAACAAGATACTCCAGCAATAAATCAGAACCAGCAACAGGTGGTCTACCTTTGCTAAGTTCTAGGATGTTTGCTAGAACAGTTTGTTCTGCTCAGAGGCTGCACCTTCACTGGAAATTGAGGTTCTGCTGAGTAAATGAAGCAGTTGTCTGCAGCAGGAAAAGAGGCAATTTGATGAAGGCAGTAATATTAGAATGGGGCCACAGCAAAAGCTCTAGTATGGATGGTAGGAAAAACAGCTGTCTTCTAAATTGCAGTTAATGGCTTATGAGCTTGATTTAATTCAGCTTCATTTGAAAACCTGCCCCAATAAGATTACGGGTGAGACTGAAAAATCCTGGTGCCTTACATTAGAAGAGTCCTGTGAACTAGATGAATGAACAGTTAGTTCTCAACCCACCTGTTGCTCCTTCATTCACTACTGTCCTTTTCTTGGCATTTTGAGGGTTTAGTAGTGGGCCAAAATAAGGCACTGAGTTAATTATTATTAGGCACTGGATAAGAAAGGTAGCAGTTAAACTCCTTAGTCTGTGTTCTCTGTTTTTGGACAGGGATACCTCTCTGAGGCCTGATGGCATCAGCTGAAGCCAGTATCTTCAAATGACTTAGCTTGGAGAATAACCTGTCTCTTGTTGTGTGAATGTAGACAAGCACCTTAAGCTTAGATCACAGGAGAATGGTTTATTTGAAATCATTGCATGACGTTTTAATTAAAACATTCTACCACAAAATAATAGACTTTAATTTTCTCTTGCACCTTTCATCCTCAAACTCTACAAACATGAATGGATTTAAATTGTCAGCAATCAAGAATCATAGGCAGGAGAGAAGCCAGTCTCTATAAAGCAGATAAGTATAAAGGTGAAGTTCTTTTTACCAGGTGTGAGAACCGACATAGAGGTTGCATTAATTTGTGTCTGCACAGGAAGTCTTGAGGGAAAAAATGAAATAAAATTCCTGATTCCCAGACCTGCACTTTAAGTGAAGAACATAATTTCTTACTAGTACCAAAGAGGAAGAGTTACAATAGCCAGAAATAAACAGATTAAAATATTAATTTTCTATTATAAATTAGTAATTTGGTCCTATTTAAAAGTTGAATAAAAACTTGAAAATAGGTGAAAATCTTCCTTCTGCCTTTTGAAAGTGACCTGGCTTTGTATGCTCCAAAGATGTAGAATAGAACTTGGCATCTTGTTCCCTCTGAATATTCTCTGAATCATGGAAAGGAACTTCATTCTAGCCCCAATAACCACCTAATTACCTAATTTTAACAATAACTCAAGACAGCACTATAACTAGCTGGACAGTTATCAATACTGAGGAAAAAGCCTCTGAAACAGCATGAGGAACTACAAAGCACAGCTCTGATTAGCAGCATGTTTCCATCTCCCTTGGCCTTTTACTTCTGTCTTAAAAATATATATATATATTTTTTTTAATTATCACATTCCTTTTGTCTTCAAGGTTTTTCCTGGAAATAAAATAAGTAATTGTTACCACTCAGTGTAAATAATATATCAAAAGCAGGACTTACTATAGGCAGACTTTATTATATAGCTTTTAGCTCATTATTCATGCCTCATAGGCATTACATGTGATGTATCAGTATTACAGATAACAACATTAAGTGCTCATTTCTCAATCACCTTATCTTTCCATCTCATATCAGGTTTCAAGCCATGAATTAGACTGTGGCATCTTGATGAAGAACTATTGATCAGTACTGGAAGATCGAATATTCCTATTCCTATTCCATTTTACTTTTCTTAAAGTTTTTTAGATATGCAAAGTCTTGTGTCTGATTGATGGCTAATGCAGAAGAATGAAAAACCTTTTCTTATAGAATAGCTCCTTGCAGAATGCTTAAGTAATTTAATTGAAGACTGGTAATATCACTTGATTTTGACTTTTACTTACTTGGATATTTAACTTTAATAACAGAATATTAGTTGATGCAGAAGTTTGAAACATCAAATTTTTGTTATGTTTTTAAAAGATGATCCCCAAGTGCATATCAAGCAAAGAGAATGTTCAGAAAAATATTCCTATATGTGATCTAAATGATTGACTCTTTGGATACAAAATAAAAATATTTAAAAAAAGGAGTTTACATGTTCTTGTATCTTGTATTCTTGTGTTGCACATGCAATGAGAAATACAAAGAAGGTCAAGATCCCTCTGGAATTAAATCTGGCAAATGATATTAAGAAGAACAAGAAGGGCTTTTTCAAATGCATGAATAACAAAGGAAAGCTAAAGATAATATGGGCCTGTTACCAAATGGAAGGGACATCCTGGTAACAAAGGATGCAGAGAAGGCAAAACTGCTGAATCCTACCTTTACACCAGGACAAGACCAGCTTTCAGGAATCTCTAACCTGGGAGACCAGGAAGGAAGGAAGACTTTCCCCTGACCAAGGATTGGGTTAGAGAACACCCAGGCAAACTTGAGATCTTCAAGTCCATGGGCCCATCCAGGATTTATCCACAAGTGCTGAGAGAATTGATGGACACCATAGCAAGGCCACTCACAATCACCTTTGAAAGCTGGTGGCACTCAGTAGAGGTGCCTGAGGACTGGAGAAAAAGAAATGTCATTCTGGTTTCTGAAAAAGGCAAGTAAGAGGGCCCAGGCCTCGTTCCAGGGATCATCTTTGTCCGCATGGAGGACAAGATGATGATCAGGAGTCATCAGCTATTCCTGATACACTAAAGGCAAATCATGCTTGGCCAACCTAATTGCCTTCTATGATGAGCCAACTACCTGGGGAGATCAGGGGAGAGCAGTGGATATTGTGGAAAGCAGCTCTGTGGAGAAGGACCTTGGGGTTTTTGTCTTTCTTTCATAGAATAGTTGCTAAATTATCCTGTCAGCTTTACTTAGTGGTTGGCTTCAAAAAGTTGCAAAACTGCTTTATCTGGATCAAACCCAAATCCTCAGAGCACATTAAATTTTCATAAATCATAAAACTGCAGAATAGTTTGGGTTGGAAGGGACCTTAAAGTTCATTTTGTTTCAACCCCCCTGCCATAGAGAGGGGCACCTTTCACTAGACCAGGTTGCTCAAAGCCTCATCCAAACTTGTGAAAAATATATTTGGAAGAGGAAAATAAACAGAATAATTTTTTTCAATCTAGATAGTTTTAAATGAAAAATATTTTGTCTTTTATGATTACTCCCTGTAAGTTCCATGAAACTTTTATGCAGAATTTAAGTGATTTTCTAGGATTCTGTTAAACAAGGGCTCTTTCTTCTCCTATCTTCTTCATAAAGGCAACAGGAGAATTTTAAAAGCGTTTTTTCCAAATGTTTGTCTCAACAGGAAAATGGGGATTGAATTCTTTCTTAGTGTGCTCTTTGCATGCAGGCTGGTAGAAAACAGATAAGAACACAAGAGAAAATAATTCCATATGGAGAAAAAAAGAAGGTGGAAATCTCTGGGAGATTTTCAGTTTACTTTTAATTCATGTACCAGAGAATTTGGTTTCATAAAATTTCAGAAGTGGATGTAAAAAAAAGAGGCAAAACATATTTTAAAAAGAATTTATCAACATTGTTACTGTGATGACATACATCTAAGTACACCATGAAATATTAAGTATGAATCCCAAGTAGAATTCCAGCTAATGATAACAAAAACCTAGGGGACTTTGCAAAGAATGGAGTAAAAGCTGGCTAGTGTATATTGTTACTGATACTTGAAGTTGTTTGAAGCCTGTGGCTCAGTGCTCACTAATGCTGTATCTGTGTATTATCAAATAACTTGGCAGTATAAATTTGATCTGCATCACACATAACTGCATTATGGCACTTGATCTGAATTATCGAGACACCACATTACAGTACTTATGCTGGCCTGACACTTGACACCAGACTTATCTGGCTCTTGGAGGTCGGATGATAAGGATCTGACATCTGCCAGGACAGAGATGCACTGCAAAACTTTTTGCATGCATGTGAAGCTGCAGGCTGAGCCCGTGCTGGCTCAACTTTTAATGTCGTGTGGTTGCAGTATTATTTATCCAATACCTTAAATCCAATTTTTCTTTTTCAGAGGTGAAAACTAGTGATTTTGAAAGTGGAGTCTCCACCCTCCAAAAAATCTTTAGAGTGGGTTACTGGGACCACTGCTGTATGGCTGAGGTTTGACTAGTTGTGACAGCTTCTTCTGTCTACCCAGTGTGAGTTTTGTTCTGCTTCTGGGGTGGTGGAATAACCTGCTGTGCCATAGCTGTGCCATTTCCAAAGCTGTGAGATACAGCCCAGTCCAAATGAGGAAGTATGGAAGTATTTGCCCACTTTGACTTATAAGACACTGCTATAAAAACATCACTGCTTTAGCTCTTCCTCAGCCTCAAGAAAAAATATGCTTGAGTCTGAGGCACGAGTATTAGAACTCCAAAAACTGAAGACCTAGTGATTTAAATAGTTTCTATATTTTTTTGCTTGTTTTCCCATTCATTAGCTTTTATGTATGATTTGTTTCCCTTGACAATGTTCAGCTACAATATGCTACAATCAGGTAATTTTCCATAAGGTTCAGATTTCAGCTAATCATTCTTCAGGATAAAGTAGAATAAGTTGCAAGACTTTACTTAGGGTAGACACGCCAAGTGGAATTCACTGGTGGGCTGGGACATTATTGGTATTGGTTTAAGTATTATATTTGTGTAACATATTACTAATAAAAAGTAATAAATGTAAAATTACCATCAGAAGACTGGAGTTTTCCTGCAAGTAAGTGGGGAATATGAGAAGTAGAACTTAGTTTAAATATTTGCATATTTTTAATTCTATGGATAAATGCATCACTGGAAAAATATTTCCTTAAGTGCTTTGTGGAACTAGAGTCTGTAAAAGTAAGAGGATTTTTTTTTCAATTGCAAATACATTGAAAAGAGCACTGAAGTGTGCACAGAGATTTTGAGCACATTTGAATAGGAAGGTATTTCCACAGATTGTGGTAAGCATGCCATGTAGTAATGGATAGTAAAACAAAATGGCAAATGACAGTATTGTCCTGTCTTTTAGAAGTGCATTTTGTGAAGATGCATTTTTCTTCCTGATGTGAAATGCATGTGAAATGCTCATTGGTCCAATAATTTCCGATAGATATGTCAGGATTGAATGGTGAGTAAAAGGTCAGTAGAATTATTCTTGAGGGGTGGGGGTATTAGCTGAAAACAAAATAACAGGCAGAGATCTGTGCTGATCTTGCTTCTTTGGCAGGGTCTTACTTTTAGCTGCACATTTATCAGAGGAGGCAATGCTCAAAATTGTCTGTTTTATCATGGAATGGAAATAATACTGAAACAATGTGACCTTTACTTGCTTGTCTTTAAGGAAGCGTTCAACGTCAGAATTTTCTCTGAGTGATTTCAAAACCTATCACATTTTCTTTTCTTCATTTGTTTGTTACTGTCTCTAAACATAATACATAAAAAAACCCCCCAAACATACAAACCCCAGAAAACCCTGAAGGGATGAGGTATATGTGCATTGGGCACCTCCTGTCCCACAGGAAATTTGGAACCTCAAATCTTATTTAGGATCTCACTAGAATATTTTTTTCTCTTCTACTTCATTTAAAAATAGTTTAGTTAAGCTTGACATATTTATTGAGGCCAGGCTAGAAATTAATATTGGCATAGATTTTTTGAAAGACATGTGAAATTATTTTAGCAAAATGCATTCACCTACTTCATAAAACAGTTTTCTTTGAGGGAAAAGTGGGAAAGTAGTAATCCAGTGAGCATATATTCTGTGCTATTAAAATAAATTCTCTTACAAGGTAAAAAATGCATGGAAAGACATATAGATATACATAGCAGGCACAGGTCATGGTATGTTCTGTGCAGAGCTTGTTACCTATTCCAGGGTGTCTGGCAAAATTTGCTTATAACTTCAAAACTTTTAGTTAATGGCTATATTGGACATTAAGTAATAAAGCAAAGAAGAAATAAATGATTGTCAATAAAAGTGAAAACAGATGAAGCTTTAAAGGAAACATTTTTAAACAAAAATAGAAAAAATAAATAAACAAGAAAAATTTTTGGTAGCAAACATTTCTAACCTGTCCTAAAAAGGTCAGATACATTAAATTGCACACCTGCAGCACATTTTGTGTTTAAAAATTCATTAAAAAATATTGAAGGTGCATTTCTGTTCAATCTCTTCTCTAATGAATATATTTGCATATAATCACAGCTTTTCTCCTTTGGCGCTTTCTTACTCATTTCCTAAGTCCTCAGTCTGCAACCTGATCTTGTGGGATTTGCAAAGCTGAGGCCAAAGTCACCATGGAAATGTCATGACACTGCCATTTTCGGAAGTGCCTGGTCATTGTGAGTGGCTGACATGGTGCAGCTTCACGGCTGAGCCAGAGCAGGAACATCAAATAAACTCTGCAGCTCGTTTCATTAGCCATGGATTTTTGTGTAAACAGGAAGAGGTAAAGGAATTGTTGACTGTTTTGTCTATGTATTTTACTCTAGTTTTTTGAAGTGTGATTATGAAATCGTTACTTAAGCTACTCTTCACAGTTCTTCCCAAGGCTTTCATATTATTGCAGTCTTCCCTGGGGAAAAAAAAATCAAAAAACACAACAACAACCCAATAGGAGGGAGTGGAGTGCAACAGAATCTTTGCAGAACTTTCTCCTTGTAGATTTTCTGATTTGGCTGTGGTTTCAGAGCTTGGGGTTAATATTCCCTGTGGAGCATTTTTCAGGAGTGTTTGGCTATATACCTGTGAAACACATCATACCATCCCACCTTCTAGACACCAGAAAAGATAGAATTTTTGTAGTGAATAAAATTAACTTATTTATATCCTTCATAAAAATGAATATGCTAAACAGAAGTAGTTAATTTAAAAGAATGTATATACTGAAAGTAATTCTAATTAATGGACTGAAATTTTATTCAAATTATTATATTCTTTCCCTTTAAAAAACTCCAATAACCTGACGACAATTCTGTACAAAAATTCTGCTTTTTTGAGCATGTATACTGTCAATCTTCCTTAAACTTATGAGTTTTTAAATCAATGTTTAAAAAGCAGAGGAGAGACCTGTATCAAAATAATTACATTTTTACATTCACTTTTGCTGTAAGGGTCACAATCATAGTATTAAAGATTTCTGATATACTTTAAATCTTATAATTAAAAAAAAAATCAGTAATATTTCAGAGAAAGAGAGCCAGGTTACAGTCAATGATAATCGAAGAACAGACTATCTCAGTTTTTTGACTATTTATTTCTCATCTTTATAACAGTGGAACAAAAGGGTATTTCATGTTTGCTTGCAAAATTAAAACAGTGTGGTATGAGTTTGCAGCATATTTTGCCATTATGGCTCTTGAGTTCGTGTGTAGGCATATCCTGTAGTTGGATCCATTATTTGCACATGGCTGTGAGATGATGATTCCAAATAATTAAATGGGGATGAAATGACAGCAGAAGGGTTTTTTTTTCAGTTTACAACAGATTTGTCCTGGAGAAAAAAAATCATCTTTAGGTAAATCAGTTAATGAAACTTGAAAATTCTTCCTGTTGTAGTCAGTTTATCTCCCACAAAACCTTCTTTCCTATATTGGTCATAAATCTATGGCTGTTAAAAAAACCAAAACAAAACAACAACAAAGAAAATACAAATAAACAAAACCCCAAACTCTTAATTTTAAGTGTCATACAAAGCACAAATCCTTTTACTTATTAGAAATAGTGATCATTACAAGAATAGAAAGGCAAAGTTGCCAGTCATTTTTACAGAGCTCTAATTTTACTCTCTGCCTTGTATGAACAAGTATGAAGGATTTGTAACTACACTGGCAGTAACAGAACCTGCAGGTATTTGGTTTAATAAAGACCTCATTAATCCCATAAAATCTTAGTGTGAGGTAGAGCTGCACTTAACCATTCTCACCCGGATAGATGTGAAGAACCTTCAAAGCCTGTAAACATGCCAGCAGTAACTGACTATTCTTATACATTCCCTCCAGCCACCTTTCACTGCACAAAGGTTTTTAATTTAGATCACTCATATCTTTTAAAGGCTTAAAAAATTCTCCTTATCTTCTTTTTGTTGTTTTTTTTTTTCTTTCTCTATTTTCTTCTTTTCAGAACATGAATCTGTGAGGAGGAAAAAAGACAACAAAAATCCTTGACATCTGGAGAGAATTTTAAATTGCTTTTTGCCTTCTGAAATGAAACCTGTAAGTTTTTTAAAAAAGATGAGTAAAGGGACCAATCAGCGAGAGATAGACCTAACATATCTGAAAGGCCCCTGTGAGTGTTCAGTGCTCTCCACTGGAGATTTTGTGGAGGAATATGGGTAATCTGAAGGCTTTTTCCAAAGAACATCAGTTCAGAAAGAGCTGTTAGCCTCTGAATAAAAGCAGACAAAATTGCTATTGCATTGTCCAGGGCTGCATTACACACACATGCCTCAAAATGACTGTGGAAGAAAAAAGAACATAGCATAAAACCCATCAGAAAAATATACTGCTGGTGTTTCTGTTAGTTCTGTTTTCTGTGGGGAGATGTCCATAGTGTTTCTGTTTTGTAATAGATCTAAGGTACTGTGGGATGAGTTCTAGAGGTTTGGAATAAAACCAGTAGGGCACATGTTGCTGTTTCTGCAGGAAGAGTTTTAATATTGTATCTTTTAATACCTTTGGAGCTATGACTATTTCTATAACCCTGATGGAGTGTGACTTGCCTGTAAACAAAGGCATAGGTCATGTGCATAAACTGCACATAATATTATGCTCTGTTCTGCATCTCTGTTTTCATTCCTTCAGGATCATCCACACATCATACAGCCCTATTTCATTTGTGCTGGATTTGGTTTTCCTTTCTCAACTTTTACATATGTTCTATTCGTGCCCTACTGTGACACCACATGAAAAACAAAAGGTTGCTTGACCTCCCAAAATCCATTAGTCTGCCACCTGTCTCCATGTATCTAGCTGTAATGATGCCCATACTTGCATCATATAACTCACACACATACCTCGTTTTGGTCTGGATCAGTCCAGAAATTTGTTTCACAGACACATCTAGTCACACGCACACATATGAGCACTACAAACCTCCCACACAAGCATATGTGCATGCAAAACCAATTCACAGGCTTCCTGCATGTAATGGGTGTCAGACTCAGTTAAATATGTAAGAAAAATTAGAAGGCCACAGACCGTGTTGATTTGTAATGCCTTTGACAGAGTAAGGTTCTATGCAAACAATGGAATGGATGATCTGGTTGCTCTCAGCCTCCTTTCATAGACTATTGTGTGTTAATTGAAGACCAGCTAATCTTAGCACATTGTCAAGTGAACTTGGGCTATTTTTCTCAATAGGTCATACACTTAGCATACATGATCCTATGGCCAGAGCTAGAGAAATGCTGTGGTCTTCCCTGGGATAGTTTGACACGATGCTGAATTAGTGCAGTCTGTGGGCTAAGTTTGGTTCAGCTCCTCTCCTAAAACATACCCCTGTAGATTTAGGGAATAATTAAGTTTCAGATCTTTATTTTTAACAGCAGTGAAATATACTCTTTTGAATACTGATAGGGTTTGGCAAAGAAGAGATAGGATTATAAGGAGACAAGTTTGGGGTTTTTTTGCCTCATTTATAATCTTGTTGCTAATGAATATTGCTTGCATGAACATGGCAGGTAATAGGAAAGTCATTTAATTGTCACTTTGATCTACTGTTCAAGAACAGGAAACTTCTTTTTCTGGCAAAGGCTTCTTAACTAATTTTAATTTGTGATTTTTTTTCAGAAATTTAGCTATTGGAAGTATACTGTTGCCTTATCCTGTCATTTTAAGCTTGGCAAAATCCACATAAGGGTTTAGCAAAACTGAGAATAGTTATCTATCTCATTGCTAATAACTACAAAAAATGTTATCATTCAAGTAGATCTTTATTATTAATAATGTATATTTTCTTGGCAGGACAAGAATTGCATGTCACATTCCCTTGAAGTTGTTTGCTACCAGCTACCTTGATTTTTTTTGGAACAGGCTTTGTAATAAAGGGGAGGCATGTATCATTCCCTCAAGGTGTCAGCCAGGCTTCTGGATAATTCTGGAAACAATGAGTCCCATATCCAAGCCTAGTTCCATCTAGATCCAGCCTGCATTCTGAGATCCTGCTCAGAACTTTTATCATAGCATATGATAATGAATGAGAGGAGATGCCATATATATATATATATATATATATATATATATATATATATATATATATGTCTATTTCTATATAAATGACTAGAGTCTATTTACAGGTGAAAAAGTAGGGATTAGATACTTTCATATATTTAAAAAGATTAGTTAATGTAAAATACTGGTGTGCTATTCTGCCCAGAGGACTCTGGAAACTGGCTTCCTGCAGTTGGAACCCAGGAATATTTTTCAGAAAGGTTTAAGGGTCATCTGGGCCAGAGGTATTGAAGTTACTAGCACAGGCATGGATCCCTACTGCCAAATCCAGATCTGGCATTCATTTTGGAATTTGACCATGCAGACAAAGAGCAACATAAAATTGTATATGTCGATTGTTTTTAACTATGGGTGAGTAACGCTGAATCCAGAGAAACCTGATGTTCTGGCCTCACTATGAAAGCTGGAACATGGGTTGTATCACCGAGGAGTCTTCAACTTGTTTGTGGTAGTGCTGTTTTATGCTTATGAGCCCCAAATCACATCTTTTGTTTAGTCTGAGAGCTACTTCTCGACATTATCTACAGCTCTCAGAGACAGGGGATAGAGAGCAATACTGTAACGTTCCTGACTTAAGGGAAGACTGGGCCCAGATTTTGGAGGAGCTATGGCACAAAACAATAATTTCTTTGTCATGCTAGCCAATATGCCAGGAGATTTTAGATGCCATGTTTGCCCTTGCTATCTAGCTTGTCTACCAATTGTATGCTCTCCTTTTTCTTTCCCTACAGTTCAACATGGAACAAGAGCTAACTCTAAAGAGTGAGTGAGGACAGATGGAATCATCTTAATTACTTTGGTGGCTGTAGACAGAATATAGTTGCAGTGTTTCAATTTTATACCCGTCAGCTGTCACCTAATTTAGTGGATACTCATTGATCTCCAGCAGAGAATTTTGAAATTATAATCAATATGAAGATGCCACAGAGGAATAATAATAAACTTCTTAGGAGCTGGAAATACATTTAATGAATCAGGAGGTTGAGTAAATAATACCACATGTATGTGGTGAGAGCTGTCTGGATAACTGTGGTTACAGCTCCAAATAGCTCCTAAATAGCCTACAGAATAAAAGAAAAGTAGATTTAGTCATTATTATTGGAAGGTCTGCTCATGGGACTATATCAAATACGGTTACAACAGCATAAAACATGAGAAACATGAAAGCTCTTCTTGTTTCTCTTTTTTCTTTAAAAAAAAACAAGTGGTAGTTTTCTTTGATTTTCTAGCAAAGCATGTGTATATTTGTATATGTGAGAAGTGTAAAGACATGGGATGAAAGTGAATGACAGAAAGCTGCAACAAAAAGTGAGGAACACTTATTCCAAAGGGAAGAGTACTGCCTAGCTGAAGGATTGACAGAAAGGCTCGAGTGACTCTTGCTGGTATCTAAACCACTGCTTTACCCAGCTTCATGTCTGTGGGCCGGTGCCATACCTCATCATCTAGCATGGCACAGGCCACAGGAGTGAAGAATCTGAACCTCATAAGGGGTTAGAGCATTTAGACCAAGCTTGTGCTGTGCAATCCCAGCTCTGATACTGATATTTCTGTGTGGCCTTGATCACATTCCACGACACTTTTGCCTCATTAGCTTCAGCAATAGAAGTGGGTGATATTTATGATATTTACTTGAGGGCTTCATAGGAAATTTGCTATATACCAAGCCATCTCCAAGGAGCTGCAATGTGATTTTGTGTTCTCAATCTGATCAGATGACACTCTTACCCATCAAGTGGCTGGAGATTTAACAACCTACCCTCACCCAGATCTGCAATGCAGTTGAGCAGTTGTGTGTGATGTCTCTGCTGAGCCATGTGTTGAGTGCTGTTTCTAAAGAAGAGAAGTGGTAATGGGATAAAGGTTCCCATCTGTCTGACTTAGGTAAGGCAAGTGAGTTAATGGTTCCACAGCTGTTTCTGCAGTTCTCTCTCCCTGCTGCCTTTCTGCAGGAGAATGTGTAGAGCAGAGGGAGCAGGCTGCTGTCGGGGGATTGACTGGGTGACCTCTGAGGCCCTTCCAAACTGAGTGATTTTGTGATTGCATAATTTGAGGCATGTGTTAAAGTGGGCTGATCTTAGAGTGTAATTAGAAAACAAAGAGAGAACCCAGAAATCTATGACCATTTCTTCCACTCTTGCTGCTTTGTCTTCTGTCAGTTTAAAAAGATTAGAGGACCATGTGTCTGTGTGTCTCTTGATTACAGAGCTGTACCTAAAAAAGCAGTAGCCAGCCTTTTTGCTGACTTCTTTTAACATTGAAGAAGAACTGCTTATGGCAGCTCTGCTCTTCTCACATCACAGAAACTACAGAAAGTTTGGTGCCTCCTGGGAGTCACCTAATTTAGTGGATACTAAATTAGCACATACTGCTCACATGCTTCACCGTATACACGTACAGGTAAAACCTCTACGTACTCCCACAAACACAACAGCCACCAGCTAGTTCTGGCCACAAGAAGACTTCATGCTATGTCTGACAGCTGCCTTTCTCAGTGGCATTTCTCATACAGCAGAAGCAGGGGTAGAGGGCAAGTGATTTGCTGTGCTTGTAGCAGGAGTTTATTCCCAGCTGTCATCTTTTATGAAGACACCTTGGTCCACACTAAACACAAGCCACCGGTGATTCATCCAACTCTGATCCCCCTGCCTGCACCTGGCAGTCTCCCAAATTACCCCACAGGACAGATGAATTGCTCCCATGGACTGTACGTAGCCCATGGGCTGTAGATTGAGGAGACTGATGACTACGCTGCCTCAATTACTAGAACTATTACTGTTTTAAAGGCCTGAGCGGAGGCGAGAGCAGATTCACTGAACGCTTGAACTCTTCACACTCCTGAGCTATGCGACAGGCAGTGTTTAAAAATAGAAAGCGTGGCTCCCCTGTGCAGCCCCTTTCCCAGCGATTCCTCCCTCTGGATGAAGTCATGCCCACAGCTCGCTGCCCCATGAGTGGGCAGCCTGTCTCCGGCAGCGTCAGCAGGAGCCAGCACGGCGAGCTTAAAAGACTGTCAGGGGTTGGCAGGTCATCCACCCAAAGGCAGGAAAGAAGGGGGAGGGAGGGAGAAAAATTGAAAAATAACCACAAAGAGAACAAGCTCTTTTTTGAAATTGGAAACTTTAAAGAAAAGATTTATGAACCTTTGGGTTTATGAAACCACCTGGTGCTTTGGAGTTTGCTGATGGTTAAATTTGGCAGTTCAAAGTTTGGTGGTTGTTTTCCTCCATTTAAAAAAAAAAAAAAAAAAAAAAAAAGAAAGACATTTAGAATAGTCTAATTCCACATGTGCATTGATCTTTTAAAACCCACGCCCACTTAACTTTGAGCTCTACTTGTAAAAATCAGAAAGATTTAGCGGGGGGAAGCCTGTTCCTTTTTAAGGGCAGCTTTGCCCTTTGTGGTGCGCGCCGAGCCCCTGAACTCCGGCTTTGCCGTCTGCTCGGTTTCCTCGCGGGTGCGCAGTGTGACTTGGGCTCTGTTTTGACAGTTGGTGACCTGCGACCCCCAACCCATAAAATGTTTAGGCTGAGGACGCCTGAGAGGAGCTCTCAGACGTGATGGTTGGCGGCTCTTTTGAGACAGGCCCATCATCTTTCCCCCCAGCCCATATATAGCAGCAATGTGGAGCCTGGAGGTTTTGCTCACACAGCAATTTGAGCCAGTGACTTCCCCCCATGCCTCTGGTTCTGGATTTCCAAAGAGAAGAAGGGTAAAAATGAGAAGAGGAGAGAATAAGAATATCATTTTGCCTTTAGGGTCGGACTACATTTGAGCTTTTGGGTCTCAGTCATGATGTATGGCAGCAAAATGCAGTTTTAATTCTGCTGTTGCAGGAGCATCTGAAGCTAGAGGGGATTGTTGGAGAGTTATGAAGTCTGTCTTTCACCACTGAAATAGCAGCAATACAGCTTCATTTTTTTGGGGCTCATATCTTTCTGGTGTTTTATACTGACTGATTATCTCTTATTACAATATTTGTAGAGACAGTTATTAGATTTGGACGAATCATTCACAATGAACAATTTATTCAGCACGTTGCTTATTTTGCCTTCTTAAGTTTGCAATTAAAAACTGTGCTGCTTTTAAATGCATTCATTATTCCAAAATGATCTGTCAGTTACACGAGTGAATATTCTTGTTCTGAGTTAATTTGTAGTCATTTTCATGAAAAAGATTGGTAATTTCCAGTGCTCTGGCTAGCTTTGAGAGTCAGGTGAGGCCTATCTCTGTTGTCCTTTTGAAGATGCAAATATTATAGGAACAATAATGTTATTCTGGAACTTTGTGCTTAATTCTAAATAAATTTGATTTCAGCTAGTAAGGACTTAATTGTAGACTTGAAAACATGGTGTAGAAGTGTTTATACATAATCAGATATTTGAGATTAAAGTTACTCTCTTGCCAAGCTTTCATTAAATGTTTATAGAAAGTGAAGGATGCTGGCCTTTAAGGACTAATATAATAACGTGTATGAAAGCCTCATTTTTATAACTGGTGAAAAATAACATCTGTTTCTTCTTTCTTCAGTTAATTCTCCTTTGACATGGCCAACCTTGTAGCATAAACGAGAGGTTTCTTATCGTGTCCTAATATCTGTCTGTGGCAGCAACAGAAGCTATCATTGCATCTTAAGCAAAACTGAAGATTTTTGTTTCCAGTCAAAACCAGGCATAGCAGGTAGAGTTCACTCCTGTAACCCAATAAGAAGATTTAAAGAGCTGGTCTGTTTCTTGGTTTGCCCTGTGACTTCTGACCCTCCTGTCAAAGGTTACACTTGGCAGTACAGCTTGTCCTCTGGCTTATTAACTCCTACGATCACCTCGTATACCTGGCTCTGCAATTGGAATTTTACTAGTTTGGAACTTATTAACTCAGTCCCTAATTGCCAAGATCTATCTGCAAGGGATAAAAAATATGCTTGTGAAAAAACTTTTAAATGGCACAGGATTAATTTTTTTAGCACAGTGATAGCATTAATTCACATGATAATTCTACATTTTTGCTCTTCACTTGGCAGCTTACAGCTCTTGAAAGAGAGCATTATGTGCTCTGTCCTTCTTTTTCAGAACAAATGTGAGTTTTTCTGCTTGCTCAGTCTTATGCCAAGAGTCTGCAATAAAGATAAAAAAATATTTCTTCACAGCAATATGCTCCATGGTAAAAGAACTGATTTCTTAGAGATCTAGGTTAAATTTCTGACTCTTCCTTTATGTTCCTATGCAGATTACTTCACACGTTTCTACCCTGGTTCTCTCTGTGCAGAGAAATTGACCGGTTGCTCTTCTGTGCCACCCTTTATATTGCTACTTAAAACTGAAAAGTATTTAATCTGAGGATCACACTCACTGGGTGCTGGTGTAGAGTTTAGCACGTAGACATTATGACCTTGTTTGGGGTCATGCTCTTAATATTCTTAGGAGGTGGGAAGGATTATTCCTGTTCTTCTGATGGGCTAGTTGAGGAAAAGGAAAGGTAAGAGATTATTAGAAGTAAGAAAGTAGAAGGAATTCTATATATCTTCTCTTCCAGTTTTTTTCTTTACTTGCATCTCAGGCCATCTTTAGGCACAGGCAAAAAGTGGGCATTCAGCTTGGAAATCTGCATGCAGTTAGATAGCCCTGTTAGCCTTCCTCTTGTTGTGAGGACAGCAGAAATTAATTGACCTATATTGCTAATCCCTTGAACCAATTCTGCTCACCTTTGCTCAAGAGCAAAGTTACCTCTCTCAGAAGAACACATATTCCATATGGGAATTTTCCTACAGGAAAAGTTAGGTGGTTGTACCTTTTCATGTTCAGTACCAGGACAAAATTGCACATGCCAGTGTTTGAAAATATTGGAAATATTATGTGGACGCTTCTGGTGTAATATTTTATGTATGAATCTTGGTGCCACAAAAGGAAATACCTCTCCTCCTTCCAATTCTAACAAAAGAGGAAGAAAACTGGCAAAAGGGAAAGGGGAAAACTGGTGGTGGAGGAACTGCTCACATCTTCTGTGCTGTCTTGGAAGTCTAAACTAAAGTTTCTGGCTCTTCGGAGCCACAAGAATTTTGTCATTCAGTTGCATGGGTCCAAGATATCATCTGCTGCTTATTCAGTTTCAGTTTCCCTCTGTTAGACTATCAGAATCCAGCTGTGGAAGCAAATCTCTCAGCTGCTGGAGCAATCGAGTATCAAAGTATTACTCAAGAGGGTAAAGCTCTTTTTACTTTCAGCCTGGCATCCATGAGAGTGATGTAAAAGGATGCTTGCATCACCTGTGGCTAATTAACAAAACTTAAGAAAACTTAAGTGAAACAGAACTCAAGAACTGTAATAATTTATTTCCATTGCAAAGGATGCAATGTCCCAAAAAAAAACCAAAAAAAAACAAAAAAAAACAAAAAAAAAAAAAAGACATAAGAAATGCACCAGGCAGCAGCCTTGTTGGGAAGCATAGTAATACAGTCACATTGTGGCATACAGTACAAATTCCACAAACACTGCTGGAGGCCCAGGTCAGGAGTGCAAGCATATGTGAAGAGCAGTGGGAGGAGAGAGGTCTAGAATGAAATAAACGTGTGCATCCTGTCTCGATGTGAAGATATGTGTGTTTCTCTTACCCACTCAAAGGATACTCCTGGGTGGTTCCTGGGATAACCATGTGCCCCAGGCCCCTGACAAGACTTTTTTTGAGATCTAGGAAAGATTTAGATATACCTACAGGCACAAAGGTATGTACCACATAGCTGTAACACATTACAGGAGTAATGTAACCAGAATATAAAGGAAAATATTTTATATTATTTTTTATTAATTACATCATTAATTTTCTGTTAACTTGTTTTATGGGAACAAGTACAACTTTAATGTTTGCAAACCGAAATGAGGATATTGCAAAACATTGGACAACAGAATTCAAATTTAATGCACTATGTGTACATAAAAAATTGATCCAATAATATGGATTATAAAACTCTCTATGGCTTTACTTAATGCACACATATACATACCTACAGATATATGTGAAAACAAGTCAAAGACAAGTCAAAGAGCTCTGCTCACTATGATTCATAGCCAAGACACGAGCTTTGTGCAGTATTTACTGAGAATATGACACTTTTCATTGGCTTTTTTCTCAGATTTCCAAAATTAAGAAAAATAATTTATTTTCTCGCAGCAGATATATTAGGGTTGTGTTTGCAAAACAATACAGAGAAAAGTAATACCTCTGTACAAGTGGTACTTCAGGGATCATGAAAATTTATGCCTATGCATCTTGACTCGACAAAGAGTAGATCATATATGCCATCATGTTCTTTAAAAAAAGGCAGAGTGTCCATGTAACAAATGGTCGCTACCCTTACAGTTAAAAACATCCTCTTGCATGACAATTGGTTTCTTTTGATCAGTTTAGAATCAATTGTGGGGCTTTTTACCCCACAGATACATACTAATAAAAAGAGCCAGTAAAATTTAACAGTGACTGGTATAAGCAAATAGTTATGTCCTATAAATCCTAATGCAGTCATAGTAAATATGGGATTTGCCATCTGCTTTTGTTTATATCAGGTAAGCAGAGCTGAAATTTTCAAACTGTGATTTGTAGCTGAAGGAGAAATACTTGCTCACCTCATGCTGCGTCTTGTTCTGTATCTCACTGAGAGAACCTGTGTGGAAAAGGTTGATGAAATGTAGGGTAAAGTTAGGCCACCTCAATCCTTTAGAAAAAAATAGAGAAAGTATTTAACAAAAAATTGAAAAAACCCCAACCAAACAGAAGCTTCATCAAAGCATCAGCAAACACATAAATGCTTTCCAATCAACAATTCTCTAGGAAAACAGTTGTGATAAGCTGTTGTTGTTTTATTTGTTATTATAAAAGGAAGAAGTGTTTGTGACAAGAGTGATAGTGATTTATGTTTGCCACCTATTTCTCCAAAGAATCCATTCTACTAAAATTTTTGGAAGATCCTGAGCTGATTGATTTGAGCAGTAGAGTCTCTGTTGGAGTGTTTTTTCTTCTAAAGTTTCATTCTGACTACATGATGATGGTACATCACTGCAGCCAAGCGAGGCTTAGCAAGTCACCTCCAGAGCTGACAACAGCACAGAGTTTGCTGCTGAGCTGCTCATGGCTGGACCAAGAAGAGATCTGTGCTTTCTCTGAGCCAGGCTATGGCAGAGAATATAAGCTTCATAAGCTTTCATTGTACAAACTCAGACATGTTGTGCTGTATTGGGAAATTATGACTGCTGCTTATTCTACATATTCAAAGCCAGGGTCTGAAACTGCCTTGGCACAGAAAGTGTTTCCTCTCTGAAGTGATGTATCTCTTGCTGCACAAAGCATTGAGTCTCTTTCTCGGTTGTAATGTAGCAACTAAACTTTCTTATTTCACCACAGAATAAAATCGAGCACAAATCTTTCCTAGTTCCCACTGAAAAAAAGGAAAGGTTTTCGTTTTCTTCACCAGCCTAGCCTGTTACTCTTGCAGTAATCTTAATGTCTGTTAATTCAGCAAGGTAGTCTGAAAACTGATCATATTTCTTTATGATTCTCTGGAGAATAAGTATTACTAAGTATGTGTGGTTGGTCTCAGCATAGCTTGATCTGATTTCAGGAAAGTTGTCCCTGATCTGCATAATTTCAATTGAAGATATAATGAGAATGTCTGAGTAATGATTCAATTTAAATATTTATCAAATTAGTTACCAATATTTGAAAATGTGAATAACTAGATTTGACTTAAGAGTTTCTAACCTATTACCTGTACAATAAGACAAAAATGTTTAGAGTTGAAAATCAACATTGCTCATTTACTTACCTCTGAAGTACTAACACAAACCTTAACAAAGGTTTAAACAAAAGTTATTAGGAAAGCTATGTTATTTTGATGTTACTAGCTCTTCTTTCTGAATACAAATTATTGACCCACAACTACTTTAAAGAAACAAAATCCTTCTAATCACTTACAAAAATACAGAAGTCTGCTCTTAAATTAGAGGATTAACTGACTAGCATTGACTTTGCATATGGAATGGCAGGATGGAAAGGGCAGCCTGAGTCATGTAACTGGCCTTGTTTATCTCAGTAAGAGAGAGAGAAGAAAATTTAATTTAGTGCATGCAATTCAGCATGCAAAAGGTCAAACTGGTGCATGCCTGCAGGTAGTTAATCAGAAAACTGCTATAATTTCCAACCCAAACAATGTTAAACAATAGAAATATAAATATTGGCACTTGCTCTGTGAGGCTGATTTCAGCTGATATTCATAAACCTCTCTTGCTTCTGTCCTGAGTATTTTACATGATACATATGGTTTTAATTAAAAATAGTGTGTCTCTCCATCCTCAGTCCTTTTATTGTCGCCAGTATGGTTGGAACAGAGGGTACAACAGAGTAGAGGTGCAGCTGGGGCAGGATGCCTCTTGGGTGGATTCAAGTTTGTTTTAATTGAATTTTAAAAAAAGAAAAATTTCTGACACATGGCATGTGCCATCTGACAATGGGCAAAAAACCTCAGATCAGTGACAACTGAGATGGAACAGAGACTGTGGCTGTATCACCAGGAAGCAGCTCTTAACTAAGTGAGGGAAATGTGCATTGCAGGAGTTACTGGGAAGTCTTTAGAAACAGAACTTTTCTCCTTTTTTTCTCTAGTTATCCCTTCTCCCTGGCATTTTACATTCTTTATCATTTTGAACTTACACTCGGCCCTTTCAACCCAGTGCAGACAGTCATGGAGCAGTGCAAAGTGTGAGTTCATTTTTGTGCCTGCTTTGTTTTTTATGGGCTAGTAACCTGGGAAACATATTTGTTTGGTTTTTTAAGATGCTGAACATCTTTTAGTTCTTTTAAATTTCCCAGATGTATGCAGCAATTAGCCAAAAGATACCATTCTCCTGTCCCATTTTTCCTTCTGTAAATATACAGAGTATCTTTCTTCCCTGCACATGAGGTCTCATAGGAAAACTGCTTTCCTTCTCACCATAATCTGCATATACATTTCCATATATCTTGTAGTGCTGCTGTCTGACATTCAGTTGTGTTTTTTTGAAAATAATACTTTTTTTCAAATGCCAAATAAATGGGACTCAAATCAAGTATTGATGTTAGATCTGATTGGGACCCCATATGCGGCAAGTGTAGAATTTGCATTTCCCTCCCATATGTCAGAAAATGGTGTCTGCCTGCAAAACCCCAGAGACAGTTGCACAAATGCAGCTGCTTTCTTATTTGCTGGAGCTACTCACAGGCAGCTTATTATTCTAATTTTCCAAAGTCTGTCCTGGCTTACAGAATTGCTTCAGGGCATAAAGTATTGATTTTATTTTGAAAACTTTTGTGTGGTTTAGGTGCTATGGGCATGATCACGTCACATATTGAGTGCCTTGTGGGAAGTGCAGAGTTCCCTCCACTCACATTGTATTTAAGGTAAGTGTGAGCTAAATGGAAAGAGTCAGCAGAGACCTTGAGAAAGCATCACTTTTCCAAGGAGTATCACAATGTACTTGAGCTTTGCTAGGCACTTGTAGTCTCCAAACTTTTGGCAATGTAACTAGTCAGACATAATCTAATGTAAACCTCATTTATTTCTATTCCCAGAAGCGAACAGATGAGGAGGCTGGACTAGTTTTAGTGTTCTTGAACTGTGTATGGATGTTGAGGAGACAATACTATTGTTTGCTGCAGCATGTTTTTATTTTGAAACGATGAAGCTGTACCCAGGGAGGGCACGCCTGGGTCTGTTTCATGGCTGCAGTGTGCACTGGCTGGTAGAGGGCCAGCACCAGCCTGTTCCTCTGCTCCTGGAGTGGGATACCTCAGCTGAGCAGGGGGGCAGAGACACAGCACTCAGGGCAGCTCTGAGATGACTCAGGCTGAGGAGTGGGAGTCCTGGCTGAGAAATGCAGCTGGCTATTTCCTGCCTCACTGCTTGATTTTGCTTACTGCTGTATGGAGCCGAGAGAGCTTTACTCCCACCTCTTCCTCTGCCATTCTTGACATTTCCTACTGTTAAAGTAACCAGTGAAAATAATCTGAAGGAGGGAGATGGATAAATGCAACTTTCTCTTCCCTTTTCATAAATGTAGAGGGAATCCATTGGATGTGACCCAAAAAGGGCTAGCAAGTTTAATTTACTTTAATTGAAAAGAGAAGTGCAATTTCTGGATGGCATTTCCACTACGGTTGTTGTCTAGTTATCTATCATCCCATGAACAAATAAAGGCTCTGGTCCACTATTAGAGGAGATCTGTTCCAAATTCCATAGATGACAAAAAGAGAGTCCTGGACTAACGGGGAAGCTGGAAAGGTAAAGTGACAGTACCAGACTGATATTTGGTTCTGGAAATAGTCAAGTGCTGAAACTTAAGATCACAAATATCTTCTTGATTTAGCTTAGGTGGAGAAACATCAATGAAAATGTGGGTATGTGTAAAATTAAGCACACTTTTAAGCCTGAAGAACCAGGGCTTAAGCCACTCTCAATTGTATATCGTGATTTTTTATTTACTTTTTCAGTGCCACTTTCTGTAGGCTTAAAGGCAAAATATGAATACTAAATAAGAAAATGGTAACTTTGTCTAATGTTTCTCAGCCTACTTTTTTTTAATGCTGTAGGTTTTGTAAACAGGAGAGACCTTTTGAAGGCTCTAACAAGTTACACTGATGAAAGCAGATTTCAGTTCACACAGCCAAATTTCTACATGAAGGTGCTCATTGTATTCCTAAATCTATAGCTCTCATAACAGGCTTAAGACACTCTGCCCAAGAAAGAAAAGATGAATTGTGAGTACTTGCAAAGAGGTTATGAAGTCTTGATCTGTGAAGCACAGAATTGTCACTTAAGGTGTCACCTAGGATTGAAGGTGCACTGTGCTGCTTGGGTTCTAGACAATATAGCAAAGTGGTGACTGTTGGAGGACGTTGTAATGGGAGCACATGGATAGGTCAAAAGATTAATCAGAAAGTTTACAAACAAGCTTTTTTTACCTAATATTTCTCATCTTGCCTGAGGGTTTCCATAGGGAGCAGCACTTAAGGTAGAGTGTAATGTATGGTTGCAGTTTTGTTCATGAAAAATTGAAGAAGAGAGTAGCGGTTTCATTCACAACACATTTCTGTTCCCAGGAATACTAAGGAGCTAGAAGAACACAAAAAAAACCACAATAAAAAGGATAAAACCACAAGCACCTCTCCTTAAGCAAGGGATCAAGGATGTGATCTTCTTGCTCATAACTTGTCATTAAGGCCTGTCAAAATTCACATACACACACACATACAAAATCTGCATGTGGACACTTTGACTCTAACTGTGATTTTGATGACTGAATTACAGGATAAAATATGTTGGCAGTAAAAGCTGGAAAACTGGACTGAGTCCTGAGAAGCTGTGGGGTAGGAAGTAAGGAAGACACACTCCCCTCTAGGCCCAGGGAATGGTTCCAGGTACCTGGTGGGACTTTAGACTGTCAGCTAAGGTAGCAACACACACATCAAAATCCACCTTCTCATGGATGTTTGAGTGGGAGGTGTGGTGGGAAGACCCACACAACTGTGCTTTGTACTTTTGAAATCAATTATTACCATGTCTGCCTCTGATATAGTCTGGTGCCAAAAGTAATCCCAAAGAGACTTCTAAGGACTTTAGAAGTGTGAGAGATTCATGTGGATTTGCTCATCATGGGAAATTCCACTTTAAAATGCACGCTGCTGCACTTCTAAAGATCTGATCCCCTAGTATGTGTTTACATCAGTGCAGTCAGTGAAAGAAACCTATATTTAGAAAAAAAAAAAAAAGAAACAACAAAATAGGTTAATATTGTGCGGCTATGATAGAGTGGACTGACCTAACATGCTTTTTTTGCTAAATTTATGGGAGCAATCTTCTCAGGTTGAAGCTCTCACTAATTATAACAGATAGATAAGTAGCCTTTTACCAGGCTCCAGGAAAATGGTTCCTAACTGCTTCTCAGACCAGTTCTGTGGCTGATGGGCATATAAATGCCACAAGCAATCCATCTGAGATTTTTGAAACAGAATGCATTATGCTGCAATTTGACTGATTGCCCAAAGAGATATTTGTAAGATAGATGGTCTGTTTACCATCATTCTGATTATATCTTCAGTCATTTGACCAAATTCCTGGAAATCCTAGTGGCTTGGAAAAAGGCTAAGTAAAAAGCTCATTTGGTCAAATTATTAGGGCATTTATTTTCTTATTTGTTTATTTTTACTACTGCTGTATAGCATAGAGTGCTTTATGCTCTCTATCTCTACTGTAAGAAGGTCAGGATTTTGATTCATTTGACAATATGACTCTTTTACCTCTGCCATATACTAGGATTAAAAATTGCTGAGCAGAAGGGCAGAGAATTTGTGTACTTTTACTGCCTTTTGGCACAGTTTCTTTGGAAATAGTTTGTTCTTATTAATAACACAAAACTGTAGTAAAATTGTCAAAAAGAGATTAATATATTAGGACATCTCACACAACAGGCAGTTCACCAAAGGAGCTTCAGGAAAGGAAGTATTGAAGATGGCGGGAATTAATCTGGTAATCACAGCAGGTTTCTGTGTTATAAAATATTATAGTAAAATAGCAGGGGTCTTAAGCTTAAATTCCATTTTGGTGAGCCTTGAAGCAAAAAATCCAAATTGTGTCCTAAGACTAATCTAGAAGTAGATCTTGATATAAATTGAGTTTCCTTAGCTGAGTTAAGGTCAGTCAAAAACAAAGAGGAAAACACAAACATAAACTCTCCCTGAAAGACAGAGAATGCAGTGGGTGTGCTCATGCAGCCGTTCTGAGGTGAACATAATGGAATCCAGGATGTTCTCAGTTTTTGTTGTTAGACTCATTGTTAATGTCAGTGGGATATTTTTCTTTCTAATTCAGTAAGAACTTGTAGGATTTTATCTACAAACAAGGAGAAAGAATTAGATATAGGGTATAGCTTCAAGTGAGGGGAAGATATAACATTTCTCAAAAAACCTGAGACTGCAATGTAATCATAAGAAATGAAGATAATCTGATACAGAAGAAAGCTACACCTAACTGGAAAATAATGTTAATAATACCACAGAAGAATAAATATTTGAATGAGAATCCAGACATCAATTGACTCTTATCCAGTGTTAAATGGAAACACATGCTTTGTAGAAGGAGCTAGCTCAGGGAGGGAGGTGGAGGAGGTGGCAAGAAGCCCCAAGCTTCTTTTCATTTCAGTGTTGTACTCAATCACAGCCGCTGCCAAATTAGCCCATAAAAGTTGAGCCAACTCAAGACCGTTCAGTTCAAGGCTGAAACATCTCTCTCTCTCTCTTTCTCCCTCCTTAACTTTGTTCATAAACATGCTGCAGTCGGGTGTTAATTACAATCCCAAGTAAAGCCTCGGAGCCCTGCAGATTCTCCTGGGGAAAATGACTGGACTCAGCACTTTGCAGATCTGTTTATTTTACTTTACTGCACTTTAGTTACCCTGGCTGGCTTGTTACAGACAGGAGAGAGAGGAAAGCCCAGCATACTGTAGAGTTCCAGGGAACCAAAGAGTATCCCTCTTCCCAACTGAGCAGCTTACATGAGAATTGCTTGCCCAAAGTGTGGCGACTGTGTTGAAAGTGTTCTTTCTCTTGGGACCTGACCTTTCAATATCTTGAAAAGTTTGCTTCTTGCCAAGTCATTCCAAGCCATCTTCTCCTGTGCCATGCTTCACTGGCAAAAGGCATGTGTGAGAACATCTTGCCACATATTATTTATTTTTGCTAATAGTAAGAATTATTTGCTAATCTCTGGTGACGTGATCAGCACTGAATTAGACAGAGAGAAGCAGAGAGTATACCCTGAGGAGTTTATAATTTTGAAGACAAACATAGATGAGACAACATGCACTTGGAAAACCCTGAAGTAGATGTTGACCTACTAAGAATTTAAAATGAATTAACTGGGAGTGGGAGATGATTTTTTTTTTCCTGATACCGTCTGCTTTAAAGAATAGATTTTTGACTTGTGCTGTAGCAAGAAAATGCTGTCATGAAAAGCATATATGTCTTACCTAACTATTCCCTCTCTGGGCAATAAATTAGGCCATACTCTTATGTATGAAAATTGCTATTTTTGAAGCAGATGAAGCTCTAAGTTGTTAAGTTACATCTGGTGGACCCCTGATAAAAGAGTTACACAGGCACTTGCATGTTTTAAGATATGCTAAACAACTTAATTGTTCTGAGCTCACAGAAGGCTGAATTTGAGATCCTGAGTATTAGCTTTTTTTATTGCTGTTTCTTGGGATGCACATTTTTCTTAGGTAGAAAAATGCTTTTGTTCAAGCGGGGAGAAATTCTAGATATTTTTATACAACCTAAATATGCAAACCAGAAGAATTGATTCTTAAGTAAAACTTGTTTGGAAGGGAAATTAATTTCACTCCTAAAAGTGGCACATATATGTGTATTCCCAGGTACACATATAACCACAAAACCAATTTTTGTTTTTTAAATTTGGGAAGCAATGCCTTCTTTTGTGCAACTTTATATCTGTTGTGGTTTTACAGGAACTGTTTTGACTATCGACCAATGCTTTCTGGAAATCAGACAAATCCACAGCGCAAAGGTTTCCCTGTGCAGGTAAATTACCAGCTGCAAACCAAGATGTGAAGTGACGTTGTGTTATATGAAAAGACTCTGCACTAAAACCCCCTGTGGACACTGAGAGGGCACACTGAGGGTTCCTTTGTATGAAGTGGCTTCCTCAACTGCATGTAAAAGTACACATGCAGGGAGCAGCCAGCACGGTGTGAATTCATAGGTAGCTTGTAAATTCACACCCTACCTTCTTTGTATAAGCAAACCAATAGTCAAGGCTTTGCATTCATTCTGCTGGCATAAACCTGGATGAATAGATGAACCTTACACCTTGCCCTGAAGGCAAATATGTTTGGGCTAATGTGATGCCTAGTGGAGGGAATGCTGTCAGGAGCCAGGGCACCGCTGTAGATGATCTTGAGAGACTTAGTAAAAGTGCTTCAGTAAACATACTGGAGAAATTCTCTATGGCCATGAGGGAGAGAGGACAGTCTCACTGTCGGAGGGACAAGATCACCTAGCACTCTGGAAGAATGTGATCATGACTTGAAATACAATTTCTTGCCCTGTGTGTCATTCCTTTCTGAATGGCTTTGAAGGGAATCTTGTTGAATAGCAGATTTCTCTAACATTTTAGGCAGAACGAATACCAATTATTTATTATCTTTGGCAGTGAAAGTTATAGGAGTGCAGCTGAGCTCAGACATGCCAAGTCTCATGCAGCGGAAAATGAGCTTTCTCACAGCAACCCCTGCACCTTTCCTAAAAGTCTCCCTCTCTAATGAGTATTCCTCAAGGTTTTTTAATGAGATATTAAAAATCCTTTTTCAGGTGCTGTGAACTGTCCTTCCAAAATGCCACTCCTTGACAAGCCTCTAAGACACAGTCATCCAGTGCTGGGCTAATTCCCATCCAATGAAAGTAGCAACAGTGATCTCATGTGCTCAGGTGTCACTGAAGGTCAAAAGCAGTCTAAAGATCAGGGGGACCCTGCCTGAGAGAGATGAGCATCTCCCTTTCCTCCTGCCACTGTACTTTTGTGGGAATATGCACAGAGCTGTCTTTCATGATTTTATTAGTTTCTTATGTGAAAAGAGTATGTTTTTAAACACACATGAACCATCAGGATGTTTTTTCAACCTCTGTTATTTGATGGCCTCAGGAATCCATTTGCAGAATGTGATTTTACCTAAACATAAATATTTACTGTGAAGTATTTATCTTTGTTTAACAGTCTAAGAAGTTGCATGTGCTTAAAAAGCCACTCAGTTTTCAGTGACTGGGACTACAGCAGTTTTATTAAAAAATATATTTTCTTGTGGTTTGATCAGAAAACTTAAGAGAGGTAAGAAAAAAAGCAAAGTGCCTGAAATCCTCTCCCTGCAGCCCTGAAAATAAGCCTACAAAAAGGAAATGGCACTGAGTGCAGACAGGGGAAATGGCAAGCATGAACAACTACTCTGGTAGTGGATTCAGAGTACTACTGTAAGTTTCAAAATGGGCAAAGCAGAAGAGCTGCTGAAGCCTGTGTATACGGTTACTTGCTCATACCAAAGGCCATATCTTCAATGTTTTAGTTAGCTACATGAGCCAGAATATTTCTTGTACAAATTCATGCTTTTCTATTTTTGCAATCACAACTCCATTTTGTGGTTTTTGTTTTCTAACTCTGGAATTGGATGTCTCATCTGAGGAAGTTTCAGTTAACTTCTGTGCTCATGAGGAAAACCCAGGGGAAAATACATTGTACTTTTCTGAGATATTGTTCATGATCCATTGAGTTCTGTGGAGATGTCTCTTGCTTCCTCCTTCTGATAGAGATGAATCTTAAATTGCTAACTTGAACTGAATGGCTAGCAGTCATTTAGAAGAGATCAAACCAGGACCAGAGAATGAGCATAGACTGCACCATCATGCACTTGCATACATCATGGTGTGCAAGAAAACAGCATGGGCTGCCATACTTACTCCTCACCAGGCTGAGTTCTGCTCATTTTAGGTACCTGAGAATTTATGGCTAATATTGGACTCTGGCCTGTGTGCTGTGCAGAGAAAAGCCATGCTATATTAGTAGATGCTGAACAAAATGGTCACATTGGTGATGGCTTGCCAGAATTGAAAGTTTTCCCTGATCCCCAGGCTGGCTTCTAAAACCTCTAGTGCTACCTGCTCCAGAGATGTGTTTTATATGTTTCAAAGGACAGCCTAATTATTATGTCTGAATTTGTCTACATATGCTGCCAATAAAGTCAGAGTTATGTAAGTTTGGGATACTGACCCCCTAAGGGTTGCATTTCCACTATGCCCCAAGCATGGGATGCTAGAATTTATGACTGTCTCTGCAGAGATCTTTCTCCACAAGGATCTATAAACAAAGCTACTGTATTATGTGAAGAGTGCAGAACAGAAGTTCTTTGCTCTTAGTAACTGCAGTCTATGTGGCAATTTCTGTTCTAACTATTTGTTCTCTATCTCATGCCATCAAATTTATGAAACTATCCTGAAAAAAAAAAAAAAAAAAAGAGAATGCTGTAACTACTTGTGAAAGTACTTTTCCCCCTAGATATTCAGGATAGCACAGTCCAAGCTTAGATTCTGTCCTTGGGACATCTCTTCATATCTGAATTGCTTATGCACTGCCTGTGTTTCACAGCAACCTGCAGCCCAGTTCTTCTTCCTGTCCTTGCTTTGCACGCTTGTACTGGGGAGGTCTGAGGTGGTTTCAAATCAGAGCACAAGCAGTAAGAAGCTGCTTTTTCTGTTTTGTTTTAGCATCTGGCAAATGTGAACTCTGGTATGCTGTGGACAGCCCTGGATATGACAACAGATTTCAAGGGAACTCCAGGGACCCTTGCAATCACTTCTCTGTTTTGACCTTTGCAAACGAGCAGGTTGTGCCTGACAGTTACATTAACAAAGCACTTAAGCTTTAAGGGGTTTCTATTCCAGGTTAGTTTTAGGTAATCCTTACTACCTACTTAAAATTTCTTCTGCACTATTAAATATTACTGTTTAATTGCTTAATATGTGAGTTAGTCAATAAAATAATTTACAACATCAAAACAGCCAGAGGCCAGCATAACATGGCTCGACACCTGGCCAAAGCCTTCACACAGCCTGGCCCGTGGGACACATTTCACTGAGAAAAGAAGCACTTGGCTGAAATGCCAGTATTATCCCTCAATCTTTCTGTGAATACCACGGCATTTGTAACTAGGTGACCATGGGGTTCCTGGGAACCTTCCTTTTAGCATGTGAGGTGTTCATGCTCTCTAAACTTTGCATTGTTGAACTCCTCAGATATAGCAACAATGTGCAAATATATTGTACCCATTAGTTATGTGCAAATGTTTTGAACAGAAAATAGTTCACTTTGTTATTAATTTTAAAGAAAGATGAAGTAATGTAATGCAATTACAAGAGCCTGAAATATGACTGATGTATTGAGAGACACCATATTTGGCTTCAGTGACAGCTGAACAAAACTTGGAAGTAAGAAACACAACAGGGACACTTCTGTTTTGAAAAATCACCTCATGTTAACTGCAGGTTTTGGAAATATACTGGCACAACTTCTGTTTTATTCAAACATATGTGACTTAGTTAATTATCTATAGGCAGAATCTGATCTTCTTATATTTTCAACCTAGTGCATAGTTCTGAGTTTTACTGCTGGAAGTGGGGTCAAAGTGAGAATTCCCATGTTTGTCTAAAGATTAAATTGGCCCAGATGGAAAGAGTTGAAAAGAGTGTATTTGTTCTTCATCTTTTGTTCTCTGGAGTACTCTAACTGGAAAATAAATGGAAAACGTGTAATGCAACCTTAGAAAAGAAAAGCTGCTCCTGTGGCATCTCCTGCCACAGAGGTTTAGACCATGTTTTTGGATTACTTAGGCAAACTCAAACTATGTTGTGTGCAGTGTGCTCTTCCACAGAATTTTGAAGTCACTGAGAAATCATTGCAATGAGCTAGATGGTCCTTGTTAGCAACCTTCTGTTGTAACTAATTCTTCCTATGTTGAGCTCATGCCTTTCAACTAAAATTTATATAGACTTAGAAATTGCTGCTGAAACTTGATCTTGTATTTTTTTTTCTAGGCATTTTTGATAAGATTAAAAAGCTTCATAACCAGAAAGAGATGGTATTTTCATTTCTCTTCCTCTGAAGCCCAAGGGTTAAGATAGCAAGTTGTATTTTGGGGGTCTGGGTTAAGGACATTTGTATCACTAGTTGAGAGTGAGAATTTGAAGGACTGTCCTGTACCACGATCTGAAAGATATGGCCATATTAGCATGTTAAAATTTGAGGGGTAATATAATATGTCTGCTCTGCTGGAAAATTATACACCTTTGCTGGTTAGTGTTTTAGTGGTAATTTTAAAGTCCTCATAGAATTCTCTGTGACACAGTGTTTAGGGTAATCTGTGGAGGATTGTGGGTTTAGGAGTGAGGAACAGAATTTAGATATTTAGTTTCTTTACAGAGTATTCCAATAAAGGAAATATAGGTATATATCATCACACCATCTATTCACTTGATTTTTCTTCATTAAAATTAAAACCTTTAAGCAAGTCACCTAGAAATCCTCAATCACTTGCTTTTTCTCTTAGCTTACAAACCTAAAAATACAGTTAAATGTTTGAGATTTGTCTTTTTATTTTATTTTAAATTTCTGCTGGGTGGAATAATGGAGGGAGTTTGTGAGTTGATTTTGTGTAAATCCTGTGAGTTCACTCTACAGTCTGATGTCAGATGCTCAAGACAGTAATGCAGTTTTTTGATATGTCTGCAGTGCAATTAGAGAGACGAGCAGGTTTTCTGGGTACTTTCTGAAATGCCTGCTGTGAACTGAAATCTGTGCCACCAATAGTCTATCCTGTCTATGGCAACTGATCCAGAAATCACCCTGTCTGCTGTGACAGAGCCATGCCTTCCTAGGCTGAAAGTCATCAGTTAATTGCCAGATTTGTAAAGTATTTCATAGATGTCTTTCAAGCCTACAACTTCCTTCTTAGAGAGCCTTGTTTTGACTAAATACATTTGTAAAATTATCTAGTTGGATCACACCTATTACTTTCTATCCCTCCAGATCAGCTAAGACTGTGGCAAAGGCTCAGGTGCCCTGGGCTCTTTCTATATCAAGTGGAGAATGATAATCTCAAGGGCCCTTCTATTGGGTGTATAAATGTGGCTTCTGGCTTAGATGCCACTGTTTGTTGTCTGAACTAAGTAGGGTGACCCTGAGGCTCCTTGTTTTACTGTAAATAACACAGAACTGATGCACAATCTCTCATTAAAGTCAGTTTAGATACTTCTCATATTAAAAAAGTGTCCAACTGCCAACAACTACAGCCTGCTCTTTGTTTGAAGGGTGTAAGTGGGGCAGAATGTGGAGACACTGGGTTTTAAAATATTGTCAGACCTCTTCTGGAAAAAATCTACAGCTGCCTGTAGAACCCGTAGTCCCCTTTCATTTTGCCCATTCATTATTTTTCTTCTCTCTAGCCACCTATTTCCCTTTTTGCCACTTCTTTAAAATTTTTTTTAAAAAACTAAGCAGCCCCATTTTTCAAATTTTAAAATCTACGAGAATAATTTCTTTGCTGCATTGTTCCCTTCCTAATAGCTGTTTTTCCAAAACACCATACCCTGTAACTTGGGAAAGGTAGAAGAAAAAGGAAAAAGAAAACACGTGTGCAGAGGATATACCCAGAAATCAGAACCATGCCATGTAAAATTGTTACAGCTGTTTCTGTTTTTATTGACTGTTTCTTTTGGATCCATTTCTCTGACAACTGCTGCTCATGTGAGCAGGAAGGCATGCAGCATGACATTGCTGTGGACTGCAGGGTCCTAGGGCCAGGAGTAGGTGGAGAGGGGAGGGAAAGGAAGAGGGTGTGGTGGTGAGGACATTTATGTGGGACACATCAAAGCACATCCTTGTAATGTGTTACAGTAACCCAGGAAATTCAGCGCAGATGCACTGAATAACCTCATGGCAATCTGGGGTTTGCAATAGTGTTACAGCAGCAGCAGCTGTCACAGTACTCGATTTTTCAAATTTCAGTGAGCCACTTCTCCCCCTGCTCCCTCATACAAATCCAGAGTCCTTATTTGAGTTTCCTCCTCTGAGAAACCTCACCACACAGTTTGTCATGCAAATGCAAGTTAAGTGTGCTACAAATGGGTTATGCCAGGCCTCTTATAAGCTGGGAAGGAGCAAAGAGTGATTGTTATAGCCTTTCTTGATTTGCTTGGATGTGACATTAAAGGGGCTGTTCAAACATGGAAATGGTGAATTAGGTGATTCTGAACATGCAGGGAAATGGCAAGAGAGAGATTTTTTCCATGTGAGTAGATATTCCTTTTTATGGGCAGCATGAAGTATCTGCCTCTTTTGATAGAACCACTGGATGGAAGCTGGAAGATGAATAATGTAATTTCAGATTCTCAACTCAGTTCGTTGACCAAAGAGGGAAAATATCTAGAAAGAACTCTGCAAAACACAGATGCCTTTTATTTTTTTTTCTACTTTCTCTATATCCTTTGGAATATGTTTCTTATAATCAGACTTCTTCAGTAAATGGTCATTCTGAAAGACCTAGATCTTGATATTTTTTTGTTCCATATACAAAATGTACATACATCCATTATGTTCATATAAATAGTTTGGAATGTACACAGAACCTTAATATATCTTATGCAGTAATTATGATGTTAGATTTCATGGATGCATGTGTCAGTGACTTGGGTAAACTTTAAGACTTTAAAAACAAAACAAAACAAAACAATGTTAAGCTTTTATTTTACTAACCAATGTAAAAAAAACCCAAATCAGTAAATAAAGAGAAAATTATAAACTGCACTTTGTGATGTACATTAATTTGAGACGAAAATAAAAAAGTAGTATTGTAAATAAATTATTTATATTTTGTTAAGCATTAGGTTTTGCTCAGCAGTTTGTACTGAAACTCCTTCTCCCATCTGTCCTTGGTTTTCATCCATATGTGGAGCCTTGGTGTGTCCCTGATATTTGTCAATTTGTCAAAACTTTGGCACAAGGTGGAGGAAAATAGACCAAAAACTAGAATCTTCAGTCAGAACACACTGAAATCATGTGCATTGGATTCAACTCCCAGAGTCGGTCATAACGTCTTCAGCTTTTGATTAGAAATTAAACTCAGAACTAAAGGGCATGTAGCTCCAAGGATCACTGCAGCCTTTGCTAAAATGAAGACCAGAACCACAGGCCTGTTTTGAAAGAAGTCATACTTGATACAAATGTGAAGAATTGACAAAAGCCACTGCTACCAAAAGCAGCATCTAAATACAAAAATCAATTCAGTCACATTGTGACAACACCAGGTCAGAGTTGTACAAAAATTTATGGTTTCCATGTGCAGATCATAGAAATATTGCTTTAAAGAGGCACTGATTTTGGAAAAGGGATCTATGTGTATAATGCTAGTTTTTCTGAAAATATATTTGTTTGTATGTACAAATTAAGTTTATGCCTAGCAAAACACTCCATAGCATGCAGCTGTGTGCTTTTACTTGTGTATATTTACCTGTGTTTCTTCCCTGTGACTTTTATTTGTAGGGGGTTTGTTACTAATGAGTCACTCTGAAAAATTGGTGTATTATGAGGAAAACAGCTGCAAAGTGTGATGCCTGGGAGTCTCTGTACTCAATGTAAGTGCCCAGAGCAAAATACTAAGACAACACATGCATTCTTTTAAAAACTGGGAGGAGAACTAAGCTGTAAAAGCAACTAGTGATGCATCCTTTGTGGCTATACATTTCCAGGCCATTGCCTTATTTGCTGAATATTTTTCATATAGTTGACTGAAAAAACTAGGTGGAGCATAATAGGAAAAAATATTTTTAAAATGAGATTTCTAGCAATTCTAGGCTTCGGGTGATTCAGAAATGCTAGTGTAATAGGGATTTTATGGGAATTTGGGGGTGTTAGTTTTAGGTTATAGAGAAATGTTTGAATAAACAAGTGAAAAGTTTGAATAAACAAATCAAATCCCCATCAGACATGAAATAACTACATCTTCTGAAGTTATTCTTGACAAAAGACTGCTTGACAGTCATTGCACTAACTTTCAAGTTACCTTTATATAAACTGAATTTGATTGTTCATTCCTGACAATGCAATGCCTGCAGCTCTGGAGATCCTTATAATGATAGGATAAAAATATTGGAACTATGAGGATAATATATATATGAGTATATATGAGAATCTTCTGTCTTTCCTTCATTCTCTTATATTTTCCCATACATTCTGCAAATCCAAAGCCCACTGCCACTGGCCTGAATGCACTTACACTGTTTTCTGTTGATCAGCAAAAATCTGTCTCTAGGTTCTCTTCTTGTCTGGTTTGTCCATAAAACTAATGTCCAAAAGTGATTTTAAAAATCTTAAAATCTGTTATTTTGGTTTTTGGTGGGAAATAATTTCACATAAGGAAAGCCTTTGATTACTCAATGATGCTGGGGCTCTCCCACTTTGTTTTTTTCATTCTGAGTTTTCATTTCTCCCCATCCAGAATATTCTAGGAAAATAATTTCTGCTGTGCTTTCAAATTCTATAATTTTAATAATTCAGCCAAATTTTTTTTTTTTCTGACTGATTTTCTAGTATTTCCTCTCAGATTCTTATGACTTATCTACTTATCTTTGGTCCTTCAGAATAATGTTATTTCATTGCCTGCTATTTATTTCCCAAGTTCCTTAAGTTTCTGTCTTGCACTGAGTTACATACAACCTCTGCCTACCCTTGGCTTGGAATGTTCCTATTTGACTCTTTGCTGCTCTTGAGTATCTGATAATTTTATGCCATTGGTGTGACTTACAAAACTGAGTAAACCAACCTTGTGTTCTTTAAATTAGGAATGAGGCTATCATAAATTGAGTGAGCATCTCAGACAGTCTCATCTCAATGGAAATTAAATTCTCATCCCTAAATACCTAGGAGAATCTGAGGTCTAACACTTAGCTTGCACCCTTTGGTTATTCTCTTCTCAAATCCTTTGTTGCAGGTCAATGAAAGACTTTCTGAGAAAGACAAAAATCTTACCTTTGCTTTTTTCTGGTGGCATTTTAGGGGAGCTAAGTCTCCCTTAAATAGTACATAACAACAAGCATTGTAGGCAGGGAGCAATGACAGGAGCCTGGTAGGATTCTATTAGAGTTTGTGGGAATAGCCAAGTGGAAGATGTCAAATAAGCAGTCTATGTTCAACCTGGAAAACACTGATGCAGGATTTCTGAGACATTAAAGCCAGTCCCTATACCGACTTTCATTGAAATGATGTGGATCCCTGTTAGTGAAAGAAGTTGGCAATTCCTGTCACGGAGGCGGAAAATCAGGGATCAGTGAGGGCAAGGACTGACTCAGCATGTGGCAGGCTGGTTTCTTTGATCACCTAAGCTTGTATCTCTGGTACACAAACTTCATAATCATATCTATTTGATGATTTCTTAATGAAATCAAAACTGACTATGGGGCAAAATATTTCTCAGTGTCTAATGGTTAAACGTTCCTGATTTGCCATGACACATGGATGCCTACATTCAAATGTTGCTGTTTGTTCAGAGTCCATTCCCAACTGTACTTTTTCCCATGGGAAAGGGGGAAAAACCAATCCACAAATTGTCACACATTTTCACAAGCTCTGTAAGTCGTTCTATGCTTTGTTTTTTGCCCCACAGGAGTTGTCTGTCTCTGATATAAAGTCAGAAAGTCTGTATTTTGGGATTGCCTCAACTGCAACTCTAGGTACCTCCTACTTCATGAGCTCTTCAAAGTCACTGCAATTGTGACAAGATTGAACAAGGTTAGCAATAAACCTGACCTTCAGCAGATTTGTGTTTTACTTTCTTGAATCTTCATTGCCAAGAAAATTGCCTAAGCAACTCTTGGGTGAAAACTGCAAACAGAATAAGTTAGATCTGCTTACTCCTCTGTGTCAGAAAAATAAAACTAAAAAAAAAAAAATCGGTTTGTCTGGGTTTTTATTTTATGGTTCAAATGACATAGTTAATATGCCTGTGGATTAGTTTTGTGGGTTAAGCATTTAAAAGTTGGCTTCAGATTAGTTGAAGAATAAACACGATTTTTTGGGTGGAAAAAACACTTTTATCAAGCTGGGGGATCAGTGAACAAAAGGTACAAGCCACAAAGAGAAGCAGAAAGAATTATGACTGATGCTATTCAATCAATAAAGCCCATGTTTGGGATGAAATAAGCCAAAATGAATTAGAAATATTAAGGTAAGAGTGCAATTTAATTAGAATAGCATACTTGCATTCTAGAATGAAAGGAGGTCAATTTTCCTTCAAGATCTCTGTAAGTTTGTGATTCTACCCTGTAGTGGTTTGTTTATTTATTTTTCACCCCCTTCTTAGTGCCACTCTCCTTTTGAACAGTCACAGCTTTTACTGCTGCCTTTTATAGCGTGTTCGACAAGTTAACCCTTTAAAAGCACATATTTTTTTCAGCCAGCCTCAGGATACAACAGAATCTCAAAACTACAGTAGAATTATTCAAATCAGAAAGGCTTAAAACCTCTCTAAAAATTAGGTAAAGAAACCTGACATTTCATTTGTTAAAATAAGGAATGAGGAATGGTAATAATGATTTATGTTCCTTTTTTTTTTCTTTCTCCAGTTTGTTAATATAAATCAAGTTCTAAAATTGAATTAATTTCTGGCACTCCCCACACTCATGTATGCAACAATATCACAGCCAGACAATGACAGGAGGATAAAATAATCCAGATGCCTTCGGTTCATGAAGGGTGAATATGTTTTCTTACATTTGCAACTAACTGTATATGAATAAGATCAATTTTCTCTAAAAATAATGTCTGGAAGCTTTTTAGTTAAGGCTGGTCTTAAAATCCAAAAATAATGACATGGGGCTTGCCAATACCTGTAAGGCTGCCAGTAAGTGTCTAGTAGGGACATAATTTTTTGTTGGTATGCATTTTTATGCAACTTTCAGGTGTGAAGACTGTTAAAGAAACATAAATGACATAAAAGTCAGCATTTTTCTTCACTTCAAATCAATATGCATATACTTTTCCGAACTTCTAGGTAACAGAATTTATTTACCTGTGTTTATTAGTATGTGTTTTATGTGGGCCAGCTCATTTCTTTCTTCTAGCATTCCTCTTTGACATTAGTGTACAAAAGTGCAAAAATAAGAGTGGGGCTGATTTGAAACTTTGTTTTGTTCATTACAAGATTATTTATTCTGGTTTTGTTTGTTGGGCTGGTTTTTATTTTCTTTCTTGTTTGGAGGTCTCAGAACAAGTGTTTGTTCCTCTCTGGCTGCCTCCAGAAGGAAAGATGCTTGAGGGCCCTCTGTCAGCTTGCTGTGACCTCCTGTACCAGGGGGATGTTGAGGAATGCATTGCAGAGGTGCCTCCTTTGGCTGCACAGGGTAAGGTCATTTTTTGAATACACACTGGACCTGGGACTGCTTTTACTGCTGTGTTCCCTTGTGTTGTCAGAAGCCTTCTTAGCCCAGACCTTCTACTGACGTCTTCCCCATGGTGAGGTGATTATGAACTCTGCTCTGCTACAGGTCAAAAGCATGAATCTATGAATCTACCTTATTTAGCATGTGATCAACATGTTACTTTGAGTATTTTGACTTATTCAACATCTATGACACAGCATACCAACAGGCAAATACCAAAATTTGCTCTTCATTGTGGTTTCTAGTATACAGAACACTTTCCATGACACTCCTGGGTCAGCAGTTTTTTATCAGCCTGTCTGGAGCTGGAAGGACTGGTGGATTTTGTTGATTTATTACAGCTGTCTGAAACACTTTTTCTGTGTTTGTGTGCACATGTAAGAGAAGTGGGCATAGAAGGGAGAGGTGACTATAATCATCTTTTACCCATTTGTGCAGGAATGGAATATTTCCTGACAACTCCAGTTACCATCTGAATCAGGTTTATTCTTGCTGTTAGACTTTCGATATACTGTTTTATGCAGAAAACATATTGCTCTGCATTTCTAAATCAGGTTGGAAGTGTGATATAAAATTCTCTTGGGGGCCTTTTAAGGTAAAAGTGTTTCCTTTTGTTGCAAGACTCAACTCACAGTGAAAAAAAATGGGCAATCATACCACAGGAATAGCTGTGTTACAGAATTCCTTCATGACATTAGATTAAACTCCAAGCCATAACTTCTATCACACCTAAAGTCATTAAATGTAGAAACAAATTGTTTCATAGAGGCAAACCCTTTGTTACTGGATTTTTTTGTCTTTCATCTTACTGTTTTCTTTGTCATATGTGGTCTGTGGAATAATATCTAGGATTGCCATTTGAAGATGTTTCAGTTGGCTTATTTCAAGAAACCTCCATTCTCATCTATTGTGACCAAATTTCTAAAATAAATTATAGCCTTGTGGAACCACAAGTGGAGAAAACAGCAGGCTTCAGATGACATTTTGATAGTTAAAGGACCTATTGCTGTTGTGTTACTTGGGCCACTGATTATTCCTGTTTCTTTATTTACAACTATAAAATTGTTAGCTTTGCAAAAGAGAATCTGCCTCAGGTGAAAAAATAACGATTCTTAGTTAAGGCTGGACCCAGAGGGAGTGAGAAATTCTCAGAGGGAACATAACCACATTTTGTGCTGTACTTCAGCGCCCCACAGATCCAATCTAGCATGCAGACAAACAGAGCTTAATACAGTGCTTAAATGTGCATATTAAACCCTTGCCAGAAGCTACAGTTATTAAATAATACCAGGAGCTCCCCCAGTCTTCTACTAAAACAGTTGGAGCTGACTGCTAGGCTCATGCTTTCTGGGCAGATTATTTCAATCCTTTGGGAAAAGGAGAGCCACTCTAAGAAGTTAATACCTCTGGGGCAGTATATTGGAAAGCTTCATTTGATCTTCTGTGACATGTATGACAGTATCTCATTTTCAAGCTGCAAAAGTCCCTTCCATGGGTTATGCCACAACCCACATGCATAAATAAGGCTCCAAGTAAGAAAGGGAGAGTAGTGGGATATTGGAATGAGTGGCAAATGTTATCTGAAGCTCTTACTTGAATCCCACTATTAAAAACACGCTGACAAAACTCTCTGGGATAACTGTGGTACATTAGTGGCTTATTTGCACTGTTTGGCTGAGTGGATGATAATTGTCAGCACGGGAAAGGTGTCAACAATCACAGTGTTTAAAACCTCTCTGGCCAGACTGTTAAAAGGACAGCTCACTGAAATCACAGTCCTCTCCATTTATTAACCACATCCCACAATCCGTCAGCGTGAACAGCACTAATTTTGTAGCAGCCCTTGTATGGAAAATAAACAGCTACCACCAAGGGCCCTGAAAAAGCTGTTGTATAGTCCCAGTGACTGACGAAAAATAAGATGTAAATGTAGAAAGAAGTTTCTTCCACAATCCACATCAGCCATTAAGAGTTTTTATTAATTGCTGCAGGTCTCCAGGTGCTACAGCTATGCTGGAGAATAGCTGCTGCACAATAGGTTAGTCAAATTGAGATACAGAGCCAGGCTGGGGCAATGTCTTGCTAATCCTTGACTGCTTTGGACATCTGGTCCTTCTGGAGAAGGATATTACCACACATGTTTTGTATCAGTGAAACAGAATTGCTGGACTATACTGTTGCTTCCAATTACAACACTATGTTTGAAAAAGCATTTAAAAGCAGCACCTACTTCTCTGGTTCCTTCAGCTCTCTAAATCTTTCTGATACTGTTGGCTCTGAAATATGTTGACTGAGACAATAAGAAATAGCATTTCAAAATGCTTCATTGTGCAAGGTTTTCTGTGTTGGCTTTTTTTTTTTTTAAATTTTTATTATGTTTTGGTGTTTTTTTCCCCTACTGTAGCTAATAGAGCTACGATTCTGTTTTCCTGGCAGTACAGCAGCTGATTGGAACCGAAATGAGAAAATTGGGATGACTAGGGCAAACGTCAACAAGCATCTGCAATCTGTGATGAAGATTTCTTATCAGTAATGAGGACTAGATACTCCTGGCCTATTCTCCACTTGGAGACACAATTCCAAGATGGACATTGCTTCTAAAGGCTGATGTTCTTTCCTAATCCTTAATCCAGGGAAAGGTTTCCTGTTTCTGGGAAAAGCCTTTTCCACACTGCTTTCCTGCCTTTCCTTGTGCAGTGTGCAAGATAATCCTTGTATTTAAAGGCTGGAAATTGTAGGGTATTTACCAGCTCTGTTATGGCCTTTTGGACCTTGGGAAAACCATTTTTCCTCAGTTATTCCTTTATGAAGTAGATGTAATGGTACATCTGCTTTCCATGTTGCTTGGGAGACTTGATTGATGATTATAAAGGGCTTTCTCAACTAGAATGCAAGCAAGAATAGAGTTTATTACAGTGATACCTGTTCAGAGGTCTGTGTAATCTTTTCTTCTTCCAGGGCGAAAAAAAGACTCCTATATCATAGCCCTTCTCTGACCAGTATTCTCACTCTGTGCTGATTTAAAATGTGCAGGCCTCTCTTCATTGGAAAGGAGGAGAACATTGAGCTGTTCAAGAGAAAAATCCCTCTGTAGAATGGATTTTAGAAAGTACTAAACATCACTGGCTTTGTTTCTCACTGGGAAGTGGAGGGTTGACAGAGCTACCGGTATGAAGTGGCAAAGCTCCACTACAATAGATGGTACAAGGGAAAATTTGGTTCAACTTGGTCCAAAGCCCTCAAGGGTTGTATTGTCTAAATCAAACCAAACACAGAGAAAAGGAAAAAGATATGTAAAAAAATATTAAAAGACCTCCACAAAGAGATATGTCTTTATTGGATAATATTATTACACCATTATATTGCTGACATAATAACAAATCAATGAAAGAAGCATTAAATATTTTTTAAAATGAATAATGTAGTAACATATCATGTAGCTTTAAAGTGTACTGACCTGGATATATCAAGCCTAAGCAATCATTTCTTGGCTCTTGTGAGATCATTGCTTGACTCTGAAATTAGAATAATTTCATGAATGTGTGGAAACAAGAATGAGGTCACCTCCATCTTAATTAGAAAAGGATAGATCAAACATCCAAGGCATACTTTCCTGTTTGCTGTTGACTCACTTAGATTGGTATGATATAGTCCTGGGGCAGTATTTTATGATAGCCTACTTTGCTGCCTTATGTATTATACTTCTTTTGCCTTTCTTTCTGACAATAATATAGGGTTAATCATGCTTACAAAACTGTTAAATTCATTCTGTTTCTATCTGAAAAATGGAATGAGATGAGCAAAACATTCAGATAAATAACATTTAATGCAGGCTTTATAAAAGCCAGAGGTCTCAATAAAATTTTAAATCCTTTTAGTAAGCTATTCTTCTAATTACTTTTTATTTCTCCTTCGCTGGAAGAGCTTTCAGGCTGTGTACAATGAACATGTGGGTCTTTATTTCACATTAATATGTTCAATAAAATAAAATTATACAGTTGAGTAATATGGATCACAAACTAATTTATATAAACATTGATTGTTTCAGAGCGCTGCAAAACTTCTTTGTCTTGGTCTGTATGACTGCATTTCAGTAGATGTGAAATATACTTGGTTGTTATGGGCAGGTTTTTAATTTCAAAAAACACTGATATGAAAGACATTGATTGACAATTGGTTCTGCTGTGCTCCTCTTTCCTAGAGTAATGAAATAATTGCCTCAAATGAGATACATAACTGCCATCTTTCCTGGTTTTTTTGCCAAGTTCCTGAGTCAGTAGTCTGAAATACAGTGATGATCCTTCAGTGACAATATTAAAGTATGTGGAATTTTTGAGATGAAAAGAAATATATAAATACTCTTAAATTCACCAAAAACAGTACAAGGTTGAGTCTTTGCTCTTTGATGCCTGTCATGAACTTATAAGACATTATGAACTTTCATGTGTCTATATCATCCTAAAATATAAATAAAATGAGACCAAAGCTACGGTTATAATTTTGACATTCATGTATTGATGTCAGCGTGATCATGGTTTCTTGACAATTACTCGTCAGTGGAATCTGAAGTGTGCTTAGATTGGCAGCTAGGTCATTTGTCTTCAAAGATATGCACACATCCAGTATTTCATCTTTATTTAAAGACAGTCATTAGAAACTTTAATCCTAGGCCTTGAAACATGGCAGTCAATCAGAATGTTGGGGGTCCTGAATTTCCAAGCAGGATTAATTATTTTGACAAGAGGTCAATATTCAAATTTAGAAGTCTTAGCACAGCTATGAGAGCAAAACAACTATTTGGGCTCAAAATAATGGACAAGCTCATCTCCTTAATAACAATATGGTCATTGTTTCTGCTAAGCTAGAGCCCAGTTAAACATTCAGTTAAATTTTTTACTGCTGCAGGGAAAATACCCAGTATGATAGCCAAGACCCTTATCATCCACAAGCAGCAATGCTTCCAGGTGAATTGCTGTGAGAGGAAATCTTTCAGGTGCTAGGATAAGCTTTTTCTTGAGTTCTCACCAAGCTGGATATCTGCATTTTGCAGATGGAAACACAGAAAGGAAAGAAATGAGGCAGGAGCTAAGTGCTGTAAGTGGCCACAGACTGGATCGCAGAGAGATGAGGGAGATGAGGGAGAAAAAAATCTAAACCCAGTCTGTAGAAGTCTTGGGTCTTTCACTTATTTGTTACTGTGTGCTGTATAGAAATTGACTGGGAGGAAGATACCTGTAAAAACAAGGTAGCAGGTTTGGTGTTTTTTTAAATTTTTTTTTTTTAATGTATTTCTTTGTTTTTCATTATTGTTTTCTTTGGTTTGTGTTTATGTGGAGAAGGACTGCTGTCTTGAGCATGAGTGGACAGATCTTATGTGATTTGAATAGATTTATTTTCTGTTTTTCTCATTTAAATGGCATAAAATTGAAAGAATCATAGGGTATAAGTAAGAAGAAAGAATGAAAGCTTTTATATATCTTTTTAGGATCATAAATTGCCCTAAAATGGAGTCTAATATTTGATTCAGACAGGCAGTCACTTGGAATAGTAAGCTGGATTGCAGCAGTGTACTTAACAATCTTAGAGGCTGGAGCAATGTATTTGGGAAGTGTTGAAACATAAATCAAAGACAGAGAATGATTTTGAGGGAAAGGAGATCTGGACTGAGCAAACCTAAACTTGCACAAACCTGTCAAAAATGTGTCTTATTGTCCAATGTATTATCCCCCTATGATTAATGTGAATTGGAAATACATTATAGTGTGTGATATTCATGCATGCTGCAAATCCATTAAGAGCAAGCCTTATATGATTTATTTGTATTAATGACATATTAAATGGTAAACATTGAGTTGATGTTAAAGCAAAGGTGCAATCCAATAAAAACAAGGACAATTTGAGTTAAGATAGCCTTATATCAATTTTACTCACTCCCAGGATATCAACAAATGTAGCCCCTACACTGTGAATAACCCTATGCATGGTAGTAGGTTGTTTTTCAACTGTATAGCCAAAACAGGTAGGAACATTTTGGTATGGCAAAGTTCTCAGAGAATTTAGCTGTCTGAAAATGCACAATCGGAAATTAAATCATATTTCCCCCATTTTTTGTGTTAATCAGGTATTTTTGCAAATAACCACACAAATTTGAAGCACTGGATTTTTAAAGTTGTCTTGAAACCCTTCTAAAATGTATCCTAATGACTGAATATGTAAAACCACTTGTTTATGCAACATGCACTGCATTCCCAAGGGATCAAGCCTACACTGTCATATTAAGCTTTTTTTTTCCTTTTTTAGATAACCAGCAAAACAAGGCAAAAGAGAATGGCTGATCTGAAAACCTTGTGCAAATATTAATGAATTTGTTCTTACAAATCCCCTGAGAAGTATTACTGTCATTTCAGGCATTATATTAAATACATATATGGGCCACACTGTATTTTTAAAGCTCCTTTTTTGTGGGATCTGACAAAATCTGTGAAGAGACTACTTTTTATGTAATGATCCTTGCTCATTTCAAGAGTCACTTTTTTGTTCCCATTACAGAGAAAAATGACCTTTTTTGCTGTGAATTGTGGAAGAAGAATCAAAACTGTTGAAGGACTATATGAAAGTCTCAGCTAAAAGGGAAGCTAGAAAAGCAGGATATTAAATCAGCTGATAGTTCCACAAGGCTGTAATACAACAAAGTAAAAAGGTTTGTGTTTAAGCCAAAATGTAAAATCATTACTAAGCACTTTTGCTAAGCAGTTTAATTTACGAGGGAGCGTAACTTTACAAAGCCATACTCTGTAAGACTCAAAATATGACAGCAGTTTTAGAATGAACAAAAGAAGTACTAAACCAGTAAATCCCCAGCCCAAAATATTCTGAATCCCACAGCAACATGGCTTTAGTGTGGCATCTCTGTGATTTATAGTGAATGATTATAATCCTTTGGAATAAATTGGCACTGACTGCTGTAACATCTCAAAGCTATTCAGGCAGTACATACAAATTGAGAAGTTAAATCACAGCCTGTGCCCAAGGTTTCATCCAATATATAGTTTTTTTAAGTGGAGTATCTCTTTGGAGATAGGCAATTCAATTGAGAAAAAGTTCTTTTAGGACAAGATTTAGGGGCTCATTGAAAAGATTGAAGCTTTTCTTGGGTATTAATTCTAATTAACCACAGAATCTCTCTGTATCATCTCAGTCTTTATAAACACCTTTAAAGCAGATCTGGATATCTTTTTTGCTGATGAGTTCCTAACTGAAGCTTTATGGACAGGATCTGAACCTAAATAATAGCCCATGAGGTGTATTAGAGAGCAATGAATGTGCATAGAAATAGGGCTGAATGACATTTTATATGCCCTCAGAGGTCTTGTCCTGCCTCTGGCTGCCTGGCTGTAAGGGTAGGGACTCCTGAGCTTTATCCACTGGATTTACACCAGTGTCTCAGATATCCCATGACGCACAAATGGCATCAGATGCCCGTATCTCAGCTGCTGAATAGCAGCCTTGGATGAACTGCTTATTAACATGATGGAGGGCAGTCTGCAAAGAAGACATTCAAGACATAGAACTCTGGGCAAAAACATCAGTGGAGGCAGAGCTTCAGGTGTGCTCACTGCAAATGCTGTAGGGCAGCTGTGATTTTACTGTTCAGTATTTCTGTCCATTGTGTTACTTGTAGTGAGCTCCTAGGTACCCACAGTCACTTTATAGAGGACGTGAGTTATTGCTCCATCCATGGGGCATCTCACAGCACCATTAAAACAACAGTCTGTTTGCCAGGCCTCTTCAAGTCCAGAAGCCATTTAAGCTATTTTTGTATGTTCTGGAACACAATCTAATACAGTACACCAGAGGAAAGGAGAGCAGAGCTTGCCTTGTGCTCCAGGAGCTGAGGTGCTGGGCAGTGCAGTGCAGGGCTATGACACTCTCTAGAAAAGAGGTCTTGGTACAGTGAATTCCTCATTTACTGAAGTCATGACCTTCCAATGACACAAAACCACTTAATATTTGGAATATATCCAAGGGGAGGGCTAATAAATTATTGTAGTTTAATGGAAGTAAAGAAAAAATGTAAGTAAAAAAATCCCCAAATCTGTAAAATAACACACTGAACTAAAATAATCTTGTATCAAAGGAGAAACAAACAGCTCAGGAATGAGTTTACATTAGCTGTAGTCATGCAGTAATCCTTCACATTGTCCTGAGGCCACTTGAATGATCCTTGCCCTAAAACTGATGAGTAAGGCTTTCAAAATCTCTCAAGCAGTAAAATATTTGTATTCCAAATTTAGTGAAAGCTTCTGCTGTCCATCTTTGTAGAGAAGCAATCAGGAGTTTGCCACTTTTGACAGCAGGCTCTTTTACCTATGGCCTCTGAGGAATAACCAAGGCCTTTATTTATGGAGTGCCACATGCTCCTGGTATTCCAGACAATAATGTGTGGGTAGCAGCTCAACCACTGTGCCCTGCACACAGGATTGGACCCTCATTGCTTTTAAGTTTAAATTCCCGAGTGACTGTTTCTGCCAGGCAGACTTACACTGCTCTAGTGCAAAAAGAGCTTGTCCTGGATGTAATTAACTGGCTGCTATGGCCTCAGACAGAAGGGAACTCCTTCCCTGATTATAAACACAGTGAAAACAACTCCTTTGCAGTAGAGAGAATGCAAAACAGAGTCATGCTCTGCCAAACCACCACTGCTGTAAAGTCCAGATTGTTGCATAAATGGCAGTAAATCCTGGGCTGCTCCAACTGTCTTTGAGGCCATGCTAGTTCAGGATGTAGCTACAGACAATCCCTCCCTTTCCCACCCCTTTGGTCACTGAGCAGATCCAGGCTGAGGATTGCTCTCTTCATTTGGGCACTTATGCAGTTGAAATTGCTGTTTGCTTGGAAATAACAAGCAGATTTTAAATTGAATATGCTACTTAAAATACAGAAGGCCTTCTGTATGCAGGAAAGTTACTGGGAAATGGAGTTTGATTTTCAGTTTGGAAAGGAACAAGTGGGCTGCCCTGCTTTGATCACATCTCTTAAACAGAAAGCATGGGAGTGTCAACACTCCTCTCTTTTCCTCTCCCTTTTTTTCTCCCTCTCCCTCTCCCTCTTCTTCTTTTGTATTGGAATTTTTTTTTTATTTTTATTATTTTATTACATTCCTGACAAGGTGTTAACTCATCTGATTCACCCACGCTGCTGGACTCTGCTTCAGGTCACAAGTGGGCTGCAGGATTTTTGGGAGCACTTCTCATACAATTGGGGCTGTTCCAAAATCATCCTGTGGCAAGTGGAAAATGAAGCTGTCATCAGTCCAGGGTCAGCTCAGCATAAGGGCAGAGGAGCTCCTTCCTCTTGCTCTATTTCCTTTTAGGTCTGTTTTTATTGCTGAAGAAAGTTTTCAAGGGTAGTGAAACCCTCATGCTACACCTCTCAGCCCTGGATGTCAAATCTATAAAGGAAACTTCTTACATTTGCGTGTTTGGCTTGAATTTTTTCCTTCAAGGAAAGACAGTTATTAGCTTCTTGGTGGGGATTTCACCTACACAAATTCTCTGGTGGTCACAGACCTTTTATAGCAAAATTTTAGTGATATAAGCATCCAGCTGATCTGAGAATATGTTGGGAGATCCAGCCTTTAACTAAAGAGCTGTTCAAAGCTGCTTTGGTCTTTCAGTCTTGTATTTTATTCAAAGACCATATTGCAGTAGGATGTGGTAGTCACTAGTCAGACATCAATTGTGTTGCCTTTATTTCCTAATTAGTAGTCCAGCTGTGCAAATAATTGACTTTTTTTGTTTGTTTGTTTGTTTATGTTTTGCTAGTTTAATCAAGGGTGTGGGGGACTGTTCCAGGTTAAACATTTGGTTTCATTTTAATTTGCTGTTGAAAAAAAATAAAATGTTTTCAAAACCTTTTGAGACTGGAATCTTAATATTCTGTTCTGAAAATCTCAAAATGAAATGTTTTGACTTTTAGAGAATATTTTTGACTGTGAAAATCTGATGAGCTTGATGTGTATTTGTGAAAAATTTTGGTAATATTAATTTATACTTTTTTGGCAGACGAAAAACAGCTGAAATGCTTTCTTTAGCTCTAATTGCTCTTTTACATTGTACAAGACATTCCAATAAATCTATTGCCCAATGCCTTCTCTGAGAAATTGTATCAAATCTGTACCTGCAATGGAATTTTTTAAGCTTTTTCTTTCCTCCACCCTCCTCTTTTTTTTTTTTTTTTTTTGAACTGTTTGAAAATGCAGCTGCTAATATTTTCCAGGTTGGTACTAAAGCTGAAACAGCTGGTTAGAAGCATTCTGCTTGTTTTCGTGTTCATCCCTGCACTCTGTTACACAAGGCAGCCCGAGCAGCCAGTAGCTGAAAGCCTGACCACTTGCTGAGATCCATCTTTCATTTATTTTATCTCCTTGCCCACGTTTACGTCTGGTGACGTGGTAGGCTGAAGAAAGAAAGTTGAGAAGGTCAGTCTATTGTGTTGCCTCTGGAGCCTGTGTGTTTGCCCTTCCTGAGTCTGTTTATTCTCTGAATCATTTGACACGCTGCACGTTCTGCTCTGACCTTCAGCCTATTGCTAACTTCAGTGCCTTGCCTCAAGGCCACGGTTCTGCAATGCAAGGAGCAGACTCTGGGGTGTCTCATCCCAGATTAAAATCCCCATGACTCAAAGCTTCCATCCAGTTTAACCTCACATTACTGAATCAAAATTGCTCAAAAAAATTTTTCCAGCTGAACTACATTCTGGCAAACTTAATGGTTGTCTTGCCTTGTACCCCTACCAGCATCTGATTAAACCTGAACTGGCTACATCAGTGGAAAATGTGACAAGGCACTCAGCCCTGGTTGTGGCCAGTTCCACTCAGAGCTGGACCTGGCTCTGGATGTGACAGGCACAGCCCACTGCCCCCACTGGATTGCACATGAAGCCCCAGCTGAACTGTTACTTTTATTCTCTTTTCAAATAGTCCCAAACAGCTTAGTTTCTCCTTAGAAAAATTCCAGTCACCACCTCTGGAAGTGTTCAAAAGACATGTGGATGTGGCACTTGGGGACATCAGCAAATTTGCAGATGACACCAAGCTGAGCAGTGAGATTGATATACCTGATGGACGTGATGCCATTCTCAGGAACCTGGACAAACTCAAGGTGCATGTAGCATCTCTTCTCTAAGGAAAGGCTAAGAGAACTGGGATTCTTTAGCCCTCAAAAGGGTTCAGGGTGGACTAATTGCAGCTGTCTACTACTTGAAGGGAGCCTACAACAAAGATGAAAAAAAAAAACTTTTACAAGGGTATGCAGTGATAGATCAAAGAGAATGGCTTCAAACTGAAAGAGAGTAGATTTAGATGAGATATTAGGAAGAAATTCTTTACTGTGAGAGTGGTGAGGCACTGGAACAGAGAACTGGTGGATGTCTCATCACTGAAAGTGTTCTAGGTCAGGTTGCATAGGCTCTGAGCAATTTCTAATAAAAGATGTCCCTGTCCCCACAGCTGTGGGGTTGGAAATGGATGGTCTGTAAGGTCCCTTCCAACCCAAACCATTCTATGAGTCTGTGATTCTGTGACATGGTTTAGTGGTAAACATGTTAATTCTGGGTCAACAGTTGAACTCAGAGGTCTTTCACAACCTTAAGGATTCTATGACTCTATGATTTAATGATTGTACAATATAGCTGTGAGGGCTTAGCTCTATAACCAAGTTCATGTATACTGGCATAGCTTTTTAAGGCATTATTTTTGTTGATATTTTATTCTGTGTCAGAGATCTGGAGTAGAGAAATTAATGTTGCTGGCAGATAAGTGAAAGCTCTCTACAGTCTATATATTCATTTGCTAATTCTTAGAAAATAAAAATAACCTAAAATTCTATGCTAACTATGCTAACTATTATAGAGATGCTGTTTGAAGCTTTTGTTGTAGAATAATATTTTATTTTTTATTTTTTATGAGGGAACTCTGTGAAGCAAACATTTACACATAAGAGGTGAAACAAAGGAAAACTCTCCTTGTCCTTTATCTATCTCTGAAAGGTGTTTATTACAGTTACACATCTTAGTCTTTTAGACTGGGTAGATTTTGTTCACTCCTGTGTTTTCCATGATTAGTAATGTGTGCTTCAACAACATCTACAGAGCTGTAATTACTGTGGAGGAGTTGGATCTGCTAGAGGTATTGCAAAGAAAAACCCCAGAGATACATATATTCTAAAAACCATGAAAAGTGGAAATAGTTGAATGACAAACCCAGGAGCCAATTTTATGTGACCAGTCTTATATCATGACTATTGCACAGAAATACCTGTGCTTTATTATCATAACAAAAGTGAAATAAACATATCTGAAAGGGAAAAGGAGTGTAAAGATGTTGAAACCAAAAATATTTGTAAATAGACAAATTCTACTATCTAAGAAATTTTTCCTATCCTAGCATAGTAGGGTATTTTTCATCTGCCCCTCTGTAGAAATGCAAGGCAATATTTAAAAGAAATACTTGCAAGAACAGTGACAAGAAGAATAAACAAATCATATAATCTTTTGATTTAAACCAGACTTTAATTTTGCACATCTATATAATGATTTGCTCTATTTTCCTTTTATACTTACAAGTGGAAATGAACCTAAATGCCACAGGTTTCTAGTAACAACATGGGATTTCAGACTTGCTAGAATCTAGTCATTCATGAGCCTTTCCCTTGCAGGTTTGCTTGTTCCTGTGCCATGCTCCATCCTCTGCTCCTGAGGTTCCTCTCCTTTGATGCAGAGAGTGCTGTGGGAATGGACCTGAGCTCATACCATTTTTATTAGAGGGTAGGGAGGGCTCCTTCCCAGGGGGCTGGCAGGAGGAGTGCTGTGGCAGTGCCATCTGTTTCGGCGCTGCCTGCAAGAATTCTCCCCTCGCTTGATGTGCCATTGCCATCTAATCAAGACAAGGAAGTGGTTAATGTTAAGGGGGCTGTCATGGAAAACACTCTCTCCAGCATGAAGGGCTGTCAGAAGCTGTAGCCATGACTATGCTTCAGCTGCTGGTCTTGGTGGTTTTTTTTTCCACACCTCCTTTTTGAAAGACTTTGCTGTCTGGCTGATCTATGAACCACTGTCTAACTACAGATCCATATGCTCAGAGAAACTGTTGTGCAACACTTTAGACAGACACTGAAAGCATAAGATAATCTCCTCTTAATTTTTTTTTAAGCCTTGTAACAGCTTCCTGAGGTATACACAGGAACTGATTACCTCATGCAAAGGCAAATGTGAACTCCCTCCCCCATCTCCCATAAATAATCTTCCACACAACTGTAGACACTGACATATTTATCTCTTGGCCCCAAAGGCTGAGGTCTTTGGCAGCCGCTAGGAGTGAAAAAATTGAAAGATGCAGAGTTCCTTTCCACCTCTTCCCCAGTTTACAAGGATTCATTTGGCTGCAGGCCACTGAGTGATGCTGAGCACGCCCTGCAGGCAATTAGTTCTTTCATATGAGTGAACTACAATTATATGGGCACACAGTAAATTCATTATTTTACTGTCTTCTCTGGGCTATAGGGGCCCCAATTTGTGTTTAGTGTAACTGATAGTATTAACATTAAGGTTTAGTGTATAATTATTATTATTTAGTTAAGTATAGAAATGTACTACAGAAAAGTCAGCTTGTCTGAGGCAGTAGAAATATCTCAAACAGGAGACTCTCTTGGTCTCTGCAGTAGGGATGAGATTACATGGCAAAGTAGGGATAGTTGTCTAGACATCCTGATAATAACCTGGATGTGAGGCTGAAAGTCAGCCTTTCCAACAGATCAATTAGTTTGATGTGTGGAGGTGTTACCACCTGCAAAATGGTCAACACTGATCACTTGCTTTTTTTGCAGCCCTTCATGCAAAAGAAATCACAACACAACTACTACTGGGAGGGCAGTATCTGTGAATTCTTAATATGTTAATCACTTAATATGTCTCCAGCTGCACTTATTGCCAAACAAGTTAAGGAAGATCTGTGTGATGATGTAGCATAACCTGGCATGATGATGGCAGTGTGGCTGACATTGGCTAGTTACTTTCATCAGGAAAGTGGCTTTACAATCATCAGGAACAATCAGGCAAAAAATGTAAATTTTAAAAATATAGTTTCCTTTCTAGGGATTAAAACAAAGAATGTGTAGCTGATTTGACTTGCTCTATTGAAGCTTTACACTACTTTTAATTTTTAATACCTATTACCTAGGACCTATAGAACCTCATCACACCCTTCTCACAATGTTAAGCCTTTTTCCAAGATGCCAAATGGGAGAACATCTGAGGCAAAATTCACTAGTTTGCTATAGTGCATCTGATTTTCTAGAAAAGCCCCAACAATGAACCAAACAAACCAAACTCTTTTTTTTTACTATCTTGGTGACCTGCCTGCAACTCTTGTTTTCAGCTTTTTACTGTTGGAACCATAAATGTAGGCTTCCTGCATCCTTTCATGGATCTGGGCAGCAGGTGGACAGGAAGTCATCAGTGAGGAACAGGAAACAGAAGGATTAGGAAGCAGCCAAGGTCTATTCAGGGGCGAAGTTAGGGGTGGCTACAAGTGCTCCCCAAAGTGAGAGAAACTTGCCTCTCAGTGGGACGGCATGGGCAATGCCATGGCAGTTAATGTGCTCTGCAACTGCTCTGCAATTAGGCTGATTCTCCAGGAAATTATATGCTGAAACTAGTGAAATTTTCTATAATCATCACCTTATCAGTGTTTATCTGACAATGTGCCACATACATGTGTGACAGATGCATGGCATGTAAGGCAGATTAGTTTGGAATGAATGGTACTTTATGTTGGTGGAGAAATACAAGCATGCAGGATAAGGATTTTGAGAGCTGTTGTTACAGACTTCAGGATGTTACAGGGTCTTCCTTATGAAATACAGCAAACCAATGCTAATAATATTTTTATCTTGTGCTTAACATCGATCCACTTGCAGTAGAAACCCTCTACAGAAAAAGGTTTTGGTTCTTCTCTGCTTCTGTTTTTGTAAACAGAATCACTTCTCTGTTGTCCTTAAGGTATTGCATCAAATGGTGTGAGTACAGTTCAAAGTTCCTTGCCTGTTATATACTATTAAATGCCAGAGAGTTAAAAGCATTGTAGCATCATCTAGAGGCCAGACATAAACTACAGAGCATTGTTAGTCCTTCAGTTGAGTAAAGCATATAGATGAATGTTGAAAAGATAAGATTCCAAGCAGGATTTTCCAAAGAACATAAATACCAGAAATTAGCTTTCCCAATGAATTCCTTACGAGCAGAGTTACAGTGCACAAATATATATACTATATATTAGCAATTTTGTGCATACAAATTTGCATTTTTCTCCTGCATGTGTAAACAAATAATCAAAGGTGGTAGAATAATTTATAATCTAAGTTTCATCTATTTACAAAATTGATGGAGAGCTGACAAGTTAAATGAAGAGACAAGTATATATGCCCTGCTGTGCAGCTGCAATATATGACAGATTCAATTTAGGTAACAGCTACGTGGCCCAAGATTCTCATTTTATTTAATAGATTAAGAATAAACTTGGTTGTTTCCATTTGCCAGTTGTAAACTTTGTCTTTTTCTGAATGTATTTAATAGCCAGAGTACAAATGGCCTGTTTGAGAGTTTTATGAGGAATGTCTTGCCAGCGAAGTGGAGAAGTTTGAGAAATTTATGAGAAGTGTGTGCATATGTGTGGGCAGGAAGAATGACTTCAATCAAGACAGGTAAAGGATTTAACTTCCACTTCTATTCAGTGGGATTTAGAAGATTTTCCCAAGACTAATTAGAAATTTGTTTAAAAACAAGTTTCTAAAGCCAGCCTCTCATCATTCAAGTGGCTAAGAGTGCCTTCCAAATGTCAAGCAGCTATGTCATTTTCACTTTGTAGAATTGGAAACTGAGCACTTTGCTGATTTATTCAAACTGATTTACTCGAATTGATACAGTGATCAGGCAGCATTGAAAATTAAGCTGGTTCCCTCGTGTCTTATTCCTGTGTATGGAGTGAGGCCTGCTGGCCTCTCTGAGAGGAAGGTTCATGTGGCCGACCAAATTAATTGTCCACAGATGTATATGAGACTAGAAACACAGATGCAGGAGTATTGGACTGTTGCACAGATTTACTGCCCTTTAAATCCAGTGTTTCTTTCTGAGACATAATATCTTTCTCAAATCAGAAAAATCTCCTGGGAAGTCAGCAGAAACTGCAGACTGTTTCATTGCACTGGCAAGCTCCTGAGAAGATGGGCTTTTCCTTTTCTCCTTTTACAGTCTGAACAAACAAAACAGGCCAGCTGAGACAGTAACCAATGAGCAGCTCCCAGATACAGGGAACTAGGGAGAGCAGAGCCAGAGCGGCTGAAATGCTCTCCCAAGCACTTTTTGCTCTTTGTTCTTTGCAGTTTTGGTGAATATCTCTGATAGGGTCAATGGCAGGGGAGTTTCTTCTGCCTAAACCTCAGCAGTCACTGGGCATGTCAGTGCAGGAATAGGATTTGGGTTCTTTGGGAAGCAACAGACCATTCTCTGAAATATCCCCCTCTCTAAATGCACAGCTTTCATCAAAACCAATCTCCTTAGCTAACACTCTTTCTGCATCTCCCCCAAATGCAAGACTTTGAGTTCAGATTTCATGTGCAAAACCTTTTGGTTTGGACTTCTTTCCCAGCAGGGATCTGTGGTTGTGGCTGTATGCATGTTTGTTGAGCAGCAGTGAGTTTGTTTATACCTTTTGTGATCTTAGTTCGCCTAAAACTATCCTGTCTCAAATATTCACATAAAGTCTCTGAAAACACTTGAACCCAGGAAACTGAGATTATTAAACAAATGGCTGCAGTTAAACTGTGGAGTTCAGGAGCCTGAGTTTGGGAAAGACATAGAGCTTGTTACATATAATTACATCTATTTGTACTTTAAATGACACATGGAAATCTTCAGATATTCATGTTTAATCAAGTGCGTAAATACATTTAATTAAGTAAAAACTTGCTTAGGGTTCTTCTTTAATACATAGTCTGTTTTTTTGTATGTGGAATAATAGTCAGAACATTAAAAGCATCGTTTATTTTAGAGATATTTCTCCATGCGTAGGGTTAATATCAGTACCTAATGAAGTAAAATTAGAAGTAGAAATTAGATTCTAAAATTAACATTTCACTGATTTTATCCCATATCTTTTTCTTTCCTTGGGACAATCCCTTGGAAAATTCCATAATTAACCCTTTGCCATTTCAAATTAGATTTTCAACTAAAAATAACAACATTAAATTAAAACAATTAAAATGATAAAGCTCATCCAATAATACTCCCTAGACTAAGAATAGTAAAAGATAATACAGAGAAGCTAGGCAATTAAAAACGTATGGGCCTTGGAAGTAAGATGGTAGGAAGTACAAAGAGAACTGAAATTGCTCTTGCAATTTCACATATAGATGCATTACTGCTTTCAAACTTATGTGAGGTCTATTGGTTTAAATTCTTTAACTCACTGTTATGTAATCTCTATGTGAAAAAAATAAGATGGTTCAATTTAATTTCTTTTTTTGCACTTCCTCTCTCACTTTTCCATTGGAGATGAACTGTGATTAGAGACTGGAGTAAAATTCTGATATTTTCCTGTGAGGGCAGTTTGAGCCTGTTTTTATGATGGCCTTAATCCCACTGTGGTGCAATCAGCTTGACCTTTGTGGAAATTATTGATTTGTATCTTAAATTTATGCTCTGACAGTTTTGAGAAGATGGATGAAGGATTTTGGTCTCAGTGTTGAGATTTCTGGGAAGAAGGATGCTGGAATGCCATTGGCAATTGGTTTTAACCACAAATTTAAAATTATAGCTTTATGTTATTTAGATGAGTTATAGTTTCAGAAGTGCCTGAAGCACTGCTCAGGTTCAAGGGTTTCCTCATGCTGGTTCCCTCTTGTGGGTTTCCTCATTAGCAGCTCCAAGAATGAGTCATTAGTGGTGTGTAAAGTTTGGTCTTAGCACCAGACCATGATGTGACTTTTCCTCAGTCTGCACAGTCCTTTTTGATGGGGCCTAATATAATTTTTTCTTGCCACCTCAATGTATCTTGTGTCTAGCAAAGTCAGTAACATCATCCTAGAGGGTACTAGAAGGATTTCTAGCTATTTGGACTAAAGGTTTAGACTAATAATATGTTCATGTGAAAATATTTTCATTATCTTAAGGATAAATGAGAAAAGGAAAGAAGCATGCACATGCACACACAAACACATGCACATTCATGCCCACACATGTATAAAGGAAACTGTGAGGTTATACGTTCTGTACCTCAGAGTCCTGCTTTTTGGACAGTACAGTACTGGGGTACATTCTTAGAAAAGAGCTGACTTCAAGTTCAGTGAATGGCAGGGGCACTGGAACTAAATTATCTTTAAGGTGTCTTCTAGCCCGAAATATCCTATGATTCTATGAATGTGAAATCACTGAAAAAGTATTTTTCTGTTTTAGTAATGAAACTCTAGTCAGCTGATTAATTTCCTTAGACTTTTCTGATTTTGTTTTAAATACAAATGCCAGACATTGTCACTGTGTGTGAGGTAACACATTGCTGATGAGATAAAAGCAAATACTACCAGAGACAAGGACAGCACCCTTCCAGAATAGAATTAGTGTAAACTCTCATTCTCAGTTCCTGCTGGCTTAAAGGACTATTACATTTTTATTTACCTACTCTAATATTTTTGGTCATCTCGTTTTTTAATACTTTGAAATCTTTCTTCTCTACCATCCTCTAGGGTGTTCCTCTTTGCAGAAATCACATTCCTTAGTTTTACCACTTCAAATCCTACATGAATTTAGCTAGAATGTGATTTCCTGGAGGTGTTAATAATACTGGGAGGTCCTTGAATAGGTATGTATTTTGGTGTTTTTTTTTTTTATATTAGTGTCAAAGGTAGTGCTGAAACCTTCTTTAGGACCTCATTACCCAACAGACTAGAATTGCAGAGCACGTAAATATCTATATTAGCTCAGAATGTTGTTAAAACAATTAGATTAATATAGAACTACTGTGACATTGATGTGTAGAATGGCATTGATTCAAAAATGCTGTGCCAGACCTTAGATGGTTAAAAATAATATTCCCTTCTATATACATACACAGAAAAAAAAGTTCCAATCATTGGAGTATTTGGTAGACAGTACAGACATATGCTACTGTACTCAGGGTGTTCTGAACTCAAAGGACGCATAAAACATTTTGAGTCTTGGGAACATTTTCAGCAAAAAAAAAAAGGAAGAATTACTTCAAATTGAGAGCCTAGAATTTCTATGTTTTCATCTTATTTTCTAGACATTTTATTTTTAGAAGTCCCTGATTCCCTCTTAGTGTAACTCTGCTGTCTCCATCTAAAATTACTTATGCAAGAAATTACTGTCCTGCTATCTCAAGTCCCTATGCAACAAGTTCAGTATAAATATTTCTCTTGCTGTGCTTTAAGAGCAATAAAACTTGGCTGATGAGGCTATAAGCCAATATTTAACTAGAATACATTTTCCCTTTGGGCATGGTTGCTTACTGGTAGCTGCTAACAAATGGCTAAAAGATACATGCAGCTAAGTGTAAGTGAATCTGAAATTGGAAATATTTTAAATTTTTCCTGGTTCTTCCTGTCTTTTTTTTTTCCTCCTAGACTTTAAGTCCTCTGAAGAACATGTGGGATATGTCTAACATACTTGAGCATTGGTAACACTCCATACTCTGCACACTTCATGGTGGCTCTAGCACATAGGGAGAAGAAATACAAAGAGTGTATGTATTTGTTGTGGTTTAACTTCAGTCATCTACCAAGTACCACCACTTGTTCACTGCCCCACCAACTGGTTTGCAGAGAGACTTGGAAAGGTAAAGCTGGAAAACTTGTGGGTTGAGATTAAGACGATTTCATAGAGAAAGCAAAAGCTATGCACACAAGCAAAGCAAAACAAGGAATTGATTCACTGCTTCCCATGGGCAGGCAGGTGTTCTGCCACCCCAGGAGAGCAGGCTCCCATCACGTGTAATGGTTACTGGGGAAGACAAACACCATCACTTCAAATGGTCCCCTCTTTTTCCTTCTTTCCCCCACCTTATGTAATAAGCATGATGTCACGGGGTCTGCAATATCCCTCTGGTCAGTCGGGGCCACCTGTCCTGGCTGTGTAACTTTCCAAGTACCCCCAAGTTCTCTGCCAGTGTGGCAGTATAAAAAGCAGAAAAGGCCTTGGTTTGGTGTGACAAAAACTATTCTACAGTCATCAGTGTGTTCAGCACAAATCCAAAACAGATCCCCATACCAACCACTGTGAAGAAAGTTAACTCTGTCCCAGCCAAAACCAGCACAGTAAATTATTTGAACGTGTGTGATTTTGAATGGAGTCTTGCACCTGATGGAGGTGTTACTTGTGCTAAAATGTCCTTATTGGTTGTGATCAATATTTGTAGGTATTGTCTTAAATAATGCAGCTTTCAGGCTTAAGCAGACCCTCTGTTTGGGACTGAAGGAAAAAAAAGGTTAGGTATTTCAAAGAAAATTTTAGATATGGGCATTGTGTAGCAATGTGTCTTCAATTCCTTGATACCTGTTCTGGTGACTGAAGTCAACAGCACTATTATCTGTGAGAGCAGAAGTGAAAAGTTTTATCATAGTAACAAAGTACCACAGAGTAAGACTAATGCTGTGAAGGATCCATCATATCACTCCTAAACAGTACCTGTGAGCAGGTGGTCTAACTTTTTAAATTATAGTTATAATTGAGATAAATAGATGAACTCATACTGTCTATTAAATATAAGTAATGTGCAACAAAGTAAAAAGTATCAAAATCTCAGTGTACATCCATTCCATTATGACAAATGCTGAGTTAATAGAAAGTGAAACAGTACAGGAAAACTAGATTTTGTCTTAGAGTAGAATAATATAACCTGAATAATTATACTTAAACTGCGATTTTTATAAGTTGCTAAACCTGACCAATACTATGTCTTGAAATATCTAGAGGCTGAAATAAGGGATTGTTAAAATTTAGAATAAAATACATCTATTAGTATAATTCTTCAGCTGAACATTCTAGGAAAAAAATAAATGTGAAGGAAAATGGAACCAAAACTGTTAAATACATGAGTTGGCTCATGCAGTGGAAAACTACATAAAAACAGGGTCCTATTCTTATTGCTACATATCATTCCAAACATATGCTTTTTCCATTTCTGAGTTTTGTGCAATAAAATATTAATGGGGCAATGAAGTGACTCCTTGGAAAGGGAGGACGTTCCATATGAGAACTAACTTTAAAATGCTGTGAGACCTTGGGGGCAGTTTTGCCCTTGACTTCACATGAGTAGTAGGTCATGGACCAAGCCTTTCCAATAGCTGCTGAGTTCAGGAATCTGTTTTGTGTGAAACAATCTACAAGATCATGAATTTCCACTAGAAAAATGAAGAACAAGGTCTGCTAGAGCTTATATGTATCAAGAGAGGTATAGGCTTTTATGCTTCTGGATATTGTGACAGTGTATATTATTGTAATTTTTGTCTTAGTAGTACAATCTCATGACCCAGTTTATTCCAGTCATGGATTTGGAAGTAGCTTCCAAATATTAGTGTTCTCCATGCAATTGCTAGACTTTAATGAAGGTTGGCCATGAAGAATGCCAGCAAGCTTCGAGCTGTATCAGCATTCTTTGACCAAAGCCTCCAGCTCCACATGAACATTCTTTCTGATAAAATAAAAATAGCTTATTCCTCTGGAATGTCATGCTTCTACCTGGGGATTAAAGATCTCTCTTTCTATTTTAGAGTAATTTAAATACCTTTATTGAGATCTGCTTAATCAAAAGATGGTACTAGATGCTCAGATTTTACTGGTTGCATGCTGCTCTGCCTTGTCTCTATTGCTGAAGAAAAAAAAGTCAAATGGTTCCCCCATGGGAAATAAGATGTAAATTAACAGGAGTGAACCATTAGAGCAGATTATATGAATTTACAATCTTTTGGAATACCTAATATGTTCCTAAAAGATAAAAAGTCTATGGAGATGGCTGTAGTTCTAGTCAGTTGATCATAATTGCCTCGTTATCATAATACTCCCTATAGGGCCCTACAGTAGTCATAACCTGCACTTTCTTTAGCACAAAACCTGCATCCCTCCAAGTGTGCCTTCTATGCAGAGCTGCCACTGTATCTCATCCTTCATCTCAGTGCATTATGAGAGAATGCTCCCAGACCTGGCATACAATGTAAAAAACTTTGAAGTCTGAAAATACCATTACCAAACTTTTAAATAGGAAAAGATATTCAGTATTCTTAAATACTTGAATTATGTGTTCTCATTATAGAAAGTAGGTATATGAATTGTACTTAACTGAGTGATTATTGTTTTAAAGAGATTATTCCTTCAGTAATGGCACCTTAAAAGTAATTTCTTAGGCTGGTTTTAACAACACTAGGTATAAATAGTAATCTAATTATACTTAGGAGAGATTTATAGCTCTGATTACTCTCCCTTTAAAATTTCAAAGGGACTGACATGAGTAATCAACATATCCCATACTGTGAATTCATCTTGCTATTGTAAAAAACACCTGCCAATTATTGTCTGCAGAATGATATGCAGTGCTGCACATATTATTTCAGGAATTAGTGATACGTGTGCATAATGTATGCATTTTTTTCAATGCCAAGGCATAAAATGGAATGCTCCCTGATAAAAGAGCTTGGATTTCCAGTCCTATGGTTGTTTCTTTAATATTGTTTCTTCTGATATTTATTTTTGTTTCTTTCTGTATTTTTCCAGCCAACTTATTATGCAGGGCATGATGGCCCTATATGAATTATGCAACACAGAGACAAATGACACTAAAAGCACATTACTGAAGTTTCAAAGACAAGTACACTTATTTGGAAACACCAGATCTAGTGATGCTGCCCTATGTACATCATGACAGTCTTTATTTATATGGTCTTCATTTACTTCTTGCATAGAATTCTAGTCGTATTGATTACACTTCTACTGAATAAGCCAGGGCCAAGTGTATGGGTTTAAGTGTGGGATTAGAGTTCTCCATACACGATACTCTTGTTACATTTTTTTATTCAAGCCTGAGAACATCTGCACAGTAAATGCATGAACACAAGCTGGGAACCCAGATCATTTCCTAATAGATTGTTTCGATGCAGCCAGCCTGTTTGTTGGGTGAGAAGCAGAATTCATCTATGCAGATCTGGACTGTGCTGTTGCTTGCTCTCAGCCAAAGAACAGTCTTATTCGTTCAGTAGCACAGGTGCACACATTATTTTGGGGGATTAAAGAAGACTGCTGCAGCAAAATGTGTTTGTTCATAGTATTCTGCTCCTCCTCCTCTGCGTTTGCTGCAAGAGTAGAAAGTAAATGGCTAAAAAAAAAAAAAAGAACAGTCAACTTCAGAAAAGGATAAATCCAGGAAAAAAATCAAAATATTAAAGAGTAGACTGTTAGTTCAGAACTGATGTATCCTGATTCTTGATTAAGACAATCTGCAAAATTTATATGTTTATGTCTTAATGCATCTGCATGCAAGGCTTGTATTAGACAACTACAGACTTGATTCTAGTCTTTCCTTTTCCCTAGGTATTTGACTTTGCAAATTTGGCAAAAGAATGTTCATCATGTACATGTATAATGTCTCCTTGATTTGAATATTGGACCAATTGTCTTCTAGAGTGGTAAATCACAATGGTTTAGGCAAACTGCTCAGATTTCTGCTGCTTGTGTTTCAGATTAACTGATTGAAAGTTGTTGTCCTATGTGAATGATCATCACAAGGTATGTTGATAATATCATTTGTAATACTCAGACAAAGTGGCATGCTGTGCCTGACTTCTGCCTGTGCACATTCTCTGCTGGGCACAAACCTTTCTGCCACTCCCTCTGCAGCTTGATGCCTTTTTCTCTGCTAAACTGTTACTGTCATGTCTCCATTTCCTTGCCAGGCATCTTCTCCAATCTCAAACTCTATTACCTCATAAGAGTAATTTCCTTCCTGTTTTGCTTCCCAACATTCTCTCAGTTTGTAATATATTTGCCTAGACATATCTTTATGCCTCTTTTTCTTGTGCCCCACTCCCCTGGTTCTGCTATTCAGTTTTTCCTCTTATCCTTCCTGCATTGAAATTAGATGATTCCCTGCCACACACTGCTAGCAGGGGGATTACTGGGAAGAGTGGAGAGACAGGTTCTTGGTCACAGTTTCAGCCATTACAGCAAAATTCTGGCTCTGCCAGCCACAGCAGCCTTCGGCTGGAGTGTATCCGCTCTGGTGGAACACGTGCAGCCCGGCGAGCCTGGGGATCTCTGAGGGAATGGAATATTCTCACTCATCCTACATGTGCAGCCTACGAAGCTACTCACAACAGTGAGACCCTCAAGTACTTTTAATGCAGTGGAGATCTTCAGGGACTTTTAGCTGAGAGATTCTAAATTTTTTAATGACCCTGTGTACACTGCCTTCTTTTTCCTCCCTCCATCCCCAGGCTTGTATCTTTGTTGAAGCAACAAGAGTGAGTGCAGACCTTTAAAAAAAACCAACATAAAAAACCCTAACACAAACGTACTCCAGGGGTTTTTTAAAATATTGCAAATACTTTTCTTCATTGCTGGAAGCAGCTAAATATTTTTAGGGTAAGTTCCCATTCCCTCCTTCCTGCGAGTAATGCAGGCTACTATTTGCTGTGTTCCATTTGGGGAAAACTTTCTTTCCTGGCCTCCTCAGACCATCTCATAAACTTTTAAAGGGATTTAATTAAGTAACTTTGTTCTCATAATAAAATTACCTAACTTCCTTCATGTCTTCCCATCTAACTTCAGTGTGCTCTCAGGTTTCTTGTGTGCTGCCACTCTCTGGGCTGTGTGGTCATGAGTAGAGGTGATATATTGGTATGATTAAGTGAAATGTGCATAGTTGATTAGCTTTTCATTGGGCAGCCACCCAGAGCACTGAAACTGTAGAGTGGGAATGCAATACTGAGGAAAACTTTGTCTAGATATTCCAAAATGGAGAAAAGGAGCTGCCAAGTGTAAATTAAAACCATTTGGTCTGAATACTGAGGATAATTGTCTCCTTCATTCACCAGGTTTAGATATAGTCTGTGTTGCTTGGATGTTTATTTTGTATCATATTCTGGTTCCACCATTAAGCTACTATGTGCAAGTCTCATCAGACATGCCTGTTGAATAGTCTTACCCTTGTGGAATAAATCTTCAGATCAATAGTTCTTCATATATAACTACAATCATATAAAGATCTGTTTTTCTCTTCAAGTCAGTTTTATACTGCTGTCACTTTGCTGCATTCAGTGCTACATGAGGATGTAAATGAGACACAAACTTTTCCAACTGCCCTTTCAGACAGAGAACCCTCTTCACGTCTACCCTTTCACCTCTCCAAACCTGCTCTGCTTTGGGAGAAAAGGGTGGGAAGAATACCAGCAGCCATCCTACACACTCCAACCCTTTATACTGCTGAGGTTCAGTGGAGGGAAATCTTTGCTAAGTGTTTTCAAAACCAAATTTCGGATGTCAAGGATGCTGCATTCGTACATGCAAGAATGTGCATGATCACAGGCTTGTACATGTACAGGCACACACAGGAAGATACACATATGCTCACACAGAACCTTATGTGAGTGCACATACACACATGATCAAAGACTCAGAGAAACTGCCTGTCTGCCAGTTTCTATCTTAATGTCTTCTAAGATTAGCAGAGAAGTGCTTCTACAACTCTGCTGACAAAAGATGAAGAGGACCACTCTGTTCTTCTAGGCTTAGAGACACAACATCAAAAAGAGACCATAAGATCTTCTTTATCCCAAATTTTAAGGAAGGATCTTATAATGTTCTCACCCTTATATCTCTAGCCTTTTTTAAAATTATTTTTGGCACCTTTTTTTTGGAAAAATTTTCATAATATTTATTCTGTACCTTCACAGCTGGAATTTAAACCTGTTATTTTTGTCCTAGCCATGGTGGATAAAGAGAACAGATGGTTCTTCATGGCAATCTTTTCCATATTTTAAGACAATCATGTTCTTCATGAGGCTCACTCTTCTCCAAACTAAAGACTCATATTCTTTATGGTACTTGTTCTCCTGTAGACACCCAGAGGCTGCTGCCTTCCTAGAAGACTGCTCCTACAACTGACACGAAGCCCAGGAAAAGGAAAAGTGAGAGGATTCCTTATATAAAAGGGTGTGCTTCTTATAAAGTTACTATTATTACCTCTTTAATGGTGTATTTTTTTTCAAACAGCCTGACTTCGTTGACTCATACGCAGCTTGAAATCCTTCAGATTCTTTTCTGCAAAGCTTCTTATCAGTTGGATTTTTCCCCTATTAAATTTATAGATTTACTAGTTCTGACTTAAGTGCAGAAATCTGCATTACTCCTTTCCAACCTCATTTGTTTATCAGAGTATTGCTCCAATGGAGAAGGATCTTTTCCATTATAGTCTTACACTGTCAGAAGTGCCTGCTGCCCACCCTGTTTGATGCTGTTTTCAAAGGCCACAAAGGTTTTCTTTCCTCTATTTGCTAATGAAACTATAAAATACCATGGAATTTGGGAGGTCATGTTAAAAAAAATATGTGCTGTTTAATTATGAATACTTATACCAACATTTTAAAAGCAATTTTCAGCCAACTGTGCACCCATCTCAGACTAATTTAATTGAGCTGTATTTCCTAGCACACTTTCAAGACCCTCCCTCACTGGAGATATTTAAGAACTGTCTGGATGCAATCCTGTGCCCTGTGCTCTAGGATGGCCCTGCTTGAGCAGAGAGGTTGAAACAGATGATGCACTATGGTTCCTTTCATCCTTGCACACTATGTGATTTTGAGATTCTGTGTGTGCTAAAAACAGTCAAAAATTCACATCAGTAGAAAGGGAGATAATTAATATTCTGCCCAGGCTAAATGTTGCCTTTATTGTCTTTGAATTAACAACTGAAAAACTTAAGATACAGAAGCCTATGAAAGTACAAAATGTAAGAAGAGTGTTGCAGAATATTGTTATTTATTCTACCTGAGTCTCGGGTTTTACTAGTTTTTCCACATTGAAGTTCATTGCTAAATTATCTTTTTTTGTAATAAACATTCTTCTATGCTGATATTAATGGTTGCAGATCAGGTGCCAGTGAAACTTCTTAGGGTTCAATTTCTTGTGCAGGTATAAATGAGAAAAGAATACGACAGATTGCTTTTCTATTTTAAAGCACTTACATTTGCTTCTAGGGTAATGAAATGTAGACCTTTTGCGCTTACATATACAAGTATCACCTGAAATTTCATGCTACAGATAACAGAAACCTCTTGTTTGTACTTCAGCCTCATTTGCTGCCAATTGGAAAGCCTGGTTCAGCAAACTGAGACCTTGATTTGGTGAAGTATCTTAATTTGTGCATCGTTTGAAGTTTGTAAATAGGCTAATCTTCTCCAGTGTGGTTATTTGTATTTTTAAAAGATGTTATGTATGTGTTCCTTCATGTGCCTTGATGAGGTGGACCTTTGTTCTTTTCAAATGTGGGAAGATGGGATTGAAATAAGCCATCTTGTTTATAAAGTGGACATTTGACTGTAGAAGTATTCTCATATTTTTTATGACTTTTATTTGTGTCTCCATGGACAAAAAAACAGTTCCTTTTGATGAAATGAGCTCTGGAGGCTAATGATGGGATTGTTTTAATTCTTTTGTTTTCTGATCCTCAAATTCTTTGGGTTGGTGCATAGTCCTTTCTTGGTTTGTTCTGTGGAGGCGTAATCTCTGGTGGGGAGGGTTAGTTTTCACATACTTTACTGTATGCCCTCACTTTGTAACTTACTGTACTCTGAACCCATCACATGGCTGGGGGAATGGTATGTTTACATTTGTTGGTTCCTGGGACTGAATTTCACTGTGACTCAGAAATGCTTTGTCTGCAGACTTTGAGTCATGGATAAGGTTATTTTTTATGTCTGGCATGATATTAAATTCCATTCTTGACTGGTGGCTCAGGGTTTTTGGAAAAGTAGAGGACCAGCACCGAACAGAAATTTTAAATGAGCTAAAGATTTGAGATGCAAGGACTAGGAGTTTACTTCCTGCTATTTGTAAGGTTAATGCATACATGTAGACGATGTCATTATTTTAAATCTCCTTGGCTGTATTCTCTCATTCCACGGAAGCACTACTAAACTAGTGGGATTTTCAGATGCTGAGCTTTCCTTCTTCTCAGAGCTCTGAATTCATAGAATAGTTTGGGTTAAAAGGGACCTTTAAAGGCCATCTAGTCCAAACCCCCTGCAATGAACAGGGATGTCTTCAACTGGATCAGGTTACTCAGAGCCCCATCCAAGCTGGCCTTGAAAGTTCTCAGGGAGGGACTCCTACTATCTCTTGGGCAACCTTTCCAGTGTTTTGCCACCCTCATCATAAAAAAATTCTTCCTTTTGTCCAGTCTAAATCTACCCTCTTTTGATTTAAAACCATTTCCCTTTGTCACGACAAGCCCTGGAGACAAAGGTTTGCTCCAGGTGCATATCAGATGCAGTACAAGCCCAAGTGGAATCCAGCCAGGGACCAGTGCTTTTGGAAGTGTTGAACAATGTATATGGAAGAGTCATTTGTTTCACGAGATGGGCAAGTCTGAAATAAAAGATGTGAATTGCATATGGGGTAGAGGTGTCAGCAGTGACTGCCTCGATTATCTACTCTTTCATACCCCTGGCTAACATAGATATAACTGATTGACTGAAGCTTTCTTGTTCTTAGAAGCTTTTCTTTTGTTGATTAAATCATGATCTTGTCCTGATAACTCTAAGAACCAATAAGCTTCTAGTAGCCACCATGTTCTCTTAACTAATAGCCAAGGGCAACATACTTTAGAAAGTTCAGGTGATTTGAGACTGCTCACATGTATGTAAAATGCTTCCAGCTAGGATCATGCAAGGCATAATATGTGAGTTAGCTTTAGCCACTCTCTGTTAAATCTATTAAACTTTTAGGTGCTCAAATCAACTTTGTCAAGTCTATTTCACAGACTCTTCTTTAATCTTGTATTCTTGTCATTCTCTTTGGTCTCACTTGATTGATCTCTTTGAGGATTCTTCTTGAAGTTCTTAAATAGTTAATTATTCATGGGGTCAGACAGGCTTCTTCAAATGTGGGAGATCCCACTTCCAGAACTGGGAATGCATGCAAGCATTTTTAAGTCCTGCAGTGGTGGTCTTTTTTGTGCTGGAAATTAAAACCCATTTTATAAGAAATTGCAATACATACTTTATTCTGTTTTAATCACAAAAGATTACAATGGTATGCTTTCTACATTTGAGTTACAATTAAGAAGATGTTACATGTCTGGACTAGGTAATATAAAGGACAGAACTGGAGCTTATAAATTTGTGATAAGACTCACACTGTGCTGGGGCTTATGGCAGGAGGATATGTATCTAAAGTAGAACACTCATACAGCTTTCAAAGAAGAGGGAACTGGCTGCCCTACTTATGACCCTTCCCTGTTGGCTGGGTGAGAAGGAAAAGTAACTTATAAAGTCTACCTTTCTTACTTCAAAGGAGAAAGGAACTGGGAAAAGGACAGAAGAAGGAAAAAGAAACACAGGGATTAAAGGAAGCACCCAAATATATTCAAAGTGCTGATCCTTGCCTTCAGGAACTTGTTTTACTGCTTTGGTTAGCTGAATCATGAGGTTGTTTTTATATGTTCCCCCAAGATATTCAATCTCTTAAAAATTCTTGGCAAAATTCCAGTTATTCTCCAGAAATATTTTCCATTCTGCCTCTAGGATTTCAGCATAGGATTTGCTGTCAGATTTTTAGGGCCTGATTCATTACAAATTTTCACATCTCTTTTGTGGGACACTTTGAGAATTTGGCCAGAGAGAGAGAGAGAGAGGGAGAAAGAAAGAATAATGTAGGGTAGCAGCAGCAGACAGAAACTTCTCCACTTTGATTAGAGAAGAGATGGAGAGGGGAATTTTCATAAGAAATCATTTCTCTAATGACTTCATGTATTGACTTTTCTACTGCTCAATACCTGTAGAAGTCTTCACTGCAGAGTGAGTGTGCAGTGCTTTAATTGCCTTGTTAAAGAAGAGAGGAATGTCTCCACAGCAGAGAACCATGAAGTCTTGCAGGCATCTCATACTGTACTAAAGGTATTGGATACCTTAGTACTGTAATTATTTGCCTTTCCTGCCTGAAGACTTATTAATGCCTTTTTCTTGGATAACTCAATCACTCCACACCTTAAACCGTATATAAAGTTCTGACATGAACGGTCTGAACTTGCAGTCAAATATCTGCCTGGGAATGCCACCAGTCTCATTCTCAAGGGTCTTAGCTCTAACTCTAGCTGTCCTATCACTGTTCAAAGGAGGACCACACAGGTTTTTTCCCCTCTTGCTCTTGCCTCATTTAAAACTCATTCCTTATAATTCTATTTGAATTCTGAGAGAGGCACCCCATATTTTCAGCACTTTCTCTCTACTGTATTTCCCAAAATAGATGAGAAAAAGAAACCCAGAAGTATTCATGAAAATAAAAATAAAGCCAAAGTAGCTGTCTATGTGACTCCAGCCTATTGAATTTTATAAAGGGTGACAGAAATATACAACACTTAACTGAATGCTTGCACCTGTGGTTCTGCAGTGAATGCTGGTTTGGCAGGGTTCTGATTTTTTGTTTTGTTTTTCTTTTTCTGAATAACCGTATTGGGTTTTTTTCTTTCCCAGTTACTGCTTTTTGGAGGAAACATACCCTGTATATGAAGCCCACAGACAAACACGGTGAACTGGGATTGAAAGGCGTGTGATAGCTCAAGGAATCCATGTGCCCAAGCAGATTAATTATTCTTTCCTATGTGAAAATGTGTCTCTGCATGTAAAACCTAAGTAACAACGAAAAAGTGAAGAAGGGGTGTCTGGGATTTTACATTATGATGTAGGCTCATTCTCCGAGGACATTAAAAAATACCTCAGCTTGAGGCAAAGCATTCATTTATCTTCATTGTTTCTTCTGTTTCTAGAGTCTTGTATAGCTACCAGGTGAAGTACCCAAGAGTTTACTTTGATGTGCACAGAAAAAAATTTAAGAAGTTATGTCACACATTTAATCATCACTGTCCTTAATAGACAAGGAATGGTGTGTTGTTTATTTTGCAAGCAGAGAAGTTATACAGATCTTTCTCCACACACTGTTCCCATGTTCACACCTACACAAAATCTGCTGTCTTGCTTTGACTGGGAAATGTCAATTATCCAGTGGTTTAGGGCTGGCAGCCCATTTGAGTTGTTGGTAAATCACAGTCCTCTAAAATGATACCAGCAAAAAGCCTTGCCAAACCCTATCACAAACCACACACCCCATCACACTGAGCACCTAGGAATTAGGGGATAGGTGAGGGGTCACTGTGGAAGTTAACCACCAAGCAACCCATTTCTAAAGTGAAAAAAAAAAAAAAAGAAATTGCTAAGTCTATCTACTATGGTTTGAGTTACCTGATTTTTCCCCATTTGGCACAGAGTCAGGTTGTTAGAGATACCTTTCAGGTCTTGTGTAATATCTGATATTTCTATCTGGATGTCCTAGACACCTTAGGATGTCTTAAACACCCTAGGCACTATATGCCATATATGGCTTACTGAGGTCCTCAGAGTTCAGATTACTGAAGAGATGAGAAATAATTTGTTTAATGAATTATAGAATGTATGATATATATCAGTACATAAGCTCTATAGACAGTCAAAATCTTCTGTGAGTCAGTATGTTTTTTAGGCAGCTCCAGATGGAAGCATGCAGACACATCAGGTGCCACCTGAGGTGTCCTTGAATCTGAAACTTTCCCATGGGGCTGAATATTCAGACAGAAAAAAAACCTGTCCTCCCCACCCCCCAAAACACACATGTTTTGTGAATTTCCAGTGGGATGCCCTTGGGCATCTAAAATGGCACCATGTTTAGGTGGCTGGATCTCAGTGCACAGCTTAACCTCAGGAGAACTCAGGTGCCAGAACTGGGAATTGCCCAGAGGATCCCAATTGTGGCTGTGTAGTTCAAAGGATGACACAGTGGGAGTATTACATTATGTCCCTGAGATGCCCTCTGTCTCTGCACCCTCAAGGAAGTGCTCTGTCTTCCTGGATTTCTAAACAACTGTTCTGATAAGGACAAAGGGAGCAGCTTGTCTCTGGTCCTCTGCTCACCTCAGAGATCAGTGTCATGGAATATTTTTCCAAAGCTGTGCAATCCTTCTCATGGACCAGAGAAGCATTCCTCTGTCTCTCTCCCCACTGCCCTGTTCAACTGCAGACCACTCTTTATCTTCCCACTCCATTCAGCTTCCTGGACTCCTGCCCCAAAACATTTCCCCCTGGACTCTTTACCAGTTGAAGTCAGAAGAAGGTCAGCTCACAGTGTAAATGTTTACACAATAAACTTTGCTCTTTCTATACTTGAAGATAACTCTCCATGTTTTTAACCTCCCAGTGAACCTCATGATAGTGGTAGGAAGTCTGTTTTCTCTGTGAGTCCTAGAAAAAAAGAAGAGGAATACATAGGTCAGGCTGTTTTAGAGAGCCCGTGAGCTGAAGCAAACCACTACCTCAGGCATCAGTGTCAGACAATTTTCTAACTCTCCTTCCTAGGAAATCTGATAGTTTGTGTCTTGAGGTTTGTGGTGTTTGATGCCTTTGTTTAAATTCCTCCTCCTGGAGTCCTGTGATGTTGTTTTTCATTAAAAAATAAATTAGCTTCCTAGCCTTTACTGTAGTATAAGAAAACTGGAAGACATGAAACTCACATGTTCAAGGTTTCAAAAGGAGATTGAAGATACAAGATAGTTGTTAAGATTTTGTGAAGGGCAGAGAAGAGATGGAGAAGACTGAGTCAAAATTTTTGAAATTGGCAAGGTATATATTTTCTCCATACTTTTTTTTCCCCACTAAGCCCATATAACTTCTCTCTTATTTTAATTTTTTTTTTAAATAGAAATACTCATTAAATATTTTTATGTTCCATTTTCTGGACTTTTGTTTTCCTATCTCTGAAACTGTCTTGCTTTTGTTTTGTTTTTGGTTTTGTTTTTTTCTTCTGTTTTGTTTTTTGCCTTGAACATCATAGTAAAAGAAAAGAATATATTCAAGGTGAGATTTGAAAACAGATAATGTGTAAGTGCTGTTGGTGTTGACAGGAAGTCACATATGTGAAGGGCAGCATAAGATAAAACTTGTTTTTTCAGTTTCCAAACAAGTGGCTGATAGAGCTGGTATCTCGTACTTAAGGGAAGTAGAAGTTGACACAATTTTAAAACAGAGATGAGGGATCTGGGGCTCAGGATTGAAGCCTACATTTAAGCACACTGAGATTCAGTATAGCTGTTTGCTGACTTGGTAATGTGAGAAGGAAAGCTCGAGAAGCAAAAATGAGGAGTCAGGCTCTCCCCAGAAGACTAATCTAAGTTAAAAGCAATGAGAAGTTACTGCAAGAACAAAAGGGCATCTGGAGGCACACTTGTGAACAGCTACCTTGGCAAGGGGCTCTGTGTGGTTGGGAGAGGGCTCAGGGAAAACAGAGGGCATGCAGGAGGGACTGCCTGCTCTTGCATTGAGCTCATTCTGCAAAGGTACACTCATGGAAGTCTCTGTTCTGTTGACTGTGCAGATAAAATCAGGATTTGTGCTTCCACATCTGCCCTTCCAGCACTTCCCTTGAGCACTACTTTCATGCAGACACAGGTGAAACAAAGACAAAGAAGCCCATGCATGTGTGTATTTGCTTATGAGTAAATCTATTTTGAGTAATCATGGGTAAGCAGGATGTCCAAGTTAGTTTTCTGTGATTTATAGTGGGATTTTTGCGTAAAAAGAACTACTATTTTTGTAATGTATTATACATTTCCTTTAGGGAAGGCTAAATCAGCCATATTAATTCAGCTAAATTCAGATTTCTGTGATAAATGATGGAAATATATTTTAGATAGTCATAGAAAATCTATCCAACAGTTTTGTGATAGTCAAATGGACAAATAAAAAAGCTTTATTTGAAGCTGAATAAAAGTCAGTTCATCATAACAGGGTAATATAGTGGCAAACAAGGAAAACAAATGTGCTTATTTTGAGAAGTTGCTATAAATCACCAGCAGAGCTAGAAATATTTCTCTGAAGAGAGTACTGAAAGAAGCTAGGTTGAATGGAAACATATGCCTAACAGGTTGAAGCAAATCAAAGGCTTTAAACAAAAAAGAAGGAACTGTAGTAAAGCCACGGGGGATTGATGCCCTAGTCTACTCTCAGTAGTTTCTTAGACCCTATGGTTTTATACTAAATCATCTCTTCTCTACATGGCAATGTAAAACATAAAGGAAAATGTGAAGCTTCTGATTGTGAGAACATGACAGCTCAGCTACATGAATATGAAAGCTCAGGACAGTCAGAAACATCAGTGTAAAACTACAGCATATTTGTTAACTGCTAATAAAATAAAATTTAAAAAAAGCCTATTTTTGTTGTTATCCAGTTCCAGTTTGTCTCATTACATGTAAAAAGATGTCTAGTTGTCAGAAAGTTGATTCACTGGCATGTATGAAATTTTCCTGAAGGTAACTTTCCTCCCCTCTCTCCCTTTTGTCCAGCTAAACACCTCAGTGAGATGAAAAGGGAGCTTGTTTACTGGAGCTTTTGCTGTTTGCACTGATCTCCAAAATACAGTTTTACCACAGTTATATTTTTAGTATCCTCTGTGTTGCAACAGCAGGCAGCAATGACACGCTCATGTTACGAATCTGCAGTGGTTTGTCGTTTCTTCAGCTACAGACTTTGGCAAAAACCTCTTTGCGGTGTTTACAAGAACTGCAGCAGCACCAGGGATTTGGGCACACGAACCAGAGGCATATAGAGTTTCTTAGGCCAGCTGGAATTTAATTTTAAATAATGAACAAAAATATTTTGTGTTTTTAATGGGTTGAATGAAGCAGAGTGTGTTTGGAAGAAGCTTGCATCAGCTTAAAAGAATTACTTCTGCAGTCTTATTGATACAGTTTGGCTATGGCATACCAAAGGTCCAGCACCCTATACTGAGTTATACATGGAAAGCAGAGCTGGAACACTAAAAATAAAGATGGTGCCAAAATGCAATTCCAGTCCCTGGCAGCACTGCAAACCCCTCATGCTCTGTTCTCATTGGAATTTCCTTTTGCTCCCAGGTGGCTCTGTGCTGGAATCCCGTGGTGGATATTATGAGTTCACTAGCAGAGACACTAGGGGAATACAGTTGTATAACACAGGGGCAGTGGGTTATAGTAATCCTGGGCTGCAGAACTTCCCTAATATTGTTTTATTCTAATTCTTTTTATTTGTAACTGGAGTTGCAAGGCCCTGGTCCTGGAGTGTGCCAAAACCTTTCAGAAAAGGAAACTTGACTTCTCTTTCACCTGTGGGCACCAGGTATCTTTCCTAGAAACACTCTAGAATAAGTTCTCTAGAAGAAATTTAGAATAAACTGACCTTGGAATTACAAGATCCATTTCTCCTGCTTCTATCCCTAAGTCTCTCTAAGAAAAAGGTAGAAAGGAATGTTGACAGGTCTCTATGGCTTTCCTGGCTGTATTCAGATGCAATATATCAAAATTTGTCATTTGGCTGTCCCATTATGGGACACATGACTGGTTGAAAGGTATTGGTTTATACAGTGGGAGAATTCATGCATATGGAGTCATACAGAGGGGCTCCTCCAATCTACTATCAAAACAAACCATGGGGGATGAGTGAGATAAATGCCTTGCTCAAGATGTGACACGTCCATATACTCCTGCTACCCATCTGTCCACAGCCTTGACACAAACCAGCAAATACCTGCCTTTTTACCACTGTGACAGACAGTGGCCACAGTGGCAGAGTGGACACAGGGCTATTGAGAGATGGAGTGCCAGGCCGTGTGTCAAAGACTAGTTGCATAACTTTGGCATGCAGGATTTGGCCTTTAGGTTAAGCACTGCCACTGTAAAATGTAGTGGGGAACTGCAAGATTTAGAAACAGGAAGTTTCTATGTGAAGCCTGAAACTGGAAGTTAAATGAGTGAAAAAGAGCAAGTTCTAGAACCCAGGAGCTAGAACAGCACGAGAGAAACAGTTTCTTAATGCTGTTTCTGGAGTAAATATTTATTCCAAATTGCAGCCCAGTCTCTTGGCACTGACTTTTTGTCAGATAGGGATGGTTGATAGTTGTATAAATCCTAAAACTGATAAATACCTTAAATTGACAATCGGCAAGTTAATTGTTTATGAGAGTTGAAATGAAAAATTTATCCTGCTAAGCTTTTCAAACCTCAGAAGTTTCCTTGATGCACTTCGAAATTATAAATTACTCTGTAGCCTAGGAAAAAAAAAAAGCAATGTCTGGGATGCTGCCTCAGCTATAAGCTCCCACTCTGAATGAGGCAGAGCTGCCATTTTCAGTGGGATGCTCCAGATAGCTTCCCTGAGCAGTGTGTGAATGTCTGCTCTCATTGTGTGCAATGATCTCCTTTACTTTTAAAAGATGCTTTGTACTTAGCTGAAAAGGTGTGGTCCATTCCCACAGAAAGTTTTGGTTATGATAAATAGAAATTAACCTCACAAAAAGTAATAAAGGAAAATAAAACCAAACCCACTAGAAACTGTTTCCAAAGTCTTTTTCAGACTGCCTCTGTGGAGTAGTTTTAATTTCAACATCCCCCAAAAATATTTTTTATTTCTGCCACCCAAGGAGTACAGGAGAAAGAAAATAGGAATGGCTTTGTGTGATGCAGTTAATGGCTAGAACATCCTAGATTTAAATGTGGAATCTGAACAATCTGAGTACAGAGCAGATAAACAAAAAGTCGGTTGTTATGTGTTCTGTATGGATGTAATTAAAATTAGCCATAAGATAAAGTGTTGGGAACCTACAGGAGTTAGGGAAGGTTTATGTCTGTGGCATGAGAATGTGGGAACTTCCCACACAAACTGAACATGATGCAATAACCTGCAATTTACCTCTTCATATTTAGACTTTGACCTATTTAATTTCCAGGGGTAGAGATTGTCCTTTTAGAATGCTCAAATATTTTGAGAAGAATGAAGCTTAATTGCAGAAAAATGTTTTTGGAAAGAGACATTGTGGCTGAAATTCCACTCCCTTTGCCTAGCAGAATTTCTTTGCATTTTAGCACTTAGCTGGTGGGGAGGTGAGGTGTCCTGTAAGAGTCAGCATCTGTTTCCAACCATGACTGTTTCATAGCAGGCTACTCTGGTCACCAGGTTCTCACGTACCCTTTGGCTCCCCACAGACCTATTGCTGCTGTGGAGACTCTGTGCACTTACCATGTGCTGGGACCTTTGCTGTAGCTGTATCCTGGTAATCACTGAATTACTGAATTTGACCTCACTGCCACTAGGGAGGGGGAAGTGGAAGTCCCTCAAGGTCGATGTAGCTATGCATGATGTTTGAAAAGTGCTAGTGCTACTGAGTCTTATGCTTTCATAGCTCAAATCAAGAGGAAAAAAAGAAATTGGATCTGTAGCCTTGGTATTTGTGAAGGAAAGTTGCAAAAACATGACCTGAGCTCACCCTGTATTAAAAGAGAAATAAACCATACAAATGTATTTATTTATTTTTCAGTAACTAATGTTACAGCTAATCTCATGATGTTTTGTGGCTTGACTCACAGTTTTCAAAAGCTTGAGGCTGGCAATAGTGAGTAATACATAGATTGCCACATGCAAAGCAAAACCAGCTTTTTTTTTTTTTTTTTTTTTTTTTTTTTTTTTTTTTTTTTTTTTTAATTCAAGGGTTATATAATACCAAAGCCAGATTCTGCTGTGGGCTCTCATCTGTTGACATAGGAAGTGTGCTTGACAGTCCAAGTCTCTGTCTTTGGGAATAAGAGTGGAATCTCAACAACTACATCCCATACTTAAGTAAATGTTCTGTAAGCCATGAAACTAGTGAGTTCTGTTTGCTTATGGATTTTTGTCAATTACCTCTGAGGACATTATCTTTATTGTCTTTCAGGCTTCTGTCCTCTTCAAATCTCGCTAAAACTGACTAATAATTTGAAAACACTTGTTGCTAGTCTCTTGAGATATATTTTAACTATAGTTTGAGCCTGCTTTCCCTTCAGCATTTGCTTCTTTGGTACTGGAATTTTATAAGGGAAAATTGGTGGATGAATATATTCTGAAAGGAATTGTGAAGTATTTAAAATTACTCATTTTCCAGATCATCTATTATGATTTCATTAAATCCATGGCTCCCTTTCTATAGCACAAACAATAGTTTTCAGTGTACAACAATGATGAGAGAGAGCACACTAATTGTCTTAGAAGACATCATGGTTTACTTAGTGCTATTCACCTTGATTTTCTGCAGAAAGATGCTTTAGCACTATGTATGGTGAGATCACTGCTAGAAGATTCTCAATCTGGACACCCAGAGAACATTACTGCATTGCCACTGGTTATTGCAATGTGCTGCCACTCATAATTTCAAAATCATTTTCTCTGTGGGAGCACAGCACTGTTGTGAAACCCCATCTGTGCAGCCAGAGAAGGGCTGGTTATCTTGTGCTGCATGGAGGGAGCATAACTGCCTCTTCATCTATTTGCAGGGATTAATCCCAAGCCTGTATCCATTACTGGAGAGATAATTAACTCTTTAATTATTGATTCACACTTTATGCCATGCATACATATAATAATTACCTTCATGTTTTCCTCTATTCCATTGTCTTCTAGCTTTTTTTAGTGGGCCAACACTTCAGGAGGAGGGATTCTGAATACTGAGATGTCTGTCTCCTCTGTACCCTAAAGATGTAAAAATCATCTCCTCTTTTGCCTCCATCAGTAAGAATGGAACATTGCCTTAGTCAAAAGGGCTGGTTATGCAAAACTTCAGTACAGCTGCAAAGCAAAGCAAAAAACAAAATAAATTAGCGTACCATTGGGAAAGTCCTTCCTTCGACCAAAATGTGATATTGAAAAAATATGTTCATGCTTTTTTTATTAAATATTTAGAAATGTCTTCATTTTTGCTACTAAGAATAAAATTCTAGTGCATTTTTTATTTTTGAAAATCTAAGCTCCACTGCTAATTATTGTTATCAAAAGACATAGACAGATTATTCTGATGTCTTTTTATCTCTGCATGATAAATGCCTTCAGATATCCTCCCTTCTCCCACTAACAGTTGGATGCCATTTGAAAACCGAGTAATAATAGTAACTATTATCAGCAGAAGTGTTGAAATTCTCCCTCTGGAGGCTACTGGAAAATAAAATGTGTATGCCACATTTCAAACATAGAGGTATAGATGGCTAGAATTTTATTTTTTTCCCCCAAAATAATTGAAAAGCTAAGGATTTGCAGAGAAAGGTATGTTCAGGATGTCTTCTCAGGTTGAAAATACTGTAGAGGTTGTTGGTCAGAAGTAAAGATTTCATGGACCTTTCCAGTATGGAAAGGTATATTTTTATTACATCAATAAGAGATTTATACCTGGCATCATTTTTTCCCATTTCGCAAAGCACTAATTCTTGACTTTCTTGTTTTACCATCTGTGATTAAACTCCTTTCCTTTCCCCCCTCATATACTATTTTCTTTTCCTGGCAGTGATAATAGTATACTAAGCATATTTCATTTTTGCAGTGTAAACATAAGGTAAGAAATCTACTTGTATTTGCAACAAGCTGTGTCTGCTGTTTATTAAGTTGCTCCTCTACTATTGTTTATATAATCTACATGTCAGTGGTTCACTTGACTGCAGATTTGCTCACACTCACAGGAGACATATGTTGCACATCATTATGCATTTAATCATAAGTCTCCATACTTCTAATGGAAGAAGATAATAACAGTTTCACGTGTTACTTCGACTTTATAGTACAATTTTAGGGGATAATCAGATACCATCTGTGGGAATTAAGACTTTGCTTTTAATTTTGCTAGCATTTTGGATAGAATATTTTATAAGGAGATCATCCACTATAGTACACTAATTTTCCTGTAAGGCTTGGCTTGAGATTTCTATTTCACCATCCCTGTGGGCACTTATGTTAAGTAGCTGACTTCCCACCACTGAATTGGCACAAGATCTCTTGTCCCTTTCAAAACAAGAAGTATCCTATCTTTCTATTTTTACTGCTGCAGGAGGTTTTAAAAAATTTATCTTGACAATAATCATGGTAGTTTATAAAATTAGTGGAAAAACAATTTCCAACAGTCAATTTGCCTGTTGTCTGAGCAAAAATTTTGGTTAATACTGAATGCAAAGCTCTTGTACTTGTTAGATAATTTACAGTAGACACACATCCTCTTAATTACATCATAGTAGCTTAAACAGATTTGTAGAGCCATTAAAAAATCAATACTTAGCTTTTAGGTGATGAATTAATTAACAGAGTGTGAATGGTGAAAGTTTGCTTTGTCCAGCCTGCACTATGTCATCATAGCCTCATCATCAATAGGGGGAAGTGCAAAATTGCATGAAGTTGATGGGATGAAAATGCTTTTGAAACGCAGTGCTTCCTTCTTGGGCTAATGGCTGTTCCTGTAAACCTCTGTGATAGTCCAAAAGAGTGGCACAAAATGTTTTATGTATAAATATATATATAATGTGCAAACATTACATCAAATGTACTACCTCTTCCTTTAAGGCCCATGTTTTTAATTTTCTCTTTGTGCTAAGCCCCAGTTGAATTCAAGGTGAGTTTTACATAAGGGCTTGGTTTGTAAGGCTAGCTTAATCAGCTTTGCAGCAAGAAAGTGCAAACTCAAAGCAAGCTTAAATGGTACATCTAGTAAGAGTTCACATATGTAAGAACATATACAGTGTAGTGGTTTTGGTTCCAAAAAAAACCCAGCAAACTATGTTAAACCATGAAAATAGTGACAAAAAAAGAATTATTTTTCTTTTTTTCCCAATCTTCCTTTTTTAGAGCTAGATCTAGAAGCAGAGCAGTCAAATGTTAGGAAGCAGAAGTATTTTCTCATATTGTTTGTATGGCAATTCTGAATTGATTTCAAAAACTCTCTAAAAAATTCTCACAAGATTATTCATAAGTTTGCAGTTGATTATTTGTTCTAAATTAAGATGAGATAAACAAAGCTGAGACTGGTAATACCATTGGGTTTTTTTCTAAAACCATTCAGCATTGGCTAAAGTAAATAAGCTACTATATCATACTAAAAAAAGGTATACGGTTGACATTTCACTTGTAATAACTTGTAATAAGAAGTGTAAGTCTACATTTTCAGGCCTGCATATTAGGTAAGACCATTCCCTGTCAGTATTCCTAGTCCTGACTTCTGTTGCCGTCCTCTATTTATGCAGTGAAGTTCCTTTAGAAATATTTTCTTGGTAAATATAACATCAATTTAATGTCCTTGATTTTTGGTGATATAGGAGAAGAAAGAAAAATGAAATTGTTCGTTTTAAGGGGAGTGTTCAATTGATCCAAGTGATGTGGCTATACCTTAACAAAAAGCTGGAAATACAGAAGCATTAAGTGTTTCTAAATGATCCTACTGATTAGTTCAAAGCTTAGTTTTGATTCTGTAACAAGAAAATTACATATTATCCAAATACACAGAACTGCTGAGAATGAAGCAGCAACAGATAGTAGTATTTGCTTCAGCATAGTCACTAAGTTGCTTTCAGTTGATGTTTATTGTCTGGGATTTATGAACTGTCTAGATATTTAAATGCATTGACCTTGATGCACAGAATATCTGTCCCTCAAAATAGTTTCATTGTTTAATTATTAACTGCAGTCTTTTTTCTGTGTGTCATTAACATAAATGTAGTTAATTTAAATTATTATTAAAAAGAGTGTTCTGTTCTACTACTTGTTTATATTTTGCTAATACATTTAGCATATTCATACCCATGTCAGAATTTCAGCTTGGGACTTAAAAGAATGCCAACAGATGTGTCTTTCATGATTGGCTTCTTATCACTTAAAATTCCTTGAGCAGAAGTGGGTCAGCTGTGATGTAAAAGGGGATTTTTCAATTAGCTTTCAGGTGTGAGAAAAATACATGCCAGCTTTAAAGCGTCCAGGCTTTCATTTATCTCTTGGAAGGCAGGCAATGCTTTCTGAATTTGTTTGGAATTCATGCTTCTACTGTATATCCAAATAAAATAGAAAATATCTGAAATTATTTTTTTATGAGAAGTATTTGCAGAATAGGAGATGTGGCAACTTTACTTAATTTTAAAGCTGTGATGGTGATTGGCAGTACATTGCATTTGAAATCTCTTCTCTCTACTACTAGCTGTGCTGCATGTATCCTTCCTGTTGTTTTACTCCTAGTTTTTATCTTCTTTTTTGCATTTAGAGATATTCTTCAGAAATAGACAAGCCTGTTCTGATAGATTATGAACTGCCACATCCTGAGAATAGCACTCCCTGAGATTCAAACTTAGTATTAAATAAATACATTCAGGGTTTTGTATTTCATATTTTGGACCAAACAGGAAGAGAGTACAGAAGCAAAATATACTCTTAGATATTTAGTTCTGCATATAAATCAGGAAAGCATGAAAACATGCTTTTATTTTTTCTTTCTGGATGTTCCATGCAAATTTTCACACTTACAGATTCAGTTAAGAATTAGTTAAAAACTAGGCTTTAGAATAAATATTCAGTATGGGAGCAGTGTTTCATTTACCAAAGCATTTTAACTTATTTTATCTCTTCTTGCTTCCTGTTGATCAAAGATAGTGGATTAAGCTATCTTGCTTCTTCCATCAATTTTTTCTCCCTTTGCCTTCTCTTTACACCAATTTTGAATGCTTTTTCATATTTAAACACTTGTACAAACTTGCCATGGCCTTCATCTCCAGCATACTTTTTATACAAGCATCAGAAAAGAGAAACCAACACGATTAAGGTTTCATATAGGTATCCATAATTAGGTGTCACCTGACAGCTAATATTTTACATAGAAAACCTTCGATATTTTTAATTTGTGGTATTTGCCTGCCATCTGCATGTTAATCCTCTTTCCATTGCGTTGGTGTCACAGAAGATGCTGAGTTGGAAGGGATGCATGTGGTTCATCGAGTTTAACTCCTGGCCCTGTGCAGGACACCCTTGTCACACCATGTGTCTGAGAGCATTGTCCAAATGGTTCTCCGACTCAGACAGGCTTGATGCTGTGAAAAACCTTTTCCTAATATCCAACCTAAACCTCTCCTGACTCAGTTTTGTTCCCTCAAGTCCTGTCACTGGTCACTGCAGAGCAGAGATCGGTGCCTTGACCCTCCTGCTCCTCTCACAAGGAAGCTGCAGCCTGCAATGAGGTTTCCCTCAGTCTAAACAGAACAAATCACTTCAGCCCCTCCTCACACGGATTCCCCTCAAGACCCTTGGCCATCTTCACTGCCCTCCTTTGGACACTCTCTAACAGTTTAATATCCTTTTTACATTGTGGCACCCAAAACTGCCCCCAGCACTCAAGGTGAGGCTGTTCCAGTGCAGAGCAGAGCAGGACAATCCCCTCCCTTGCCCGTCTGTGATGCTGTGCCTGATGCCCCCCAGGACATGCCTGGCTCTCCTGGCTGCCAGGGCACTTCTTGCTCATGTTCACCTTGACCCCCTCATCCCTTTCCACAGCGCTGCTCTCCATTCCCCAGTCCATACACACAAACTTGTTTCTTTCCAGCTGCAATTTTTTTTTTTTTCACCCGCAACTCTACTGTCCTGCCTTTTTTTATAGTGTCCTATCTTTTCAGTCACTGACCCATCAGTTATTTAAAAACACTCCCACCACAGTACAGCTTCCCAGTAACTTCTCCACTTTGGTATCTATCCTATAGGCTCAAGCCTTTACAAACCCCATTTTCAAACCCCCACTTGCAGCCCAGTGTTTTATAAGAGGAAGATGAGAGAATTTCTCAGTTTTCAGTTTTTCTCACTAATAGCTCTGAAACAATAAGCAATATATAGTGTCTTTTACATCAAATCTCACATCACTCCTGAATACAAAGGTATTGTTCTCAGCAGAAATAGTAGTAGCAGTGACCTGTCTAACTTCTGGTTTTGGAGAGTATCTTTCCACATTCTGTGAAGCATTTTTTCTTCTTGATAATGTAGTAACATTTCTAGTATGTAGAATTTTTTTTCAGCTCTCTTAATTCTGCTGTGAATGGGAAAACTGTGAGAATCCCATTGCCATGTAGAGAGTTCCAGGTGCATGAGACCATACTCTCCAAAGCAGCAAAGGGCTAAGCCCACACCACCTCATTAAAAGATCAATTCCTTCAGCTGAGAGTCTATTGTTGTGGGGCCACAGTTTTCCAAGACAGGATTTTTCTTTTTAATAACTGGTTCATCCTTTCTCAGAAATCTGCAACATACATGGGTTTTTTAAGGTACCAGTAGAACTGATGATAATGATAACCAAATTCCAATATTTCTGTGGTAAAATACTTAAGATAATTTAATTAAGTAAAAATAATAAGACAGTTAAACAATAATACTTTAATGTCACTCCTGTGTTATTTTTAATCAGTTATATTGGTTTATAATTGAAATATTAACCCCTTTTGCAGGCAGCTTTCAAGATACATTGTCCACTTTTGATGAGAAAATTGGAAGGTATTTTGACAGAGTTCTGTTCTGATGGTACTGAAAGGATGGGGGAAAAAAGATGTAATTGTATCCAGTTCTCCAAATATAGTTTGGAATTCACTGTTTGACATGTGAAAAAATAATATGGTAATAGTTTTCAGAACTCTTGTTGAGCATTCTTTCAATGTGAAGGAACCATTTAATGCTCAATATGGGAATTAATGAGAAATGTTACTGCATATTTCACATTCAGGACAGGAGCTTTCAGATTCTTGGTTGCTTAGATTTTGGGGGGGTTTTGCCTTTTTTCTTCTTTTCCTCCCTGGTCATGATGCAGAGGAAAGAATTTCAGTTTAAACTTCATTTTAAAAGCCCTATCATTTTAATTTTGAACCTCTTTTTCACTGCAAGAACATAGATTTCTATTTATTTTTCAACTTCAGACTTACTAGCAAATGCTTCCTCAAATCCAGTGTAAAACTGGAGTCTTAAAAATACTGGTGAGGTTGGGATCGATGTCCCTTAATTCACTGAAGCCAACATCAACAGAGGCCAGGTTCTCAGCAGATTGACTATGTGCTTTAATGGAATTTTTTTTCCCTCTGAATGTCTGGCAAATTTATCCGTTGAAGAGAAATACATCTCGTGATTGAAACTGTAGCCTCACAGCAGGCTGAACAGGACTTGAGGATAATTTGAGATTCTGAGCACACATTCTTTTTTATGCTCTGTGTGATTAAGTTGCTCCTAAATAAAGCACATGGCAATTAATCTGACAGAAAGGAAACAATTTACAGTACCTTTTTCTAATAGCCACACATGTACACAGCTCCCCATTACAGATTTTCCTCTAGGAAGGCCAGGTCACAGGGAAGAACCTTGACCCTGACATCCACCACGTGAACTTTTCCTGACATGGCACTGCAGACTTCAGCAGAGAGCCATTTCCCATCCATCTTGTTTGCTCTCCTGCTGCCACCTCTTTGCTGTTTCAGCTGCAGGGCAGGCAGGGCAGGCAGGGCAGGCAGCTGATGCTGTTTCTGAAGGGTTGGGAGAGGTGCATGACACAGTGGCTTTTATGTGAGTAAAGAGTTACTGGAAGTTTCTGTAAATTCAAGCAAGAGGTGAGGTAAAAGAAGGCTGGAGAATTCATTGTTTGAAGAAAATAAATTAAGAGAGAGGAGTAGAATGTTACTCCAATTTTTTATTCTTCCAGCACCACACCTCCAATTTATCGATGAAAGCTTGAGCTAGTTTATTGTCATAAGAAAGGCCTCTTCTCTCTTTCATGGCTTTTTTTTTTCATTGCCATGTGACCGTGTGCACATGGTATAGAATGAAAAAATTGTTTAGAACATGAAAATTTTGATTGTTCTAGCTGGACTTTGTTTAGAAAATAGGAGGATCCCTTAAGAGTTCCCTTCCAGAGAGCCATGGAGGTGTCATATCCACAGTGTTTTATCTAGGCCTGATTTTGGTGGCCTGGAGAGAGCCCTTTGTCTTACCTGACTCTCCCACTGATGGAGGGATTAGTATTGAGGAATATCCAAGAGAAGTTTTTCACTATTACTGATTGTCTTGGCTCACTATAGGGTAGTTTGGGTTGGGGTGAGCATGACTGGCATACAAATAATAATTCAGTCATTGTATCTGGATCACTAGGATGACAGCAGCCTGGAATGGGAAAAACAAGACTGGCCAAGGATGCTCGTTTCTAATATCTAATAAGTATCTAATAACTGTTTTTAACAATTTCTGGAGTTTACTGTCCTAACTGATGGAAAGGAAAAGAATATTCCAGTTGGACTTCTGCTCCCTGTATGTAATGACAAGACTGTTTTTTATTGTATCAAAATCTGTTTCCTTGTGATTAATAACCTTTAAGCAAGTGAAAACACAGAAAGTGTCTTATCTGCCCTGGTGGGTGTTTATAACTTTCATTGTGCAAGATGCTCTCAATGTTACATCTTTATACTTTATTACATGTCTTTCTTTCATACCACACCTTCATGTTTCCGTTTCTTCTGTAGTTCTGAAATAAACAGAGTCTTTGATACTGCTGGGTTCTACTGTTTCACAGCTTTGGTCAGTACCAATTTCATGTCCCTGTGCTAGTTAGCGTGTAGCTCTTTTCACATCTTCTTTTCCTGCTTCAGTGTGTGTTGCTTTGTGATCCCCTCTGTACTCTGCTTTGATCTAACTTAGTTGCTGTCAGATATGTGCATAACAGTTTTAAGAACAATGGCAAGCACAGTTGTTCTACTTGCCTTTCATCACAGGTGGCCCATCTGCTGGTCTCTGTGTCTTGATTAAGAGCAGTTAAAAAAAAAATAGCCCTAAAACTCTTGACTATTGCTAGAATACTACACCTCATTATCTATTTCATCCTGCAATCTCCTCTGGCCACAGAATGTTCTGGTGATTGTATGGCATAATAGTAAAATAAAACACATATATTTTTCAGGTGAGCCATAAAAACATGCTTCCTGGGAAAACATTCAGTATTTTTATTTGAAATGGATATTGAAAACTTCTGTTGTTTCTTTGTTGTTGGGCTTGTGTGTTGGTCTTTCTTTTTCTTTTTTTTTTCCTTAGCATCTCCCTCTTCTTCCTTTGCTCTTCCTGTCTTTTGAATTTGTTGATTCTTTTGCATACCATCTGAGCCAGAGTGAGCATTGCTGGGCTGGAGCTTCAGATGATATGGAAAAACCTGTGTCAGGACACAGAGAAAGAAAGTCTCCTTTTGTAGACTTTAATAGTTTGTAATTGCCAAGAAGGGTGTAGTAGCAGAAGAAAACAACAAAACTTGGTCTGTGCATCCTGCTAATTCCCCAGCTCTCTGTGCTTTCTACACAGGACATCTGTAAAACTGGATCTGAACTGTGCTGTCATTCCCAGCCCGATCTATACCTGCCCGTCTACCCTGCTTCTCTCCTTTGAGATTACCTTGCATTTTAAATCAATGCCAATTGATTAAATGAGTCTGTGATGCTCAAGATAAACAAGCAGTTAAGGGTAGACTGTCTATGTTTGAGCTTTCTGTATGGATTTCACTGTCACAATCACTTGAAACAAGGACCATTGGATTCTTACCTGAAAAATAACACTCAGGAAGCTGACTTGAAAAGAACTGTGGTCAGAAATGGATGATCTGCTGAACTAAAAATCCAGCAGCTTGCTGAATTAAATTGCACCAGGTAATGAATGGAAAGTAGAGAGTTCTGAATATCAGTTGGTCATCTGTGATAGAAAGCAAAGGACTAAATCATACAGTCAAAACCCTCTTCAGTAGTTTTACCTCACAGCATAGATTTCTGTGCCTAGCTGTTGTGTAACAGCTTATGTGTACATCTTTTCCTCTAGTGATGTCTTTTATATAACTCACAGGCCATGAAACTTTAAAATTTTAAATTGAAGCTTCTTATTCAGTCTTAAGTGTGTGATGTAGGTTGTCATGCCAGCAGTATCTCAAACTCTACTTAAATGAAAATTTTACCTTATGTATTTATACAGTTCTTTCTTCAAATTTTGTGGTGATGTTTAGTGACATTCCCAGAATTTGGAGCCATCTCAGGAAAAAAATGACAAGTCTGAAACCCTATTATTTCTATTCATCTCTTCTAATAAGCAGGTAGAGTCAGCAACTATTGCATTGACTTTAATAGCACCTTTATTCCATAAAATAGAAGTTATATTTTTTAATACTTTTCCATCGTGGGTCACCAGTTCTTCAGTTTATGTTGTCTGTGATTCTGATACAACTAAAACTTCACTTTGTAAGGGTAGCTTTTATGTATTTTTACATATTTGCCCAGCAAAACCATGGGAAAATGGTATAAAATCTCTTTTTGCTGTCTTCTATGTGAATAGGGGCCCATGTCTTTCCCCCCTCTTTTATACTGCATCCTGACCTTCTACAGATAATGTTGATGAGGTGTCTTTCATCTCTGCTGCACCTTGGAGTTTATATTTAGCATCTCTGCACATAAACATATCCTGTTCCTTGCCATCCTTGAACACCCACCACAAACTTCCTCTGCCTTTGTCACTGTCATGTTCCTTCAAACAACTGCTAGCTATTTTAGACTATTTTTTTTTTTTGGTACACCCTGACAATTCTGCTGCTTACTCTTTTTCTCATGAAAACGTTCCCACAGACTTGATTTTTTTTTAATTGTTTTTTTTAAGATTCTGATACTCAGTGAAGCAAGTCCTGGTTGTTCTTTTTGCTCTTCTTCCCCTGCTCCATTGATATGGTGCTCTAACATAGTACTGCCTTGGTGGCAGACACACCTTGGTGGTGCCCCAGTTTTCCAGAGGGACTCTACAGTTGTGGACATTGAGTGGAATAGAAATGTGTAGGGAGGAAAAGCTGCACTTTCATAAGTTTTCCCTGAGAGTGAGGGAGTTTCTATGAAGTAGAATTTTTTCTCTTTAAATTTGTGCTTGCTTTTTAAAAAAGTGTTGTCTTAATGAGAAGCCAAGTCCTTGCAACCCTTCTAGCATCACTAGAAGTTCTCTGAATGGCAGAAGTACTTCACTCTTTTTCCTCAGAAGCTATCTCATGTTTCAGTGCTCTTCTGAGTTTCCCAAATGTCATGTTATTTGGCTCTTTTCACACTCCTGGCTAATTCATCAGCACGGTCATTATCCAACCTCTAGAGCTGATCTACTTAACACCTCATTAAAAAAAAAAAAGTTCAGCTCATCTCCTCTTACTGCTCTTCACTTGTCAACAAGTTCTGCTTTTTCCCCTTTAATATGCAGTCCTTTTGGTGCTCAGTATTTGTCAATCATTATTTTTTACCCTGTGGTGCAGATTTCTCATGCTGCTCTTATTAACCATCTCAAGGATGTTATGTACCACAACGTTTTTAGCTTACAGTATATATCTATATATGGAAATTTTGTTCTTGTTTATCCTTGAGCTTGAATGCTAAAGTCAAGGCATAATAGCATATTCAAATATATCTTTTCCCATTGTTTGCTTGTTTTTTTTGTTTAGTTTTGTTTCTGAATATATTATAATAAACATAGTGTTATCATTTTGTAATAGTTCTCAGAAACTTTTTTTCTGTAGAAATTATTTTCTTGCTTGCCTAGATGATTCAATATTTCTTTAGAGAATCTATAATAATATCTAAATGAAAAATTGTTAAAATTAAGCTTTCAAATACAGAGACCGAATGTTTTTTGATGGTTTTTTAAAGTTGGTTTACTTTTATGCTGTGAAGCAGTTAAAATAAAAAAAATAGGTGACAATTTTTCCAACTTTTTTCCTCAACAAAAAAAGATGTAGATTCATTATGGAACATGCTATCCTTGTAATGTATTTTAAGTATATGCAAATAGCATTTTTAGCTGTATTTGTGTCCTTTATTGCATTTCACTATGCCTTTACTATACTCTGTAAAGAGAGGTGTGACCAGAATGGTTCTTGAAACTGACGATAAGTTAGCCTGATGATAAGAGAAGGTGCTTAATGACGTTTTGGACCATTGGGGAGCAATGGGCAAATGAATAAAAACTGATTTTAAAAATATTTAACAGTTCGTGATTTCTTATGTAGCACAATTGTTCGGCTTTTTTTCCCTTTGCATAAAACATGCGATTGTAGTTTGGGAGAACAGCAGTACCAACTATTAAATGCTGACTATGAGAAGTTGACTATTGTGTGTTTGAGTAGCCAGAAAATTAGTGATGATGTTTGTGGCTGTCACCCAAACATAAGACCAATAAGGTTTCTGAGAAACTGGAGTTTCTTGGTACCTGACCAGGTTCAATTATTTTTGATAAAAATTTGTCTTACCACTAGCAGCTGGAGACCTACTTTTCGTCCCCTAAATGTCAATGATGGATTTTGAAGACTGCAAGGGCATTGAGAACAAAGCTGAGCATCCCAGGACTATAAAAAAAAAATTGCGAAACTCCCAAAATATTCCAAAGCATTTTCAAAGAGATCCAGAGTTTCTGTGGTCTTGGTGTTTGGGTGGCTTCAGGAATCTTTTTTTTTCAAGGAGGTACCTCAAACATTTCTGCATTTAGCACACTGAAATGTTAAAGCCATGAGATTCTAGACACAGAGTAGAGTACTGGATCAAACTGTTGAATTATCAGGAAAATTTTCACGTGGAATCAGTTTAGCTGAACTCAGTTATAACTAGAGTCCATCATACTGATGTATCTGTGAACCTCAATTTTAAGTTCAGGCTTGTATTACCCCCTTTAGCCTGAGCAACACAGAGCTGCTTTTGACTATACAGAGGAATGAGAAATGAGGGGGAAGAAATATTAAGATACACTCTATGCCCCTGCTACAGCCTTCCCATTTTTGGTTTGAATATTGGCTAAAACTGGAAATTTGATTTGCGTTTTTAATTGTCTGAAAAAAGGACACCAGAAACAATCTCACCCAGAATAATATGTTCTTTCATTATTTTCTATCTCACAAACTGTTGTCTGTACAGGTGCTGAGCGGGAAAATATGCTCAGAGGACAATGTTTGAAGGAAAAAAACCACTTATCCTAGTCAAACCAACATTTGTGGAACCCCCTATGAAATCTCCACAGAAGAATAGGATAATTTGATTATAACAGGAGTCTGCCTTTAAATAATTCCTGTCATAGTTAAAAAGTGAAGAATAATGAAAAAGGGGAGTGGAAATGATGGAGGACAATATTCTGACTACATCCATCACCTCTTAACTATACCTGTGTATTTAGGAATGCAATCAATGTCATAACAGCAACGGTCTTCATAGAAGCTGTGCATAATGAATCATTTAGGTTGACAATTTATTGAAGGCAACTGTTTGTTTCACTTCCTCATTTTTTTTTCCCTAATGCTCTAAATACTGCTGATGACTTGAGTTTTATGTTTAAGGGACTGCTATCTGCACCAGAATAAATAGTTCATTATTATAACTAAGCTGAGGCTGTGGGGGAAAAAAAAAGAGAAAAAAAAATATTAGCCCAGCAAATGTCTTGAGGGCTGAATTATTTTCTTCCTTCCCTGCCTTGCTCAAGAGTGGGAGTTAGAAAGAACTATATTGCTACATTTGCTATCACCTCTCTGCAGGAGCTCCCATTACTCACAGGAGAGCAGCTGAGGTCAATTCCATGTGCTTTGTGGAAGGAACCCTACTATTCATCCCTTACAGTCTTCTAGACTGTGAGCTGAAGCAAAGAGATTAGGGAAACAGTCTATTCCATCTCCATGAGGTATAGTTTGGACTTTGAGTTGACCTTGTGTTTCTTAGTGCAATCTTATGTATACCATGAGTAAGATTTTTGAGCAGTCTTAAAAATATAAGGTGAAACAGTAGTTTGGTTGTTTTATTTATTTATTTTTTTTTTCCAATCAGATTAAATTTAATCAAAATAGGAGGACAAAATATCAGCTGGATTCTGGAAAACTTCAAATACATATGTAGATGACAAAAACCTGAGGGCTTTCACTGAAATCACAGTATAGTTTGTTCTTAGCAATTAGAGGGAAACTGGCCATACTTCAAAGAGGACATAAAAATGAAATGTCCTCCACATCAAACGGATATCTTAATCTTGGGATACCTATTGTGTTGCATGCAATGTTATTTTCTAATCTCTGTCTTTTCAGCCTCAGTAAATGCAACCAGTAAATGCAATCAATAAATGCACACCTAGGCAGCCACGATGACAAAGGACAACCAACAACTTTTCTTCAGATATTTGGTGTTGAATAGAGAGCATGAAACATCAGCTACATTTGTGCATCTTCCACTCAGTGGTGGGTACTTGTGAGCTCTGCCTTACCTTAGCATCAACTTAATAAGGCATTTTCAGGGCAGATGCAGAGAATGTTTTACAAACCAAAGAAAAGGTCCCCAAACTGCAGTTAATTGTATTAGTTATGGAACGTAAAACTATATTTAGCCCCTTAATTGAAAGTCTGTAATAATTTTATGTTGTATAGAATTATCTCCATGTTATATCTCCATGTTTTTGATGGGATGATCTGGAATCCTTCATGAATGCAGTGAAACTATAGACAAGGAGTGTTAGGTTTTCTTTTCTATTTTATTCAAGACTGCAAAATATCTCAGTCAACAAAGTGAAATGGCTGATGGAGAACATGAAAACATATTTCAACAGTAACAGCTCAAGAGAGAATTTCACAGTACTTAGTACAGCTTGCTGAACTGTTAATTTTCCTGGAGCTGTTTAAGTTCCATAGGGGCACTGTTTCTTCCCTTTGGCCACATCTACTTGGCTTTTCATCAGTAATGTGCTATCCTATATCCATTACACCTACCTACATTAAACTCTGCTCTTGCATTGCATTAAAACCCATGTGAAATATTCATTAGAAGAATATGGAAAACTTACACACAGTCCCTTCTTAAAGCTAATGGAATTTTACTACCTCATCTGGAATTATATGGTCATATTAATCTTTCAGGTATGTCTGCATCTCATAGAACCTAAAGGTATAGGAGGATTACCCTTTATTTTCAAAATGTTATAAATAATTTGCCTTTGAAAAAAATTAATTGCTAAATTTATTACTCGCATGCAGTTTTCATAAGGAAAAAGAAGAAAAAGTCTCAGCCTGAAAATCCAGACCTTTTGGAAAGTGAATGTACAAAATATGGATTAGCACTCTGACACTCTAAATATTTTAGAAAGGTGGAAGATGAAACTTCAGAAGTTAATACCCCAGGTATGGCTGATCCTGTGTGATATTATTCATATGAAAAGTGGAAATGTATTACCTTTCAAATGTACGTCCTGTTTCCACTCTCTGCCTTGGTGGTTGGAATGGGTTCGTTTAAGAGTGAATATTGTTTGCTCTTGAGTTAAGCCCCCTCCACCTAAGTCCTTCACTGTGTAGGCAGTTTAATCAGCCTTGTAGTGGCTACATCACATTTCACTGAGCACAAGGTTAAGATCTTTCATTTAGTGCTGGTGTGGACCACCATATTTTTTGGTATTGCACAGCAGCTGTACAGGCTGACCAACATGAGTATGGGAGCACTGTGCCATGTTCTCAAGTGTGTCTATTTTATTCCTGTGCCATGTCTAATCAGCACCTGCAGTGACTCCTTAAGGAGTTCAGGCTCTGGATTTAATGTGTCAAGAAGTGACTTAGTGTTGACTGATTCTATGGTATGTGTACATTTTCTATTGTCCTTTATATATAGAACAATTCAGATCAAATACTTCACCAGACCAGGTGTGTGGTGTTGTATTAAGTGGAACAGTAGGTGGCATTTCCCTTAGCAGAAATTGCTGAATACCTTTGCTTTTCAGAATTTTGTGACTAAAGTCTAAGACTTCCCAGTGCAATGCTGGATGTGTTTCAAGTCCATCAGTAGCTGACTTGGTGTGTGTATGGCAAATTCGTTTTTGCCAGCACAGTGGAAAGCTATGTTTGTCATTTTCTCATAAAACCACGGACAAGTCCATGAGCATATTTCTTCTTGCCAGTTATTTACAATATGTAATTTAAATTATACCTTTTGCATTTGAGAAGCACACGCAGTAAGTGCTGCTCATGTCAGGAGTATTTGGTTTTGTCAGAAACTTTCTGATGGGAGAAGAAAGAAAACATATGCACTTGCTATGACGAAGTATTAGTATGTTAAAAGAAGTGTGAGTATCCACTGAACATCTTTTAATGATAATGGGAATGATGATGATCCAATAATGGGTTGATTTTTATCATAATCTTGTTATTAGTCCACAAAACCGAAGTTTAATGACACGTGATTTTTTATTTGGATGCACTCATAGGCCTTATTCTTATAAACATTCAACACCATACTGTGTCTCATTAACCTGTGATCACTGACGCAAGAACTTGTCCATAAGTGGGTGTATTGGGTTTGAGTGACAAGGTTTGGGTAGCTGGAGGGCTACAGGGGTGGCTTCTGTGAGAATCTGCCAGAAGCTTTCCCCTTGTCTGACAGAGCCAACGACAGCTCTCTCCACGACAGATCCACTGCTGGCCAAGCCCAAGTCTATCAGTGATGGTAGCAGCACCTCTGTGATAACATATTTTAGAAGGAAAAAGAATTATTGTGCGGAAGTAATTTCAACCAGAGAAGAGAGGAGTTAAAACATGTGAGAGGAAGAGTTCTGCAGACCCCCAGGTCACTGCAGAAGGAGGGGGAGGAGGCTCTCCGGGCACCAGGGCTGAGATTCCCCTGCAGCAGACCATGGTGAGGCAGCTGTGCCCTTGCAGCCCACTGAGGTCCATGGGGGAGCAGAGATCCACCCATGGAGAGAGGATCCCATGCTAGAGCAGGTTTCCTGCTAGGACTTGTGACCCTGTGGGGGACCCACGCTGGAGCAGCCTGTTCCTGAGTTACTGTGCCCGGAAGCATTAGAGTAGCTAATGAGATGCAGTCTGTGGGAAGGATTCACATTGGAGAAGTTCATGGAAGACTCTCTCCCGTGGGAGGGTCCCCATGCACTAAGCCAGTGGAAGGATTTTTCTCTCTGAGGCAGAAACACCTGGGATTAACTGACCCTAACCACTACTCCCCATCTCCCTGCACCACTTGGAGGCAGGACAGAGAATCAGGAATTAAGTTAAACCCAAAGAGGAGGAAGGGATGGTGAAAGGTTATTATGGTTTGCTTTACTTCTCATTATTGTACTCTGACTTTCATTGGTAATAAACTAAATTAATTTCCCCAAATTGAGTCTGTTCTGCCTATGATGATATCTAGTAAGTGATGTCTCCCCATTCTTTTCTCAACTCATGAGTCTTTCCCTATATTCTCTCTCTCCTGTCTCTCCATTTGAGGAGGGGAGTGACAGAGCAGTTTTTGTGGGCACTTGGAATCCAGCCAGGGTCAAACCACACTACAGTGGGAATCCACAAAATAACTGCTGTGAAGTAAATGCTGCAAAGTAGTATTAGGATTTTCTGTTCCCAGAGGTGAGAGTGTGGATTGTAGTAACACTCTGTGACAATATTCTTATTCCAGAAAGTGTCCACACAGGGTCTTGTTCTAGAAGAAGACACTAGCAACTAGCTACTCTAAGAGGAGACATGAGTCAGGTTTTTGTTGCTTCTGGCAGCTGAAAAATCTTCATTTCTTGTTCTTAAAGTCTTCTTTACTATGCATGGTCACATATCAACTAATTGCTTTGTTACAGAGCTTGGAAATGAATGTCATCTGTTAATGCCAATCTTGATTCAGAAAACAGGAAATATGAGGGTAGTGCAAGTGTTTTCTCTAGTGGCTCTCAACAACTATGTTATATATAATCTCATTAATTAATTGCTTTCGTACTATGCAAATAATAAAGTACATACACACACAGATCTGCACAAATTGTGTAGCATTCACTTGCACCTAGCAATGAGTTACAAAGTGTCCTGTTCAAGTGGTGATGTTGCAGAATGGTTTTGGATGTTAAAATAAAATTCTGTTATTTTCCACTGGCTTATGGATGATTCCATAATTGATGTTACTCTTTTTGCTTTATGACCTGGTCCCTATTAATATCTAATTAAATACTGTAAAATAACTAGCTTGTCTCATAAAAATGGGCAGTTTTTGTCTCCCTCTCTGTCATAGCTTCTTGGGCTCACCACTGAAAATTGTGCTGAATGTCTGATGTTCAACACTTAATTGAAATTTAAAGAACATTACTAGCTTCAGTATGCAGTGTTCTGCTCTTCTGCCTCTGAGTCCTAACTCAGAGCCAACACTTGATCCTTTTTTCCTTCTTAGATATATGTCAACCATGGTAGTAGATCCCAGGTACAAATTTGTTTCAACTGCTACCTGAGTGGGGTTATCAGACTCAACTTTAAATGAGTAAGTGGTACTTTTGTACCCTCTGCTAACAGAATCTCTGAGTGAAGCTGGAAGAGAATCCAAGATTTCATGCCTTACTGACTGAGAAGTACTTGGCTCAGTCTTTAATTTTGTAAGGGACAATAACAACAGTAGTAGTGTGTAATGCTTGTCCCTCCCTGACAAGAACATTGTATGTTTTAATGATTCGCTTATTCAAGAACATGTTTTCTCTCAATATAAGCTGGATAAAGCAATTTAGGAAGCAAAAGTGCCAGACTAGGGATGGTTCCATTGGTCAGAGGAAAAGCTTGACTCCTTCAGATCCCTCTGAAGGCTCTAGAAACAGCTTGTGTGACTGCCATGTGACACAAAGACCATGACATGCTTCCTGCTGGAACATGAAATCATCTGAACCTGAGATCTACAGTAGTGTAATTGCAAGATATTTTTATCAGAGCTTTTCTTGGGCTCCTGAGCAGCAAGACCTTGTTATTTTTCTTTTTAAAAAGGAAATTTCATTTTTCTGATTAAAATAATGAATTCAGCTTTGATTCTTCCTTATCTACACTACTGGTTTTAATGCTTAGGCAGGTGATTTTCTTATAGTACAGGCCCTAAAAAACCTTTAAATGCTCTCCTGTTTGATATAATGAATATTTCTGCATAGGACATAGCGATATCTTCATGCTGAAACTTAAGGGATGATAAATTATTAGGTGGCCTGTAGAGTTGAATATTCTACTGAGTTCAATCCTAGAGCTAGCATTCTTCCATCCCTCAAAAAAACAAACCAAAACAAAACCCAAAACAACTCAAAACAAAATAGAAAAAACAAAAAGCAAAAAAAAAAAAAAACCCTACCAAAAGAGCTAAAACCAACAACCAAAAAACTCAAACCTCTTGAGAGAAAGTCTGATGAATACAGCAGATGCCATACATATTTTGATAATATTTATATTTCTTTCTGAGCCCAGTGAGAGCCTGTCTAAGAAGGTAGAAGCCTAGAGGTTTGGGAAATCCAGCACTGGAAGAAGCAGTGATCTATTCTTGTAGAGTGTGGACCTGTCCTGCTGTAAGTTCTTACTTCATCTAACTCCTGGTTAGCTAACCCTGGTTTTTATGGGTTAGAGCAATGAGTGACAAAAGGTACAGAATGATAACAGTAATAATTCTTATTATTACTACTATCCTGGCACTCTAATTTCAAATAGCTGGAAGTTCTTGCTCAAAATAGTACACATAGCAAAGTGACCCTAGCATAGGCAGGCTTTCTTTTAACTACAGATTCTCCTAATTTCAAAGGTACAGCACTGGATATTGTAGGTTATGCTGAAGGACAGCAAATAATTTGTGAGCCAATGTACACTGCTTGTGCTATCTGTAAGATGTCTGAAAGCATTAAAAATTCATGATCTTTTAACAAGGAGCTACAGCAGTAACAACATCGAGCTCCAGCAATAGTTTTCAGGTTAGTGCTTTGAAATATTTATTTTGTCTGATTTTAAAATGTTTAGTCTGGAACATTTTAAATTATACTTTCCCACTGTATATATTTGGCTTGTGGAGCCTGTCTCTCGGACTCTGGACAAGTATGGACTGCAAGTTACTCTACTTCATTGTTTAGAAAACCAGTCTGTGGTAGAAGCCTAATGTAAAAAACAAACTGTCCTTTTGAGAATGCCAGGGTCAAAGTGCAAGGCCAGAAAAAAAAAAAAAAAAGAGGAAAATGAGATAATAGGAATCTTGTGAGAATTCTATGGTGGGAATAGAGACTATAAAATACAAGTACAGGGGAAATTTATAAAACAGTGTCTGAATTCATGTGCTAACTGAACAAAATCTTCTGCAAAAAATCATGATTGAGTTCTAAAATTAATGAAATGCATTAAGAAAATAGTAATCTCCTTATTACTTAACTCACTTTGTTTTGTCCTTTGTTATGATCAATGGGAGTATAAAAGTCAGTTTTAAATTGTTTTATTGAGGATTTGCTGTTTAAAAAAAATTGTCCCAATTTGCAAGGAAACTGAGGCAACAGAATTGTCCAGAACCAAGTTTAAAGGAACATTGTAAAATACACAGTAAAATACATGGAAATTGAGCAACTAGATCTGCCTGCTTTGCTTAGAACTGGATATTTAAATAAGGTATAAATATGTGCATTGATATATACACCTGACAACTGGCTAGTATATTATACGGGAGTGGAATTAAGTATTTTAATATATGGGGACAAGTTCTTAATTCAATCACAGTCAAGTCAGTAGGAATCGGAAAAACTTCCTGATTAGGCATTGTCAACTGGAGAACAAGTGAGACAAGTTTTTCTGTGGCCCATTTTTTAATGCTGTTCTTAGCTCCTAGCTTTTCTCAGATTTTTTTTTCCTTGCCTTTTTTCTTATTAAGGGCCAATTCTGTTTCCACTTATAAAAGCAAGGTACAGCTGTTGGAGTGAGGGCAGAGATTGGTTCTTGTTCTCAGGAGATATGTTCATGTCTCTAGAGATATTTTCACTTGTGACAATAACAAGTGATGTGGCTAGTCTACCACATAGAGGGGTAATTTTAACCAAAGAAACCTTAAAAGTCTTTTAGTAAAAGACTTAGAAATATTTTTGTCTTTATTTTTTTCCTGAAGAAACTAATACAAACTCTCTTGGGTACATCACAATAAACTTACTCTAGTGACAGACCTGCTCTAATCCAAAATTATGTCCTGCTACAACCAGTTCTCATGAATATTTGTTTTTAAAATTTAAGATGACTTTCACCAGTATTTTTGGTACTCTTGAGATATGATGACATTTAATCATTAAAAAAGCTTTAGAGACAGCATGGGAAAGTGCTCTATTTTCTATCACCATTTCCCTTCAATTATCATATAAGTGAAACCAGATAGACTGCAAAATAAAATCCACTCAACTGAAATATTTGCAGGCTTCCTATAATCGTATTCTCCCACGTTCTGGTAAAAGTCTCAGTCTCTTTGTATTCTTTCCCAACTTTAATATGACCTTTAGAGCTAACCATATCTCTGTAAGCTTTTCTTTATTTTTTTTTTTTTGCAAGCAAATAGATAAGTAACTGCATTATTGAAAACCACTTAAAAACTTCAATAGATAGTAACCACTGCAAAAAGAAGGCAATAGTGTATACTGTGTTGGAACTGGAAGAAGAGTTCATGTTAAAAGCATTTAGGGTTTAACAGCACAGATCTATGGTTTGGTGACCAGCTTCTGACAATCTGTTTAATGAGGAGATAGAGTAAAAGGTTTGGGCTGTGCCCCTACATCAGTATTATGGCAGCTCCCCAGTGAAGTGAGCCTTCCATGTTCTCTGCTGTGTCCATGCAGTCTGTCCCAGATGACACCAGCAGTGTTTGTCTGGAAGACCTGGATGTCCTTCACATTTACAGCTGTGAGAAAAGAGGAAACAAAGTGGATCTATGAGAATGGTTTAGGATCCCTAAAGAAAACAAGTCTCTGACAAAAGAAACCATTCAGGGATGTGTATTTACACAATCCATTAACCATGGAAGCAAATAGAGCTTATTCATGAGTTTAAAGAGGGTTATTCTTTCTGAAGATTAATGTCCCAAATCAGGGTCTCCTAAATCATAGTTGGGGTACTTGCTAGCTGTAGTCACAAAAATTCATCAGTACAGCTGTGATCAAGACTCACCAAGTTGTTTAAGTGTACAAACAAATTTTCAGTTATAAGCAAGTTAGGGTATTGTAACAAATGTGGTTATAAGCTGCATTGTGAAGAATCAAAGTTTCTGATACATGTGTTCTATTCCTTCATGTCTGAAATACCTTAGGAAGTCTTAAAATAGATTGGGAAACCTGGGCCCCCATTTTATGACCTACAAAGTATACGGGTAAGAGCAGTTTGGGTTTTTTTATTGCTCAGCAATGCATTATGTATTTATTTATTTTATTAGTGAAAGAACAAGCCGAAAGGAAGTATATTTGTGACAAGAGGACTGTATTTCTTTTATAATAGGTATGTGTTTGACTTCTCTCTTCAAGTATTGTTCAGCCTTTGTGATGTATATACTTATCCACTACCCTTCTTTTGTGCTGCTTTCTTGCTTTGTCTATTGTGCTACTTGCTTTTTTTCCCCAGTAAAAAAACATTATTAGTTGCAACAGATTTGGGATAGTTTTTAATGGAAGCACATCAGACAGATTGGATGTATCTGTGGGGATAAAGTTATCATGACAATAGGACTCTTTGTAGCCATAAAAAGAAGAATGAGACCTACCCATAAATTATGTGAGCAATGTAGGACCTATGAATGGGGGTTTGGGCAACCTGGTCTAGTGGAAGGCGTCCCTGCCATGGGTGGGGGGGATTGGAATTAGGTGATCTTTAAGGTCTCTTCCAACCCAAACCATTCTGTGATTCCACAATTCTATGGGTCTATGGAGAGGAAAACTGAGTTTTGGGGAAGACATACGGAAAGCACCAAGATGCTCAAGGGTCGTAAAATTCGGTGGTGGGGCTGATGTGGGGGGTTGAGGCTGACCTAAGCTCATTGCACCCAGAAGGGGGATGCAGAATACAACTTTCTTACAGACTGTCTGAGGGAGAGAGCTGAAGAGCTCACTGGGAAAAGCAGGAGTAGCAGCATCAGAAACAGAACTGTCAGACAGCCTTTAGTCCCCAGCATTTTGGTGAGTCCCGCTGGAGAGAAGGTAATTGGTGGTAGCTGTTCTTTATTTAGTGACTTTAGTTACTGTGTGGAAACCACCACTTGTTTCTATTAAGAACATGTTGTTTAAGTGGGATTAAGAATTTAAAAGAAAGCTGCCTGGGCACCCAGCCGAACAGAAGATATCCATCTATAGTTTAGCAATGATGAGCCAACACTGGGAATTACTAGGCCAAGTTCCTCCATGATGTAAGCTAATATAAGCAAGCCTGAGGCCCTGGTGTATGAAATGAGGCTATGTTTCCTCAAAATGCAACCAATACAAAAAAACCCTCCTTGTTGTATGCTTGTAGAGGTTCATAAGAAATATGAAGTATGAAGTATGCTTATATATGAAATACAAAAGAAATATGAATATATAAGAAGTATGCTTATGGGGTAGCATAAGAAATTAGGGAATTCTGTCTGGATGGACACTGCCTGCTGAAAATAAGGCTGATACAAGGAAGGAATGCTGCCAAAGAGGCTGGATTTTTGTTGCCTGGAAAACGAGAACTTGTTAAAAACATGAAGATCTGCAGTGTGAGAAAAGGCAAGGAAGTATCCCCCACTCTCTTGTGTTACTGAGCTCATCAGGGAAGGGATTCGATTTTGAAGATGTGTTATTTCTTTTTAAAATGATGAAACAGCTGGATGTCACTAGATGAAGGTGTGCAATATGAAAAATACCTACAACAAAAAAAAAGTTTTAACATAGAAAAATGTAGATATCTTTTTCTCCCCATTCTTATCAAAGCTGATTCCCAGGCTTAAATATTTAAATAGCTGTACTACTTATTCACTAACTTATTTTATATAGGCATTTTTTCACATGTTGCCTCATCCAAAATTAGCTTTAGTTTCTTGCCCACTGATTTCCTAGTATCCTGGGAAATCATAACACACTCAAAAAATACAGTGTTTTCTTTCTCAGCTGTAAGCTGGCAATATTATCCTGAATTAATTAATCCTCTGAAAGCTTGAGAGCTGTGCAGTGGCTTGCTTAAAATTATATAAATGGTCCCAGACGTTGTCTGGCAACTATCTGATGTCCCTACAAATCAGAAGATGATTTATATCTATAAAGTTCTGGACTGCTCTCAGTTTAAAGGAATTTCAAAGACCTCTGTGGTCTCTGGAGACAGAGTTGCATCCTTGTGACTTGATACACCAGTTGAAGAAAAATTGATATAGCATGAAAATATATTGTCAAAGACCTATCCATTATTTACTGTTGATCGATGCTGAAAGTTGAAGTTTAAAAGTTGAGGTCAACAGTTCTTTGTCTCAGATATTTAATGGAAAACAATCAGAAGAGTTGGAGCTGGGAAGACAAGAGGTCCATTTGATGAAGCACCAATTGATCACTCTGTGACTTCTCCCTTTGGGAGTGGTTGTGTGACAGAAGTTTGATTCATCATCTGTCCTGTGCAGATGGGAAGTAGTGAACTCTTTGTTGTGTTCACCTTTATTTGATTGAGCACTGGGGACTACTAGGTCATATGGAAGGAGCAGACAGGAGTATAAACAATTGAGAAGATGCATGGGGTTGTGGCTACTCTCTCAGATGGCCCTGAATATTTAGCTCTAATTCTGATTACATGAGGTTTATTGCAATGTCATGAACGGAATAATCTCTGTGTGGAATAGATGGCACCCTCTGTATTATGGGGAATGCTCTGGCAGGAAAAGCAACAGGTCACTTTCCATCCTTTGAATGAGTACCAGCCTCCATAATAGCTTCATGCACTAGGAATGTTTAGTTTGCTGACCTACTTTCTGTAAATTACTTAACTTCTTCAAAAGTAAAGTGGCTCTGTCAAGACAAGTGAAAGAAGAACTGGGCACAGAATGTCTAATGTTGTGACAAAAAAATCCCCAGACAACCTGCATTACGCTGTGCTCGTAATGGAAGTCTTCTTAAAACGGGCACAGAAATTGAGCTAGATCGTGGAGAACCTCTACAAGCTGACAAGAAGAACATCAGGAGCAGACAGGAGTGATGAGGCTATTTGGTAGCATTTGGAGGGAGTGAGAGATGGGTATTGCTGAACTGAGTGCAGTGGGGTAGCTCCTGAGTGCCTGAGAGAAGCGCTGGCTTGCTCAAGGGCTTTCCTGCTGGGCACTGCACACACTTGCTCTGCCAGCTGCTGCAGTAATAGCAAGAGAGAATCAATGAAGCAGCAAAGCAAAAACCTGGCAAAAGAGCTGGAATGGTGTAGTTTTCTGTTTTCCAGGCTCTTGATGGTATTTTAAGTATATAGGCTAATTAAATGGCTGCAATTTTAGGAATGAAAGGAAATATTTAATGGCCTTCTTAAAAATTGCTCTCTGCACAAAAAGGACTTCATACTTTGTATACCTTTGTAGAAGACATTTCAGCATCATTGATTGGTATGACTTTTTCAGTATCTGAAGGCACGGTGTTGTCTTTAAAAAAGGTCAATTTGAGGCAAGATAATTCTTTTTCAGATAACTTACCTTAGAATATAGGAGTTGTGGCTGAAAATGTGGTATTTTAAACCATTTCCCTTTTGATTTCTGTCTTCAATCCCACAAGCACATTGGTGTAAAAGGCATGAGATTCCAGGTGCTTTTTAGGCTGGTAGACCTGCATACGATATCATAAACAGAATGACACTTTTAATACTATAATATCTGATACTCTTGTGCTTGCTAATTTTTGCAAAATTATGCCCTTGAGGATGAGTGAAGTTAATCATATTTGGTTTAAGAGACAAAGGAAATTCATGTCTGATATTGGAGTTATTAATGATGTCTAATTAATATACCCATTAAAAGTTTGTAAGATTAATCTAGCAAGTAAATTGTAACCAAGTTTAAATTGAAATTTTTTTCTAAAATTGGTTTTCCAGACTTTAAGAAAGGATTTTAAATAGATTGCAGTTAATAAGAAATCCCAGACAGTATTATTTGTATGAAGTAGCAGGCTGAGGGATTGGTTACAGGATCCTAAATCTTTTTTCTTTACCTTACCAGCGTGAATGTAATCCTTCATGGTTTTAATGAATAATGCTTGCCATATATTGACTAAAGTCTAAGATACATTAAATTTCCAGGTCCTGGATTGGTTCAGCTGAGCAGCTACCCATGCTGTAGAAAGAGCTGGTGTTATCTGACATGAATTGTTCATAGAAGGAATGCCAGCCTCCCCAGAAGGTCATGAGGGAGAGAGAGCAAGGATTGAAGGGAAGGAGAATAGGAAAGGTCACTGAGATTGTGGCCAAGCTCCTCAATAAAAACCAGAGCCAGGTGGAATGGGCTGGGTTGTGTGCACCCTTTTCAGGGAGAGCTCCCTGCAGAGTCTCCCAGCATTTTGTTCTCTCTTTTGGGCATCACAGGGCCTTATGACATCATTGTTATTTTTGTGTGTAATTTTTTTCTGTTCAAAGATTCTGGAAAATCTGGGAGGGCTTTGTTTTTGTCAGTTACTGAAATGTTTTGTAACATGAAATTGAAGATATTTGTATGGATGTAGCTTATGGGCATGTTGAAGTTTCAGGAAGCAACATGCAAAATGGTTAAAGACTTAAGATAACCTGTTCACAAAATGTATGGCAATTCAGACACCGAGATTCTTTGTATAGTGAAGAGCGATTACATTTTACATCTTGAGATGACAGAAGAAGCTACTTAAGCCAGAAAGAAACTGTGGACAGATATGTTTGGTTTTTTTCAGATGTAGACATTTTCTTCCGGGTGAGGCAAAGACCTATGTATTGATAAAGCTGGGATTTTATGATTGAAACAGATTTTTGGACTGAATTACTCAAATTGTTTTTGTGAATATGAACTCCTGACTTATTTTCTAGCTCTAACAATGACCAAGCAGTTAGTTTTACCTCCTTGACAAAAACAAGAACTACAAATTAAAATGCTTGTTTGTACATAAACACAGACATGGCATAAGACTAATTTGTGAAGTCTCAGGCATGGGGAGGAGATGGATTGCAAGATTTGCAGCTTGGCCAGATTGGCCTGTGGGCACACACAAAGTGATGAGATTTACTTTGGTGGTTACAGCGCAAAAGCCTGCAGTCTCTCAAGCATTCAGCTGCATTTCCAAGGGAAAGCTTATTTGTGCTTAAGTACCAGATTTGGTTTCTGTTGGGGTTTTTTTGACATGTGTAAATTTTGTGTATGTAGCTCCATGTGATGTGGTTATGGTTGCACAATGAGTCCGTCATGGAGACCTGAATCCCTTGCTAGAGGCATAATTACTGGGCTGTAACTTACTCATCTCCAAACCCACTGAAATCACAGTAATCTTTTTGTGTGAGACAGTTGAGAAGTTGAGGTGAATGACTCCAGTACCGATGTGATCCGTGGTGGGGTGCTTTAAGGCAGTGTGCAGGGAGGATTCCCAACCTAGGAAAACAGAAGGATCTGGACAGACTGGATCAACAAACCCCAATAGAATGATGTTCAAGGAGGCCATGTGCTGGGTGCTGCACTTGGGTGACAACAAGCCATGCATTGCCACAGGCTGGGAAAGAGTGGCTGGAAATCAGCCCAGCAGCAAAGGACCTGGGAATGCTTGTTGGAAGTTGCTGAACCTGAGCCAGCAGTGCCCAGGTGAGCAAGAAGGCCAATGGCCCTGGCTGTATCAGGAACAGTGTGGCCAGCAGGAGAAGAGCACGGTCCTCTCCCCGCACTTGGCACTGGTGAGGCCACACCTCCAATCCAGTTTTGGATCTCTCACTTGAGGAAAGACATTGAGGTGCTGGAGTGTTTCCAGAGAAGGGGAACATATCTGGTGAAGGATCTGGAGCATAAGTCTGATGAGAAGCAGCTGAGGGAGCTTTAGTCTGGAAAAAAGGAGGCTCAGGGGGGACCTTATCACTCTCTACAACTGCCTGAGAATGTAGTGAGGTGAAGGTTAGCCTCTTCTGCCTAGTGACAGGTGACAGGACAAGAGGAAATGGCCACAAGTTGTGCCAGGAAAGGTTTAGATTTTAGAAAAAAATTCTTCACCAGCAGGGTTGTAAAGCATTGGAGCAGGCTGCCCAGGGAAATGGTTGAGTGACCATCCCTGGAGGTAAAGTTGTGTGGATATGGCACTGACGTACGTGGTTTAATGTCAGACAGCACTGGGTTAATGGTTGGACTTGAAGATCTTAAAGGTCTTTTCCAAGCTAAACATGCTATGCTTCTATGAATTTTGTGTAATACAATTGCAAGTAGCTAAAACTTGTGGTTTAAGCAATTATTGTACCTTCTATTGCACGTTAGTAATTGAGTGAAAAAGCTCATACAATAGACACACTCAGAGTGTAACTAAAGGAGCTGGCAATGTCATTACAGCAATTTTGGTTGACTGTCAGTGCAGGCCCACATCATAGCTGAAATAGTTGAAACACGCAGTTTTCAGGAGAAACAATTTCTTAATATGCTGTAGCCCAGCTGCTTGAAATGGTCTTTACAATGCATTAGGGTAAGGTTAGAAACTTTTAATAACATCTTGCCAAAATTACCACATTACAAAATTTCAGAAACTTCTCCATTTGTAGATGCACAAGTGGACGAAAAGAAATATGAGGAAATCCTATGAAGATAGTCACATATTTAATAAGACAATTATATTAGCCAGGGGTGTAACAGGCGAGAAGTGGACCTTTTTTAAAATGCAGCATTCCCCAGGTATTTGGGGAAGATTGGGAAGATTACCATGATTTCTAACAACCTATATTTTCTATTGCTCAGGTCCCTACTAACATATATATTTTGTTTCAATCAGTGCACCTCCATGCCACGTGTACATAAAATTATATCAATTATGTAGGACTGCATTTATGAAATTCCAGATTTTCAGCTATCATATTGTAACAGTACCTGGGACAGAAAGGAATTCATGCTTATGGAAATAGTCCTTTTTTTTTTCCCCAGTTGCATGTCTCCAAATTTCCCTGAAAAATCTGGAAAGTTTGTTTTGACCATGTACAATTCTTCTTCAAAACTCTGTATATTTATATCTCTGTTTACTTGGAGATATCTGTTGTATTTTCATTATTAATTATGATATTACTAAGCAAGTTTTTTAGAATTAGTTAAAACTGAAGAGAAAAGAAAATACTTGCACTGAGCCATTCTTTGTGTAGCATAATTCTGTAGTTTAAAAATATTAGCCAAATTTAGCTTCACAATGACTGAAAACTGGAGTATACCCATGTATTTTGGAAATAATTTATTTGTAAAATTTTAAGGTAGCTATCATTAATATAAATCTAAAGACTTCATTATGAATGATCTCTAGGAAGTCCAAAAGCTGATGAGTTGCATCTGCTTCTCATTCTATTGTTTTAGTATAACTTATTTAATACTAAGTTGAAGGTGAGTGATGTAAGGTAGAAAGTAGGGGGTGTTAGAGATTTTCAGAAGTTGTTTCTTTTTTTTTTTAGCAGCATCTGCCTCAGAGAATGTAAAGTACCCTGTGATCTACGTTGTACCTGAGCATTGATTACATCATGTTAACCTAGGTTTACTTAATTAAAGATGGCAAAAATAAGTAACTATGTTCATCTTATGTAAAGCCAAATAAAAAATTTTCTTATAGTTTCAATGTACCTGACACAAGTCTAAGTGGAAGGAAAGACAATAATTTGCATATTTTAATCTGGAGGTTAGGGACCCCTGTCAGCATAACAGCCTGGTCTGGGTCAGCCAGAAGAAATAGAGAGGAGAAAAATAATTGAAAAAGCAGTTCACCACAAAATGAAATTTGTCTCATTGTCACTTAAGGTTGTCCTCACGCCTCTCTGTAGGCAAGAGGTCAGCCTGGAAGTGAAGAAGGGTAAGGAGCAAATGTGTCTCACTAAGGACCAAAATACATTTTTCTTTCCTTTGTAACAGGAGCAATTGTAATATATATTTATGAAGATCCCACACAGAATACCCCCATTACAAAATACCAGGTGTCCTTGTACTAGCAGCACTGCAGGCAGCAGGTATATTTAAAGGTTGTCCTCAAAGACGGGCTGTGTACTGAGCATGAGCAGCACTTAATGAAATAACTCACTACGACATATTGATTTTGAAGGCAAGGGGGCAAGAAAGGATTTTCAGCAAAATTAAGACTTCTAGTAGAAACAGCTGCAGTGGTGAGGCTCGTGTAAGCTCTTTGTCAGGATCAAGGGTAAGCTGTAAGTTTTCCCTTTTCTGAGCTTACTGAGATGTCAAATGTAAAACAGCAATGTGAACTTTTGTGCTTGGACCAGCTATAAATTCCACTGTCCCACAATATTGCTGAGGGAACAGTAACCTTGTGAAAGACCTCCACATGAACTGTGGTTACTGTGCTTATATGTATATGCTTAAATCCCACTCAATATCATGTGTTTTCAGTTGAGTTTTGTGTTATCCAGACCGTGGCAACAGTAAGAGGTGAGAGCAAGGCAGTGTTAGTTTAAACTGGGTGGGTTTTAGGGAAGATTCTCATCTTGGCCCGACGTCTTTCACAAGAAAGAGGAAAGTTCCTGTTTTCTGCATTTATAGGCTGTGGACACAGACTCTGAGTGTTGCAGAATCCTGACTCTGTAAAAGACTGGAGTGATATGCCTCTCTTCAGGAAGGATTTGCCTCCCTTTTTGATTCCTCTGCTAGTAACAGGAGCTGAGGGTGTTTGTTCATGAACAACGAGGCAGATCAAAAATTAGCAAATGTATCAGTGTATGGTCTCTTAATCATGAAGTCGCCTGAATCATTATAAAATGCACTATCTTTTCAGTTTTTAGAGTCTCTATTCATTTAGGTCCTCAGAAAAGAATGACATTCTGATCATATTTTACCACAGATTGGTTTGAAAAGATGAAGTGGATCCTCAAAAGTTGTGTGATTAAGCAGAACTATTAGCAGGACAAGCAGTTTCAGCCTCCCTTTCCCCAATAACTAATGAAATCACTTTACATCAATGCACGGAAGACAGAAAGCATAACTCCTGAATGAATACGCTGAACCAGGAAAATATTGAGGAAAAAGGTAGGAATGCTTCTAATTCCATAGAAAAGTGCAAGTGTTGTTATTTTGGAAAATTCTTTTGGACATGTAGTTGCAGAAAAATGTCTGGTAAAAAGAGAGCATTTCAGCTGAGCATCCAGTTCTCCTATGAGATTTATTTCATTTTGTGTATGAGATGCTTCTGGGAAGCAGATCTCTATTTGCCTCAGAAAAATTGTGTTGTTATAGTAAAAGCAATGATAATTCATTCGGTGGCAGAATGAGACAAGTGAGATCAGAGTGACATTGTGTCAACCATGGCAGAAGTGCAGAGTATTGGGTCTGGCCCCAAATGTCGATGACTGAAGTATGATTGATTACACACTAAGTTGGCAGTGTGTCTTTAACAGTTTAACCTATCTGTATGTATGAGCAGCTGACAACTTTTATTCTTCCTTTCCTTGCCTTGGTAGAGGGGGATAAATTTTATTCCCCATGTTCATCCATACCCAGGTAAAAAGTGAGATCAGAAATCAGTGGCAAAGCAAGAATTGTAGTCCTGGTTTCTGAGAAACAGTGCCTTTAATGTTGGGCTAGCCTTTCTCAGTGTGTGCATATGTGCTCATTGGCAGCTTAGGAATGAAGCACAGCTCGTAGGATTCCTCTCTGGACAATGTGAACTGATCAAATAAGCCAAAAAGCAGGATCCTAGTCAGATGGAACAGCAGTATCATGAGGGTACACATGATTTGCTCAGGTTGCCTCTTGCAGTATCATAAGTTAGGATCCATAAGAGAATTGCATTGCTGATGCAGTTATCTTCTTCCCTTGTCTCCCTCTCCCAAAACCCTTGCTCCATTTTGTCACACTATGAATCAATGCTGGACTAGCTCACAGGCTTGGCACTGGCACACTCAGTACAGCTTAGGCAGGATGCTCAGCTTCAGTTTTACTCGGTAGTGTGGCAACTGCTGCTCTCTTCTGTCTTGTTCATCAGCCTATTGCAAAATGAGTTTGCATCATTTTCCATGTTGCAAAGATTGTCCCTGGTTAAGTGCTGTGGCAGATTATGTGCACCCATGAATCACCAAATGTCTCCTGTATGTGTCTAATATCTTCCTGCCTTGCTAAGCTGCACTAGTGTTTCGTTCCATTTCAGGACAAATCTGCACTAAGTCTGAATAGCTACACCAGTATGTTATGATGGCAAATGCCTTCATGATTGCAGTGCTTTTACATAGGCAAAGCTGCAGCACTGCCAAGACTTATTCAAGCTTCCCCAGCACTCCCCTGAGTATATGTAGCTGTGTTAGCCAAAGCATGCTTTTAATAGCATATCTTCTTATAAACTCTTTTTACTTTTTTTTTGGTACAGTTTTGTTTTGTTGGTATGAAGTCAAGAAACCTTTGACCAACTGATCTTTGCCAGCAAAATATGTACAGTAATTCTGTCTTCATCTGCAGGAATTATAAGTGAAACAAAGCTTTTTACTGTATATTGTAAATAAGAGCTCGTGTAGCTTTTTAAAACAGTGGCAAGATACTGTATTCATAAAAGTGTTACTGTGGGGCACAAAGCATAGCTCTGTATTTCTATACAGTTTCAAAATATGTATTATAGACCTTTAAATTTGTTTCATTGCTTTACCTCGTTTCTCCAGCAGAGCATGTACCAAACCTCACACATCCAAAGAAGCAAACCCAAATCCAGAGGATAACCTCCAACTATCTTTACAGATCTTTGTCTTAGCCAAAGACTACAGGTTTTCAGTGATAGCAACCTTCACTGTAAAAGATGAGCTAAGCAAATGAGCAAATTCTGGTTTAATCATAATGCCACAAATCTACTGGAAACTCAGAGTGCTTATATTTATCCTAAGCTGCTTTGGGCAGCAGGCAACATTCTAAGACGTTTATGCTTTATTTCTTTACCAACCAAATATTTATATTGCACAACTTTCTTCAGCTAGCAGTGTGGCTAGTGACGCTCAGCTTCAGAGCATTTATGTCCAGTGAATGTGGCAATAGAGCATCTCCCAGCACTTCACCACTTCAGATGACGTATTTATAAATGGGGCTGATGCGGTTCAAAGGGAATGTGTTACAATAGAGCAAGATCTCACATATGTTCTAAAATGGAAATTAAAAAAATGCCTGCATGCACAGAGTAGCAAGAGATTTGCTGTTTATAGCAGAACATTGCTTCAGGGTTAAAATTTCCACATTACATGTTGGCTAAACTTCTTCTGGTAGGAATTCCTAGCACAGCTGCAAATTCCTGCCCACCTCCCCAGCTGTCTCTGCCAGTGCTGTTTGTGTCATTTGGATAAAATGAATACCTGACTCATTTGTTTTCATGCTATACTGTCACAATACCCTTCTATAAGGCCCTTCCCATGACAGGCTTTGCATTAGGCATACATACATCTGAGGTTTGCAGGATTTGATGTGAGTTTTTGGAATGGAAGACCAGAAGTCAGCACTGTGCATGGCTGGGAGGAGCTCATGCTACCCTGTGTGCACTGATTATCCAGCAGGTAAGGGAGGAAACCAGTTTATGCTGAAGGCATGAACTGAAGGCTGGAGAGACTGGTTGGGTGATAACTGCTGAAGTTCAAGCCCTTTCATTATTCTGATTTTTACATATTTCAATAAGCAGAGCACTTCAGAACTTATCAGTGCATCGAATAAATATACTATACCAGATCATCACATTCAGATGATACCTGGCTCAGTATCATCTGAACAAGGCTACAGAAAGATAAGCTACTGGGAAAAATCAGAAATTCTTTGTGACAAGATGGTTTTCATTGGAAAAGACCAGCTAGTCACACACAAAACTGTACCTCTCTCTTTTCCCCCAGTAAACCCTGAGTTTCAGTATAAGCCTACACTGAAGGAATGTTTGGCTACAGGATAAAATTTTAGCCCGAAATAACGAGTCAGGGATGAAAAACTTTATGGTTGGTAGATTTTCTGCTTTCATGCCTCATGGACTGATCTCAAAACAGCTTATTATAACTGGTTCTGCTTCGACCCCACAAAAAATGAGCGGAAGCTGTTTCTATGAGAGAGGGAGTAAACAGGTTCTTGTATTCAGACACCCGAAGTGGAATGCAAACTCATGGCAGCATATGGCATTCCAATGCAAAAGAAAATTAACCCTGAGGGTTGAAAAAGCAAAATCCTCTCCTTGTAATGTATTTTATAGGGGCAGATCTCTAGAAAAACCATGTGACACCACTTATATTTGTGGTGAAAACAGAGTCTAAGAAGATGAGATGGACAGAACATTTATAAAGGCAGATGAAGGCAATAACCTCTTCATTTCTTTTTTTTTTTTTTTTCATTTAGTTTCCTCTGTAACACTCCATATTGCTTCCCCCTGCATCTTCATAGAAAATGAAGGAAGTATGGATTATGAGGTGAGGAAAATAAAGGATGTGGATTCTGAGGTAGGGTAAAAATTGGTTGAATTGATGGGCTCAGTGTTTTGTGATCAGTGGCACAATCAGTTCTGCTAGAGCCCAGTCACTATATTGTATCCCAGAAATCAGTCCTGCAGCTAGTATTTTGTATCTATATTAAACACATGGATGATGAGACACAACATGCTTTCAGCAAGATTGCAGATGACAAAAAATGGAAAGACTGACTGATACACCTGATGGTTGTGCTGCCATCCACAGCGACATAAGCAGGCTAGAGAAATGAGTGACAGGAACCTCCCAAAGTTGAAGAAAGGGAAATGTCAGGTCCTGCCCATGCACCATACCAGGCTGGGGCCAAACTATTGCAAAATAGCCTGTCAAAAAAGGCCCTGGAGTTCTAGGAAGACACCAAGTTGGCATCAGTTGGCAATGCTCCTAAATCAAAGAAAGCCAACAGTGTCCTGGAGTGCATTGGGAAGAGCACTGTCAGCACATGGAGTGGGGTGACCCTTTCCCTCCAGTTTGCCCTGATGAGATGTGACTGGAGTGCTGGGTCCAGATCTGGGCTCTCCTGTGCAAGTGGGCACACTGCAGAGGGTCCAGCAAAATGCCAGAAAGATGATTAAGGGTTTGGAGCATCTGATGTAGGAGGAGAGGCTGAGACAGCTGGGACTGTTCAGCCCAGAGGTGGGGAGGCTCTGGGAGATTTTCGTGTGTAAATACGTGATGGGGATGAATTTTCATAGTGATGCACAGTGGCAGGAAATGGGGCAATCGGCACTAACTGATGTAAAAAAAATCCATTTAAACGTAAAAAAAAGCACACTAATTTTTTAACAAGGTGTGTTCAAACATTTGCCCAGAAAGGTTGTGCAGTTTTCATCCATGAGGATATTCAAAACCAGACAAAATCCTGAGCAACCTGCTCTTGCTGTCAACCATCAGGTGTACCAACCACTTCTAGTTTTGTGTCGTCTGTGATCTTGATCAAAGCAGGGGCTAGACAGTCTCCAGAGGTCCCTTCTCACCTCAGCCATTCTGTCATTTATGCCAAAACTCTTTACTTGACATTGCCAGCCATTAATTTCCTAACTGTAGTTGGGAGATAAGGGACTCTGGCAGAGACAGTTGTTGAGAAGACAAGAGATCTTGTCATTCACAGAAATCATTTGCAAGTACTCTTCTTTTATGAGGTACCCGTTCCCCTCCTATCCCTCATACATGTGTGCATTGTGTGTGTGCAGGAGTGCCTGTGTGCACACCCCTTCCCTCTTCCCCTTACACAGAGAAATACACAGTGGAAGGGATGTGAATGTGTGTATGTGTGTGTGTTTGTGTGTGTGTGTGTGTGTGTGTTTTCAGTGTGGTCTAAGTACACAACCAGGTTTTGGCTTCTCTTTACCGAGAGTAAAATAAATGGAGAGGGTGGTGAGTTTTTTCTCTCTCATCTCCAATTCAATGGCACTCTACACTGTTGGCAGTTTAATCTGACAGTGGAGCAGACAATAGTTGTAAGGAGAAATGGAATTACATTTTGCTCCCCTTTAGTTTAGGCAAATTTTCAAAATTAGGCGTTAAAATGCAAAAACACTGTAAGAATGAATTAAAATGCAGAAATTGCCACTCACAGGAAGCCTGCACAATTCTAATTCTAAACATCATTAGAAAAAAAAATAACATTCTGTGTCTAACGATCTTTTTTTCCGAGAGGGGGGTGGAATGGTTAATTTGAATTACAAAAAAGCCTTGATAACCCCCCACACATCAATTTACCTGTGAACAAAAAGATTCACACAGAGAAAATGGGACTTGGGACTATTTGATAAATTACTGCAGACTGCTTGAATATTCCATTAGCAAAATAATAGCTCGTTATGGAACCCAGAAGAATGTGGTATAATTATGATAGTACCATCCCCCCCACACACTATGGGGTAAGAGGAATGCAAATGTTAGAAATGATAGCTACTTAACCACAGTTTGGAGATAGGCCTGAAAACAAATCGAAGGGTTATATGATCTCAGGCATTCATAAGGATTTCTCCAATGTCAGTGCCTTAAGTTGCTGAATACATTCCTGCTAGCTGAAGGTCATATTATTAATAGTCATCTTTATTGTGGTAGAGTACAAGAGCCAGTGAAGAAGGAGGAGGCCCTTTTGCAGATGAGATGTAAACAAAGAGCAATTGAGAGCCTCTGCCCCAAAGTTCTTACAAACTAGAGCTCAACAAACGAGGCAAAACAAAGGGCTGCTGCAGTGACACAAAATAGCATTTTAGTCTCACATCTGGTTTTGTTTGTCCGGGCTTGGGGGGGTCACTTTGGAAGTAAATGGAATGGGAAACCAAGCAGAGTGAGAGACCGCAGCGGGGGACTGGGGTGAGGGGGTAATCCGTGACGAACAAAAATCATCGCAGGTTTAGAAATTTTCCTAATTCTTAATTGCTTCTGCACTGATGGCAATGGCCACAACTCCTGGCACATGTAGATAAACATGGTGTGCTGCTGTTGCCCCGTGCCCAGCGTGCAGGATGCTTGGCATATGGTGCAAAGAATGAAAGGGGGTCTCTGTCTCATTTACTCAGTGTGACCTGGCTGCTTCCAGCTTTGTAGTTTGAGCTCCTCCAGCCGGCAAGCTCCATGCAGTGCCCTCACCCCCGTGCTCTGTTGTGATGCAGATATAGCCCCTCCTCCGCGGGCACTTACATGTGGATGTGAATGCAAATCAGAAGAAATGAACGATCTGCTTTTTAAGATCGGGTGCCTCAGAATTCAAAGAAACTATTATAAAAATTGGTCAAACTATTATACAAATTGAAGCTCACATTGGTTCCATTTGCACAGGAACAGCTTTCAGTGGTTGTGTAGGACCTGTGCCCAGCCATAGGCTGAAATCTGTGTTGAAGCCTTTACTTCTTACTGTATTCTGCTATTAACAGTCAGTCTACAAAATCTATTCTCTCTTCAGAGATCGCTGATCGATCAGTATTGTGTTTTCTTGGAAGAAGAAAACACATAAAAAAAAATGTTATAACATTTTCTAAAAAGTCCTTAAAATGTGAGAATCTGAAAAGATGTTGAATAACATGGGTTCAATTGATCAAAATGATGTTTTTTTGAAAGTACTTTCAGCTAGCTAGGCAGCTACCCATGTTAATCCTATACTTTAAGGGTGGGAGGGAGAAGAGAGAAAGCTGTTTGTAAGCACTTTAACTCACAGCCTGTGAAATAAAAAGGCAGCTTTTTATTTCACAGCAATCCCACACCAGCTTTCTGGCTTTAGATACTAGTCCAATGCAAACATTGGGATGGCCATCATCTGATGGCTGGCTCAAGGCTCAGTTGAGTAGAGAGCTTTAGGATTTGGGTCTTAGGCAACTTGAAAGAACAAATCTTGGCACTATCTTAACCAGCCACTAATGGAGCAGCATCAAAGATGTCTCATGGTGAATTATTGATTCTCTCTCAGGAGCACAGGTACAGCCATATAAGCTTCACCAGGACGAAGAATTGAATGTTCTTTATCTGCTAAAGGATTGTTTACCTGCATTCTTTTCTATAGGTTTCTGGGCAGGTAGAAGAGTTAGAAAAATCATGTGAGGATATTTTGTTGACTCCAAGGTTTCTACAAATCTCTGTAAACCTCCCAGTCACTATGTTATGAATTTTTTTCCAAGAGGCATTTCCAAATTACTGTCAACATTTATAAATAATATACAGCCTAGGACAGGCTGTGTGTTTGTGAGAGGGTGTTAAAGAATAAATAGAAATGTCCTATGTGATGTGTTCATAAATATGTAACAAATGCCCTTCTCTTGATCTCTGGTAAAAAAAAAAATAATTGTATTTCTTCAAGGCTGCAAGAATTTAGTTTCATCTGTGAGGTGCCAGAATGTTAAATGTGACATTCAATAAACCACCTAGGAAAAGCTAAACAGTGCTAATCAAGCCATTTAATCTTTTGGAGTTAAGAGCTGCAGTAGGAGAATAAAAGGTATAATTAATAACTCCAGCTGGGAAAGTAAGGCAGAGTAAAAACAGGAGCTAAGACAAACATCTGGTCTTTGTTTTATGAAACATTTACCATGAAATCACAACTTTTTTCCACCCTTGTGAAATGTGCAAAATTTCCTGAGCTGCAAGCCTCAACACTGGAAAAAGTTTGCACCTGCATATAAAAATGAGCTTTTCACGTGCACCTGAACCTGCACGTGCAAATAAATGCATGTGTGTGTGTGTATGTAGGTGTGTGCCTGCCCTTCTGCCTCTATGAGTTTGTTCTAAGGTAAACTCACAAATTATGTGAAATTTTTATATTCTTCCAAGGTTATCACCTTTTTTTTTTTTTTTTTTTTTTTTTTTTTTTTTTTTTTTTTTTTTTTTTTTTATTCATAGTACATCTGCCTTCATGAACAATTAAAGCTTAATGTGCTACAAAACATTTATCAACCTTGTTTAGCTGCCTTGTGCTTAGCTGCTTTTCTTGCCTGATTTGTCCAGATGTTATCATAGTGACTTCTGAGAGCAAACTCTGTCTTCGGTATGCCCTTCACAGAACTTAAAGAATTGGATTATGCTCACCATTTTTGTAGATGGGATCTGTGGTGGGGCTAAAATGAAATATCTTGTCAAAGGTCACAGAGGAAATCTTAGTTGAGAGAAGGATGAAGCAGGCTTTAGGATTCTGGCACATGATTTATGAGTCATTAAAGCCATAATGAAAGACTATAAGGTGAGTTATACAGTCTTACAGCTGGAACAGGCTGCTGCTGCAGTTGCCAGTAGTTACTGGCATGGTTTGAGCAGCCAGGATTTGGCCAGTGGTGTGAGCTCCCACCTGAACAACTTATGCATGGGATTATCCCTCCCTCTCCTCACTGTTACCACGTGAAATTTACTCACTCATATAAAGTCTTGCCCATCATTAGTAACTCTAATATTTGTAGCTCCCATCACTGAAATTTTTGCTGGTAGTATAACAGAGAGGTGGAATTCTGTGCCCACTCCAGTTTACAAGTTCAGGCCTTCTCATGAAATTCTGTGAAGGTCAACAGGGCCCTGCAATTTATGTAAATTCTGAGCATGCTTTTCTCACTCTCTCAGTTTGTTGAGAAAGCTGTCTATATATTTGTCACACTTGCACAGCAGGGAATACTTTGGCACTCCCTCTAAGGGCTCTGCATATTCTTAAGTGAAGAAGAAACATAGCATTCCCACTGTAGTCCAGGCTTCCCACTGTATTGCCTGTCTCTGATAACTGTGGGGTGTGACAGCAAAAACAACATGCATGACAGTGGCTGTGGAAAGATGAAAGTCCAAGGGCATCCGTGTTCTTGCAGCCAAATGTACATCTGATGGACAGTGCAGAACTGCTTTTTAAATTCAATCTCTGGGAAGAAGGTGGAACTGAAAGTCTGGACAAATTGACAAAATAATTACTTCTGCATTTTAATAGGAGGGAACTGGAATGTCTTTCTGTGATGTGTTAAAAATTCAATCGTTTCAGAACCCTAAATATGGTTGTGACTTGTGTTCCCATCCTAGAAATCCAACTGCAAACCTAACTGAGGTAAGATGCTGCAGAAGGAGTGAATATTCAGAGTGAAAAAGCACTCTGGTCATCACTAAGACCTGTGTGGAGTAATATCTTGAAAGGCTTTGTATTAGATTATTGAAAAGATGCAAAAATCAGAAACGTATCAACAACAGTGGAGTCAGCAGGACCAGGACAGTGATTGCCCCACTATCCTGGTCACTGGTGAAGCTGCACCTTGAATCCTGGGTCCAGTTTTGTGTTCCTCACTCCAACACATTGAGGTGCTGGAGCATGTCCAGAGAATGGCAGTGAAGCTGGGAAGGGTCTGGAGCACAAGTCCTGTGAGGAGCAGCTGAGGGAGCTGGGGCTGTTTAGCCTGGAGAAAAGGAGGATCAGAAGGGATCTTATCTCTCTCTCCAACTTCCTGAAAGGAGGGTGTAGCCAGGTGGGGGGTCAGTCTCTTCTGCCAAGCAGCAAGTGACAGGACAAGAGGAAATGGCCACAAGTTGGAGGAGGTTTAGGCTGAATCCTAGGAAAAGTTTCTTCACTAACAGGGTTGTCAAGCACTGGACTAGTCTGCCCAAGGTAGTGGTTGAGTCTCCATCCCCAGGGGTATTTTAAAAGCTGCATAGATGTGGTACTGAAGTACGTGCTTTAGTGGTGGACTTGGCAGTACTGGGTTAATGGTGGGACTCAATGACCTCAAAGGCCTTTTCCAACCAAAATGGTTCTATGATTCTATGAAAAGCAGAATGAATTGATCAGAGGAATCAAGAAAATAGGTGGTAGCTGTTTTTTTCAATTTGTTGTATTTCTCAAGTTTAATACTATGAGAAGGTAAAACCAAAAGCATCAACATTTTTTTTTTAATTTAAAATTCTTGAAACAATTAACGGGGGGTTTAATGGCTCATTAAATTATATTTTAAAAAACCCTTACAAATAAAAATATCACTTTTCTAGGTTTCTTATTTGTTTGTTTTTGTTTGTTTTAATGTAGGAACTGCCAAAACAAATTAATTTCAAAAGAAAAGAAAGAAAATAGCCATTTTGGATCAGCTGGGTTGGAACATTTTGACTTTATCTGAAGCTTTATAAACACCATTTTCCTTTTGACAGGATCTCTCCCAAAGACAAAATATACCTTTTTAAATCACCCTGCTCTGGAAAGGATGAGAGCTGGGGATTGATGGAATACGGCCATTATCATGCACTGGTCAGATGACTCTGATCCCATGCCACTGTCATGTCCAGCTAGAATAGACAAACAGATTTAATGATGTCCTGCAGACTTACAGGATAAGGTTAGTATGAAATCTCCCCACAAAATATAATGCAGGCTTCCATATCTCTTGATAACTCTTCTAGCTCATCCCCTTCTTTCCTCAGTCCCATGGAATTCAAATCCAGCTTCACAGCCATACTTTCCCACTACGCCTCCCAAGGCCTTCCCTTTTCCACACAAATGCAAGATTTTATGGTGTCCCAGAAGTGAGTTTTGTCCTCTTTTGGGGCCACATAGCTCAATTTTCTTAATACTGATGAGAAGTCTGAAGCTGTCTCTGTAACTTTTTTTGCTGTCATCCTTGGGTTGCTTGACTGTCTTGTTATATTATACCAGGCTCAGGTTTTATAAAACAGTCCAGACATAATTTCTGCAGATATCCATGATCCGGGAGAAAAAAAGTATCTTCCGCAATCTGTCAGATCAGCATCAGATATCAGCCACAAAGCTGGTACTACCAGGAAATTCATGACTGATAGAAATCCACAAATAAATGCAATAAAAATTATTTAGGTGACCAAGTCAGACAGAAGGTGATCCATAACCAAGTCATAAGTCCTTCACTCACTATTAATTATACATTCTCCAGTGTTGCAGAAGAAGAAAGGCAGAATGTGCCTTGATCCTGAAAGTCTCGACTTAGTGTTAGGAAGTTCTTGATCGGGCCCAAATATTTAGTGTCAGCTGGATTTGTCTGTGTGATTCCTTTATGTTCACTAAGTTACTCCTACTCTTGATCAAAAAGGGTGATTTGTTTTGTTTGCTCCTAGCAAACACCCAGAAAACATGCACAGCCTCTGTTGATGGGAAGACCGATACAAATGGTTATATAGAAAAAATAAACAGTTGTTTTCAGCATTTGAGAATGATTTGTGATGATTCACTTGAGTAAATTGGCTGTTACTTCCTTTACTCAGACATGGAGTTTGTCTATCTGAGCAGGACTGTATACCTCCAGGTTTCACTTGAATTGGCATGGACTGAAATATTGCAGAGAAGGTGAACCTTTCGATCCTTACTGCCAGGATATACTGCTTCTTTTTTTTTTTCCCTCCTCACCTATTCAAAATAATTCATCTTCTTCTTTGAGGGGTATGTACAAGAGCATTTTCTTTGGCTGAAGTACACCCTCTAGAAGCCAATCTGCAGATGTACCCTTGCACCCTTGTACATCATGTGCTGGACTCTGCCCTGAACAGAGGTCTCAGGCTCCACACCTGGATCCTCTTCAAACCAAACTAAACCTAAAGACATATTCCATGTGCACACACAACCTCTTTCCACCACTAATGGGAGTTCAGTCAACAAGAAGAGTAAGTATCCAAGATAAAACTCCTTGAAATGTGCATACCCATTGTTCTCAGCACTGGTTGTTCTGTGATCTCCTATTGGCCTCCATTACATCCTGATATAGACATAATTTATAGATATGGATGAGAAACAAGCACCCTACAAGAATTGACAATATCAAGATTAGTATTTTCATTAGCAGGTTTGGGGAACTTCTTATTTTCCTTGTGATTGCTGGGAATTCTCATAATTTTCGGTTACAAACTCATGCGGCACCAGCTTCCTTCAAGAGCTGCAAGTTTCATGGTGTCTTCATTTATGGAAGATTGTATTACTTTTGATGACTCCCAAATAAAAACCAGATCATGAAAGAAGACATGCTCTTTTTTGCCTGTGTACTAGCCATACTATTTTTTGAGCAAGCTATCTGATATTAGTTTGGGACCTGCAACTTGAGGTAGAGCCATTTTTCTCCTCTCTGATAAGTAAAGAGAGACCATATATTGTGAATAGCATAGTATAAAAATGTTGCCTTTTTACTTTGGGGCACAAAAGCTTTTATAATTTTCTAATTTGCCTAAATTGAGAATCTTTAAAGGGAAAGAACAGGGTGTTTTACTTTGAGTCCTGATAGAATGTGCAGCACCAATGGAGCTGAAAGATTTTGTCACCAATAGAAAAGTCTTTTCATGCTTTATGTTTGAAGAACAGATCAAAAACTCCTACATTTTTCCACAATAATTCTTGAGTGGGACATGTTGAGGAAGTCTGACAAGGACAAGACATTTTCCACAGCCTAGGATATATCAGTTAAGTATAGCTGAAGCATAGCCTCTTAGGCTGGGAGCTTGTCTTTTTTCTGCGTCCATTAAATCCTCAGCTTCTTTGTTGCCAACACAAATGCTGATCAGTTTTAATCATGATGAGAGAGGCCCCCATTTCTTTACAGAGACACTTTGCTGAGTGGGTCACTGATCCTTTTCTAGGACTGCAAAAGATCCAGAGGGTCTGAATGCTTTAGTTCTTACCAACCTCAGGTCATCAAGTTGAACTTTTATATTGGCAGAGGGAGTCCTCATTTATTCCATGCATCTGTTCTTATTTTATTCATTGAATCTTCTCTCAATAGTGGTGAGGTAGTTAAATATTGGGATGTAAAAATATAATTACAAAAATAATGTTCTGTCTGATACTTGGAGACTTCTGCCTGAAAGCAATTCAACAGAGAATACTCAGGATGCCCCTGCCTTCCCTGCTTGTCTCTAAGGATTTGTGAGGATGGTGCATCAACATTTTAGTGACCCTTGTTTTTTCTGAGATGTCAGTGCCCCACATAATCCCAAAGGAAGAGAAATACGTTATGCTAATTTTCCTTCTAGGCAAAAATTCCACAAATCTATCTAACTGCTTATTCTTTAAAACTGTGCTTACTTTGTGCTTTCTTCTATAGTGTGTACCAGTATAACTCAGAATAACTCCACTAGCAGTGATATTGGGCTTTCACTCCGGGTTATAACCATCAGAGCCTCTTGAGTTACAGGTCAAAGCCCACACAGAAAAAAATTGTTCACTTTTTTGGGGAATGGCAAGAGGAGAGACTTTTTGAAGTGTTTAGATCCTGCAAAAGTTTTGCAAGAAGGACTGGAATGGACTGAACTGCTGCCAGGCTGCAAAAGATCTCTCAAGAGCTGCCTCCCTTCCCATCTATGTTGGACTCACGATGAGTGAGGTGAACCACCTGCTCTGCACACTTGCCTTGTTGTGCCACAATCTGAGGTGTAAGGTCCTGCTGCAGAGGTTGGAAAAAACCTAGATTCCTTTAATCTCCTTGTCAGACCAAAGTAGCTCCCGTGAAACAACATGCCATGTAGTCCCTTAGCCTGCCTCCAAGGCATTTGACTCCCACCCTTCTCACAGAAAACTGTGTTCTGCATCAGGCACAGTTTTGAGAGTACTCTGGTTCTCTTACAATGGCAGCCTTTTTATGGCAGGAGTTTTTGCTCATAAGCACATATTTCCCAGCAAGGAGAATGATAAAACATTCATTCAGTGGTGAGTTGTTCTTCTTGTACTTACTGTTCACTTGTGCAAAATACAAAGTGACTTTCTCTTCCAGCTTTATGGACTCACACCCCTTTCATGTATGGCATATGAGTTTTACTGAATATTTGCACCACTTCTGGGCTTTTGTGTCATCCAGAAAATATTTTTTTTTTTGGCGGGGGAGGCGGGGGAGGGAGAAAGCCATAGAAAATATTGGTCATTACCAGCATCACTTATTGCTGGCAGAGGTAAAAATGGAATTAGGCTGGTGTCTCTCCTTTAAGCTGAAAGAGAGATGATAGCTGTTTGGTAAATCCTTTGTCAGTGGAGATGAGGCCCAGTCCAAAGCTCAGTACAGCTGCAGAAACAGTCTTTAGCTGCCATGTTGTGTTTTGTATCCTTTTACACAGTACCTGCTCCGTGCTATCATCTCCCTGTGAGTAAAGAATGATGGGACAAAAAAAGATATTTTTTAGCCGAATTATCTTTCTCCAGATCAATATGCAGTTATGTAGCTGGCATCAGGAAGAAGTGAAAGGGCATCACAAGCAGGAGAGAGTAGAACAGGGACTGCTTCAGCTGGAAACAGATCTGTGTAGCCATGGCTTCATCAGCTTCAGCAGTCTTTGAACTTCCCTCTTAGTGGTTTCTATCATGTCAGGTCGTACATCTAGATTCTGAATAGCTGATGCTGTAATTTGCTTTATTTTAATTATTGGCAATTAGTGTCTCTCCCAATAAGGATTTAAAGAAATATTTAGTTCTTAGGACTATTGATTAGGGAGCTCAGTGAATGTAGATTGTGATTTGCTACCACTATTTGTTATCTCAGAGTAGTGTTTCAGGCTGTTTTGTTTTGTTGGGACAGTCCATTTGCTAAGTGTGTTTTTTGAGTTCTTTAGGTACACAAAGCTGTGATTTTCAGTGTGGATTCTTCTCTGAATATTGTAACTAGGAGTCATGGGTAGCTTCAGAAGGCTTTTTGCTGCTCTCTCTTACACACTCATATATAGGTTATAAGACAAGGAACAACAACATCTGTTATATGTTCATGAGGAGTGGATTCTACATTTGAAATTTCTGACCTGATAGAGACTATTGAGCAGCAGATGTTTCAGAAGACTTCAATCCCTCACCATAAAAGTTCACAGAGGTTCTCTGATCTAAATTATCAAGGTTTCATTGAATTATTTTTTGTCTGTTTTTATTGGATGATAGCTCATTAAGGAGCCGAACCAAAAATACAGATTTTCAAAATACTAAGATAATTACTTGTTATTATTATGTTTTTGAAATTATCTCAATATAAAAAAAATAAAATGGATAATATGTCAAAATTGACAACCTTTAGATGGCAGCTAACACACTGTTATAAAGTAATTTTTTTAAAAAGCTTTGATTTTGTTATGCATCATGTTGCACTGTCTGGCTAAGGTGTGCACTGAGGCAGAAGTTTGAAAATTTCTCTGGCAGACGAATGAAAGGAAATTAGAAAGTTTATTTTAACCTCACCTCAGTTTTTCATGGGAGCAGTTCTTTTGAATGAAATGTATTATGCTGCTATGCATAGGTGCAGCCTGCCTGCCTAAAGCATCATGAAATGAATGTGCTTGGAACTGAGAAGCAGAGCTGGTCCTAAGACAAAATCTGTGTCCCTGAAAATGCATGAAGCTTAAATCCCAGACCTGGCCTATTTTTCTGCAATTACTTCAGTCCAGCCCCCTGATCCAAACTCTGCTGAACTTTGGGAGTATTTGGATGTGGTTCCAGAGTCTGTAGTTTGAATCCAGCTATATCTAGGAGAACAGATTTGTAAACCAGATGTTTTCCCACTGGAAGTATGTCCATGAGCCCTATTAGTAAAACAAAAGGGTTTGTCCTGCAAAACATATCTGAAACATTCCCTAATGTGCTCAGCAAACAGAAGAGGAAAGTTTATTCTCCGGGCAGCAAGTTAATGTCTCACTTGGAGTCAGTTTGAAATGCTTCCAGTAGGGCTGGCATCTGTCACCACGCTGAAACAAAAACAGTGGCTTTGAGGAGTGTTGTAGCAATACGTTATGTCCTGCTTGACTTGATGGAATGTTTAGGACCAAATGAAGTATCGAGTGGTTATTCTCTCATCCAAAAGGTGAAATCCAAGCCATACTGAAATTTGTGGAATAAATCTCATTCATTTCAGAAGGGTTAGGATTTTATGCCAGGTCTTCAACATTGCAACAGGACTTACCTATTTCATTTTTCACAAGATCTGGACAATCTGCATGCATACACACTGGACAGTGTTTCTTGAAGAAGACAACTTTATGCACCTGTTACAGACAAAAGCTGTATGGTACAAAAGGTATTTGCTGAAAATAATCATCACCACAATTGTGGTCTTTGTTAGAGGAAAGGCACTGCTACTTTGAGTGTCTGAAAGTTGCTTGAATGTCAAAGAACTATTCAATATTACCAATGTAGATGTTTGAATCTGTGTTTAGCCTTTTTTTTTTTTTTTTGGTGGCCCAAACCCAAGTAATTACGTATCTAAATGTGATCCTTCATTTACTTTGGCAATGAATCTTCGTCTGTCATCATTTTAATCCATCTACTGAGGGAAACGATAGAGTCTGGCATACCTGAGACAGAAAGAATGCTATCTCAGATTTCTCCATTCTAGAAGTATTTCAACAGATGCCATTTTTTGTCATGCCTTAGAACAGCCTCTTTATCTGAACTCTGAATACTGCTGTTTGTCTCATAAATATTTTCTCGTATTTAACCACTGTGTATTTGACTTTTTGAATGACAGACTGTAATTCCTCTTGAGCCGTAGTAGCCTATCAAGTTGACATCTATTTCAATTTTACAGTGTTTCCCTTATCATTCCTTTAATGATTTCTGTGTTTACACTCTGAAGTGTTCAATGCATTCAAGAAAACAATTATTTTGCAGTTAGACAAAATAACTTATAAATTCTTCAAATTACAGCAACAGATGCTCTAAACCATGTTGCCTCTAAAGGGCTCTGCACTGGGCATGAGAAAAGAAACAGGAACAACATCACAATAAGGGACTGTTTCCACAATAAACCCTCTAGCAGCCAATACAAAACAGATGAGGGAAAGCAGAGATGAAAATGTTAAAAGGAGTTGCTTATTGTTACACCCTGGTTTTACCATAAAATGAGGGCTAAAATCCAGACCATTATTTTGATACCTTTCCCCTATTTATTGCACAAGGATTTCCTTGTGACAGGTGTATATTAAATTCCTTTCCAGTTCTATCCAAGTAGACAAGCTCTCTTCTTATTCATACTAGAAGTGGGAAATCTGAGCTATTGGGAGGTGAAGACATGGGGATGAGAATAATATTGAGAAAGGTCAGAGTCTTTTTAATAAGAAATTGAAGTCCCATCCATATGATGAGCCCTGCTGGGTGTATTCCCTTTTCAACTATGCTGTAGAGCATGGAGAAGCTGTCAGTCATGGAGCAACTCTGAACATCCCAGTATTCAATTTTGAAGGCATAGTACATACACACCATGCAAAAAAGTTTAACATAGTCTCTGGTGTTTCCATCTGAATGAGCAAGAAAAAAAAAAGGGGCTATCTTGGCAGTCTTAACTTTTCCATTAACATGTAATATTGGGTATATACACAGGCAGCTGCCTGAATACTATTTAAGCTGGGTGCTGCACTAGGTGCATGCACTGACAGGCAGTAGTTAAGCTGTTCTTATCTTTTTTCTTCATGTCATTGATAATGAGATTTTAATTCTTTTCAAATTGCGTTCCTTTGGCTATGTTTTGATAGCATGGTTGTTATTCCAGTGGTCTATGCCATCCTGTGACAGTATCATTTCTGCCAGAGGATTTTCCTTTAAATTTTGATTTTGAGTACCTTTAGATATTTTCTAAGAATCATTACGTCTCTGAACCACAAGGCTGTACTTAAGCACAGTGGTGTAAATCAGTGTAGTTTTTTTGGGATTTCATGAGGAGGTTTGCAGTTTACAGCACCTGGAAATTGGCTTTGCCACTACTTGACCTATAAGACTTGTTGAAAGCACAATTGTTATTTTAACAGAAATGAAAGAACATTTCAGAATGTTCTACAAGATAATAACTGATCTGAATTTGAAAGTATCTTTTTTAAATCCACAGTAACATAACAAATTTGGAAATTCTTGCTTTTTAAAAAAATGTTATCATATTCTTGTCAAATTTATGTAACAGATAAATCTATTGTAAATTGTGGATTACTAAAGGGACCTCGTGTATGCTGGTATATCTTGAAGACTGGACTACAGGAATCAAGGATTAGATTTTGATAATGTTCCTTATACATTATCTTCCTTTTCAACTTTCAGTGGGAGGACACCTGAGGTAAGACAATATGAAATGTAAGAAAATGAAAATATATTTCAAAAGCAGTAACTAGGTTTTAGAATAAATAAATTTAAAAAACAATCAAACAACAACAAAACCCCCCAAAAAACAAACAAAAAAACAAGCCCACCCAAAAACCAACAAAAGCCCTCAAACTTGTTCTTTGAAGTTTGTTCTTTTACTTTGTAAAAAAAATGCCATTGTTAAAATCACACAGCCAATTTACCAAGAAAATTATTGCTTTTTCCAAGGTCTCATTTGCAGACAACTACTGGTAAAACCAAATTATATGAAAACAATTTTAAAATTCATAAATTTCAGTGACAAAAGTAGACTGGCTCCATCCAAAATGACTGATTTGAAGAAAATAAGACATTTCTAAACTTTGGAGAAGTCATATAAAATATGAAAATTTTTCCCAATTTTTCGAGGTGTTCAGCCTAAAGAATTGAAATTTCAACAAGTTTGGCTGAAAATCAATATTCTTTAGGTGCTTTATTAACTGCAATTATCCTTGAATCTTTAAAGCTAGAGGAGCAGGGAATTAAGAATAGAGCAGGATGGGACAGAGGTCAGATTCAGGTCTATAAGGATGATTTTGGATAATTTAGATGTTTGGGAGACAGAAATGCAGAGAGCCATGGGAGGGAGCAGCCCGAAGCTTTTGAACTGCATTTCCACTCAGATTTGGAAAACCACATCAGGTTTATGAATTACAACATTACTTCCAGCTGTGAAGCAAGTAATTGCGAAATATAGTGTCAAGCTTTGTCCTTCACCCACTGCTAGGGGCAGATTGCTGAAGATAAAATCCTCCTGCTTCCCATTGCTACTGGTTACTCAGTTTAATCCGCAGAAGACAATGGGACAGTGGCAAAGATTGAGGTCCCATTGTGCTTCCCCTTGGTGCAGTTTTATATATTAGTTTTAACCATAATGCTCTTCTCTATTTCTTTTATTTTTAATTTATGCTGCATGATCATGTAGTTAAAAGTCTAGGATACCAGATCTCAATTTGTCAATGTAATTTGATTTTGGGTCCCTTTACAGGTTCATGTTGCTTATTCATGCGACCATGGCTTTTCTTACATTGGTTCAACATCATTCAGTAGGACTGAGTAAACCTACTCAAGGAGCAAGGCTAGTAAATGAAGATATTTCTAGAACATTTGTGCCTCTCTGATAGCAGGATTTGGACAGTGTGCAATGGGTAAGGTAAGATGAGAGGAGGGATTGAATGACTGTGTGGCAAGGGAAGCATAATCCTTGCCATCAAAATGCAATTCTCCTCTTTGTAGCAGCATTTAATTTCTGCATAATTCTGGGAAATCCATGGGCATAAACACACATTTGGGCAGCTGTTCTTCTGTGTCCCACTGTAGTGTCAGTTTCAGGCACCCAATGGCAACTCTGTGGTATGTTTAGTACTTACAATTGAATTTTAACTTTTTTGAAGTTGTCAACACACAGAATGATAAAACAAGCAAAGGAACCTGAATAATTTGATCTTAGGTTCTTCAGCTGAGAAATGAAGCACTCCTCTAAACTCATGTATATGCCTTAGCTCTTCATTTATTACATAGGGAAAATCCTATGCTCTCCTTCCATAAAAATTTTGATAGACCATTAATAGTTGGGAATAAAAAAAAACAACCCCAAACATTAAAATGCTGGGCATCAATGAGGAAATTAATATCTATGCAGGACAAGAATTATATTCTGTCTCTGCTCTGAGGTTAGTCTCTGAAGCACTATGGAAAGAATATTGACTCCCATTCTGGAAGTGTTTTCTTTCCTGTACTTCAGGTAAGGCAGGGAGCATGAAGAAAATGCAGTATGACCGAGGGGTTAAATAGCCACAATTCAGATAAATATCCACAGACTTTGTGTTCAAAATTTTCTATAGCACTTGATATTTTGGAACAGTAAAGGGCTAGATAATATCTTCTGAGTTGCCTATAACCATGTGTAAGATGTTTTGACTGTAAGATGGCTTTAACAGCTATTAGTAAAGAGATTAACGTTTAATAAGTCCTCTGTAAGTAGTTCTTTAAGCTGTGTGAGAGTATCTCCTGAATTTTGTTCAACCAAACCTCCCATTCCGAGGGGTTTCTCAGGCCCAATAACAGCATTTAACAGCTTTTTGTCTCAAAACACAGGCAGTGTTGCATACATTATAGAATTACAATATGCTGAAGGCAGCTTTGGCATCATCACTCATCCAAATGGTCAAAAGTCACTTCCAAGTCTCTTTGCTCATTTCCAGGTTCAGAAAAGTTCATCCCATGGGAATGAATTTCCTGACCTTTTTTGCTGTGAATAGCTAGCACACCCACTCAAAGCCACATCCAGCCAATCGATGATGATGTAGAACCTCCTGAAATAATCCATACAATCTTAAAATAGTAGTCTTTATTTATACAGAAAACAGAAATGACATACAGTTTTTCCTTTCCTTTCTTTTCTCAAGATAAGCTAAATATCTTCTGTGAGTTTTGCACTTTAGCTACTTTCAGAATCCCAAGCTGAATCTCTTGACCTATGCATCTGAAACCCACTCTAGCTGGTTTTCCAAGCCAGCACTTCATTAATTACTATTTTAGGGGGATGAAGTTTCTGACAACTGCAAGAAACGCTATCCAAATAAAAGCAGTGATTAGTTTCAATACTAAGTTTTATTGTAAAAGTATATAATACTTTTTACTGCTGTACTCTGCTTGGAAAAAAGTCTTCCTTTAAGACAGTGCTTTGTAATTTATGTCTCAGCCTCCATAATGTTAGTGAGATATTAATATATGCATGAAGAGCAGCAGTCAATGTAATTAAAGTGGCAAAGTGATAAATGCATAGCCATTTTGCCTGGTAATATTGTGTATTTAACAGGTTTATTTGTTCAACAGTTCTTACTTTAATTATATTTTGCCATTTGGGAATTTCAGGCATATAACAATCATAGCTCTTCCATGAATATTATTCTTAAAATAAGTGTCCATGCATTATTAAAAATGCACGTGTGTTTGCTCATTTATTCATTTACAGTGATTTTTTCCCTCTTCTTTAAAAACACAGAATTTTTTATTTTTCCAACAAACTTGGAAAGAAAAAACAACTCATCTGTTACAAGAAAAGATACAAGGCAGATTTTTTGCTGTGGATGAGCTCTAATTAGGACTTCTGCCATATTTTATGACAGAGAAGCTAGAGGTAGATATCACTCATTTTGATGGGATGGTCCCAGAACTTTCCATGGATCCTGTGAATGGTACAAAAACAATGACAGAAAATAAACAAGGAATTTGTATAACAAAGAGATACAAAGGAGCAGTGACAGAAATTAATGTTGGTGTTATTTGGTTTGGTCTCAATTGTGACAAAATAGTCTTTTGGAATATTTGCATATTTAGACAAGGTAAATTTTGGGTTAAACCTATATGGGATGCAATTGACCTATCACAATGAGACCTATAAGGCAGATGCTCAAACTGGAATATACTTTTATCCCTTTGTACTGAGTAGTTGAGTATAGTCTGATTCTTGAGGACATTTGCAGGTACCTTGTAGAGTTGTTGGACCATGTGCACTGTTGAAATTAGAGACCAAACTAGATTCTCAGTTGATGTAAGTTGATATAACTAAATAAAGCAATTAAACTTGCGTTAGTATGATCTCATTTGGGCTGTGGCCTTTTTAGAGTGAGCTTTTGTGATTTTTGTCATAAGTCTCATAGTTTGCGTTCTAAATCCCTATCTCCTTGAATGATGGGATTACAAAGGAGTTGTAGCCTTTTCTCAGGGTCCTGGAAATACAGATTTTGGCCTTGAGAGTAAATAAGCTTTAAAACACATATCCTAATGACTTAACGTAGCGAGGACAGAAATAGGAATAACATTGCACCCCCAAAAAGTGTTACTATTTTTAAGTAAATGTTCTTGTTTCTTTGTTCTTAATTTTGCTTATTGTTCTTGAGTGGTGATGCTGGAAATAGTCACCCTGAAGTTTTCCAGAGAGATGGTAGCTTCAGTGCTTGGGACAGCTCTTTCAAGCTCAGCAGACTGAGTTTCAGAATGTTTCCTCCCTGAAATCTGATGGATGGGAAGGTAACAAGCTTCAGACTGATGATGATGAGGTCTTCTTTGCTGGAGCACAAAAGCTTAGTGAACAGTCCACTCCAGCTCTAATTAAAAAAACATTACAGCTCTAACAGTTGCTGGCCATGAATTATTCTGAAAATGTTTAACCTGCAGATAAGAAACCACTATCAACCTGTCACATTTCCCCCACTAACGAGTTCAGCATCAGTTTAAAAGGAAGTGCAATTCACGAAGCAATGGCTCTGTGTCATAAATTATAGGTATCCGGCATACATTACAAGGACAGAAACAGTAAAATAGCAAGGGACTCTCTTTGCTGTACGCTGACAGTGACAGAAAAGCAGCACTCCACGGAGCTTAATCTACCATGGCTTGTTTATTCCCTTTCCCATCCATGCCAGTTCCGAAACAAGTGATGCTGTATTCCGCTGCTACCTGCAATTAGCACAAGTATTTATTTAAAGCTTTAGAGGAGAGAAAGAGGTTGTCTGATATAAAGCACTGGACTCTCTAATCACTCAGGCAGTGGAAAATGATGTTGTCGCTAAATCCTTCCTCTCATTTGTTTCCTTGTTTGTGCATATGTGTGCGTGCACATGTGTTACTTTGGATGAGTTTCTTTTTTTGTCTTTAATAAAGTACACAATCCATTTCTGAATCAAAACCTTACAAAAACATATGGTGATATTAAAAAAATCATGGTGTACACATTCAGGATAAAAAAGAAACTGAATAGAACACCTGTGATAGTACCCTCATGAAACACCTAATGAAATTAAGAAGAGCTTTACACTAAGAATTAAAAACAGAGAGATGCATTCCCAAATCTCAACAGCTACATAAAGTGGATTAATCATGTTTGCTCATGAATGAGTGTGGTATGTTAGCAGAAACATAGGAGTATATTCCTAAAATCCTTCCCCAGTTCCGTCATTATTCTTGGGCTTGTCTTTCATGTATCTCTCTCCCCTCGTTTGAAAACTAGGTAAGCAGAAAACATGTTTAGCTTTATAACAATAGTATTTAACATCTTATAGGGACAGATTATGATCCTTCTCTTGTAAATTTGCACAAAAGAATGAGGGCAAGAAGCCCATCCTGTGAAAGGAATGGCTGCAAGCAGAGTGAGAAGCTGTGGGTGCCCAGAGAGCACTCCACAGAAGTAGGGAGACACATGTCAGTGGATACAAAGAAATGCTAGAGTATGGGAAGGGAGTCCTATTATCATGTTTCAGGAAGGAGAGGAAGAAATGTAACCTGGTATCTCTTTCCTGCATGATACAGGTCTTCCTCACTGAGCAGTGGGGTAAAAAAAAGTATTTTGATTCTAACCCTTAACTCGTTCAACTAAACTTTTTGTTTTGCATTCAAAACCCATCCGCCAAAAAAAAAAAAAAAATCCCCAATCAACAAACCAAAAAAAGTAAAAACTCTAAAATTGCTCTTCTTGCATTTTAGTGAGTAAAGCCACAGCAACACATCTTCATTCACTCAGATTGGACTCTTGTTCCCTCAGGCTTTGCCTCTGACTGGCATCTGAACAGAAAAACCAGGTATTTACATCCTTGTGCTATGAAACATTATGAGGCCTTACTCTGGTTGCAGGCATTTGCCACAGGGTCAGTAGAGCTTGGTCTTTCTACAAAATCTCAAGGTATGAGGAATCACAGAATGCAGGCTTTGGGGTGCTTATCTGTTCATCATGTGTTTCCAGGCTTTTGGCAGGTAACCCAGTTCTTCAGCTCTCATAACCAGTGGCACAGTCCAAAATTCCTTAAAACCAAAAAGCTGGAGGGATTGCTATGGAGATTGGGTCTTGGAAACTGTTCCCTGTGGCTAGGAGAAACAGGAGGTATGCATTAGGTGCAGAGGTTTAAACTTTGTCAGCAAAATCAAAAGCCTGAATACTGCTGCAGTAATCCTGCTTAAATTTGCTACAATTTCAGGATGTGTTTAGATGGATTCATGATGTTCAAAATATTTCTTTCGGGCAGACATTGAAATATTTTAGGAAAAAACCATTTATATTATCAATAAATTATTAAACATTCACAATATTTTGTAAATTGCTGTTTTAGATTATTTGTAAAGAAGGAAAAACTATTTTCTTTCCTAGTGTTTTTTATTTTTCTGACTTTGAGAAAATTATAATGTACAGTACTAAGACTAGAACTGGATACACTGTCATGAACTAACAGAGCAGCTGTTTGACATTGGTCTTTTTTGGTACACTAAGGAATATCATACTATGAATACTTTAAGCCTTTCAGTTCCATAGCACTTGAATTGCAGCTAACTTTTGTCTTCACTATTAAGGTCTTTAAACTGCTTTCTAAGCCTTATTCCAGTTTATCTTACTGTTCTCATTTTTTGGCTTTACTCTTTGATTTTTCTATGGCACTTTACTGGATAGATTCAAATCTTCCGCTGGAGAGTCCATTTGTCTCCACAGAAAGGAGTTAATCAATATCTCCAAAACATTGTGAAGGCATATTATCCAAACAGGAGCACAGTGCCAGAAGAGGGTCAGCAAAGGGCTGTTTTCTTACCCCTGTTAAAAGTACAAGATCTGCAGGCATCACTGAGCAAAAACCATCCTGCTTTGCTTCTCACTGTCCTTGTCAGTTAACACGAGGAAATAAACTCTTAAGGAATGTATCTGCAGCAACACCCAGTTCTTTTCTGCTTTCTTGAGTTTCTTTTTCATCTCAGTGACAACTTGCCTGCCTGAGGTGAATTGGCAAACACATCCTGCCTGCAGGGCTGATAAAAGCTCTCTGCCTTCCGTGTCCCCTCCAGCGGTGTCTGGACTGTCCGTGCTTGACAGTGACATGAAACTCTTGAAACCCTGCTACTGTGGCTGCACCCATGTCAGCAGAGACGTGCTCTATCCTGCACAGTGGAACTGCCTGCCCACTGGAGACAGACAATCTCCTCTGCTGAAAGGATAATCTGTGCCTCTAAATACTAATCTGACTTGAGGTCTGCTGAGATTTTGTGGTTCCTCAACTCTTAGATGTGGGTTACACCACGGTTTGACTGCATCTGGGTGTTATTGTGGTGATATATGGACACATGCCCTCTCCTTAAACTGTTAATGTTTCCATAAAGATTAAAGATGTCTTCCTGTCTATCCACCATCCTAGCCTAATACGTGATATTTCTTCTGAGGTTTCATTCCTCTTTAGGAAAGGGTACCTCTCCTGCATCCTGACCCAGGGGAAGAAAACAAAGGAGTGGGGCATGGAGGCTTGCCAAAGAGGTCTACCAACTGATAACCCTGGGGCACAAAGTAAGCAAAATTTTTAAGTCAGGAGATACTGTGGCACATCTCAAATAATTGTTTTGCATTTTGGCCAAAACACTTTCTTTTTAAAAAAATATCTGAGTCTTTCAGCCCCCAGCAGAAAAACAAAGCAAATCACAAAACATCAAATGAACAGACCAAATAACTCAAAATCAAAGAGAGAACATCTATTTCTAGGTCCAATTTGTTGAAGCCAGACAAGTTTGTTGTTGGCTTTATGAAGGTTTTTGACCATTTGAAGAACCAGTAGATGGTGCTTAAGAATGTGCTGCACAGTTTCGTAACTTTTTAGTATCAATAATTCTTATGGCAATTCAAGTTCCCTGGGAGTCGTTTACCTGGTGCTGTTTTACAATATTTTTATACATAAGGGAATGGGCCTCCTACACAGAAACTCTCCTGTGCAGAAACTGTATAAAACACTACGGCGCCTTATTTGCAGTAACCAAGTGTCATAATATTATAACAATGTAGCTTAAAGGCCTTATCCTTTATGCGATCCTTTATGGATCACCTAAGGAGCAGATTTTCTATTACTGAATCAATCTTTCACTGAAAATCCACAAAACTGCCAGGAGTGGATACTTGAATTCGTTTAAATTTTGTTGCTTTTTCTAGTTCTCCACAAATACTTTTGTGCTTCTCTAACAACTTGAGGAGAAACATCTTTAATTTTATAATGTACATTTGCCGAGTCATGGAAGGAATACAGGTGAGACAGGTATTTAGAAATAAATTTCTTTATCAATTAGTCAATCAAGAATGTGTTAGGCATATCAGACAGAGAAATAATTACAGGATTTTTTTTTAAATCTGAAAACACACACTCATCATGGCTGAAGACTATCTTCCTGTATCAAGGATGAAAACTGCAGTATTCAAGAATTTCAAAGTGAAGAGCATTGTCTTAGTGCATACCTCAAGTAAAATTTGCTGGATATGAGTAAGAGCTCCTATTGTTTTTATTCAGTTTATGTGAGTGGCTTTCTCTACATGGCTTGTTCTACATGGCATATGAGTCTGTGGAAGGGGAAAAATGGTTCAGTTGTGATTTTATGCATACTCAGTATTTATGGTGGCACTGCTTGAGCAAACCTGTGATTAATGATCAGTGCCATCCATCTTTGCAATCTTTTCATAAAATATATATATTATTTTTTTACATTACTTGTCTCATACAACAGTTCCTGTCACAATCAAAAAGATTTTGTATTAGATGTTGTGTAGGAAATATTCACTTAAGGTTTTCTAATCCTTTACACTTTATTTCAGGGTATTGCAGATCTCTTCTGAAATTTTGCTATTGTTTTTTTCTTGGTATTTTCTGAAGTTTTGTCACAATGTTTTAACCCCATCCACCTTCCTATTTATAGCTCCATAACTATCCCTTAAAGTGTGGGATGAAGCTATTTGAAGAACGAGATGGCCTCTGGCAGATGATAAAATTTAAATAAATGTAGTTATACTGGGAACACATAGTTAATAAGGTTCTCAAAACTGCTGCTGAAGAAAATGTTACAAATATTGTGTTGTCAGACATATAGGCTTTGTCTAATCTCCTTTGATTTAAAGTACATTGAGGCTTCCTTTACTCTGTAGCACTACTTAATCTTTCAAAAAGTTGAATCAAAATTAATTTAATCATAGAAGACTTGGAAGCCTTAATTGATTATTTCAGATCGAATGTACATTAGGAAATACTAAATTTACTCTGGGCATAATTTTGAATATTTGGATTTTACTTATTTCTAACAGAATAGAGAGACTTCATCCAATTTTGCCACAAATGCTTAATCATTTGGTCTGTAAGCTTTCAAAATTTTCCAACCTAAATACGTCCAAAAATGCATTAGTAACTTCAAAGGAAGCCCTGTAACTGTAACTGTTTAGGAACTAAAAAAAGGCAAAATAGTGTCTTTTTCTTTTTCCTAGCCAGCCCATGTTCACTGGCCATGTATGAGTCCTGCTGATAAAGAATCAAAATATTAGCTTTGTCTTTACAACTAAATATGAAGATGCATATGGACAATTTTTTTCTCTCTTCATGCCAGAATCTAGGCCAGTTCCTCATCAAACAATGTCCCAGGAAGTTGGCTCTGGTAATCAGGAGACTATATTATCAGGACAGACATGTCACAGGTTACTGGAGTTATTTGTACTTGTGCAAAAGGGTGAAAAATAATCCTCATATCAATTAAAATAACATCACGCTCTTCCTCTTCTTCTCAGGAATTTTTCACAAAAAAATGCTGTCATACAATGTGATTTGAGGAGTCCAAAATGTGTTGTCTGAGGCTCTACTTTTAAATCAAAGCATGCCTTGATGAGTTTCGCAGTGCACGCCAAATATTATTAGTCCACACTTTCCCGCTTGTACATCAGATTTGCAGGGGCTGTGTTTGGGCTGAAATTCAGGGGAGCAATAACTCTAAACTGAATGCATCCGTGCCACTTCACACCCAGACTAAAAACCCCGTTTAGTGGTGTGCTTACCAGTTTCTGGGATTCAAGTCCCTTCTAAGGATACAGGCAAGTTTTGGTAATTGAATTTCAGTTTGGGTAGAAATCTGTTTGTGTTTCAAAGATAAAAAATTTCCTGAAATTTGTATTTTAATATTGGATAGAGTTCTAATTTCTTTAATTCCAAACGTCCCTCAACCTCCAATTGCAATGTCAGTTTTTACTAGCTCCACAAATTAGTCTGTAAACAGCAAAGCTGTAGATGTTCTAGCATCTAAACTAGGTGTTTATGGGATCCCGTGTGTCATTCCTGTAGTACCCTGGGCACCTGGATGCAAGTCCTCTCTTTCTATCTAATATTAGTATTGGCTACATACTGCCAGCGTGAGCCCAAATGTAAAGAAACCTCCCTCTGCCTAAGCCATTAAATGCTGTGCCAAGTGTATCTCAGCTGGAAGTGGCTTTTTCCATATCTTCCCAATCTCATATGAGATGTTTTCCCTTCCAAATGCTGTGAAATATCTGGGTCAGCAGGTATAATAGAAAGGCAAGTGGAAAAAAAAAATCTATTTTTGCAACTCCTGAGCCCCATTTCCAACAATTTATTGAAATAAGATGTCATGCATGCATATGTATAATTGATTTCAGATGTATGATAAAGTTGCCAGAGATATACTCAGCAGAAATAACAGTAATTTTTTCAGATGTGCTCTTTTCCCATCAACTTGGCCTCCACAACAAAAATTCAGCCCAGAATGAAATATATTCGTACTGCTGGGCACCTGCTGCTGTGTCTCCTGTCTCTCAGCTGGGAGAGGATGGAAGGTTTGATGCAATCGTGGCATCTGCTGTAACTGGACTTGCTCGCTTTGCACCTTAACGTTTTTGCAATTCTGATTTCTTTTGTAATCATTGTTTTAGCCCTGTTCTCTCTCTGATATTGAACTCTCGTGACACTGCTTCAGGAGCAGCAAACAACATGCTATAGTGAGAGGAAAGACTCTTTTTCAGTGCTTTTAGCAATGTGACCTTAGAGTATTGATTTATAGCCTGCTGCAGTGCTCTAGTGCAAAAGGGAACTGTGGTAATTAAGTTAGTATCTGCGCTTTCTAAAATAGTGCTGAGCTGCAACAAAAAGAGACCCTTTATTTTTCCTCTCTGCCTCTCAGTGAATGCAGATGCAGGCACTGCCCTTTGACCCTGCTCAGCTTTCCCCAGCTGCAGATTATTTTTCTCTCTCTGTGCCTTTAGGTGCTGATAGAGTAGAACCCATTAATTCTTGTGTCTGACTTTCTTTTTTAGTGCAGGCAATGGAGCAAGTCTCTACACTTGTACCTGACTTTTAAAACATTTTTTTTGTTCTTATGTGAGCAAAAAAAGAGTAGTGGCTAAGGAAATATAGGAAGAACTAGAAAATTCAGCAGAGTGGGTGGTCCTGAAGTGGCTCAAACTAGAAAGCAAAACCTTTTACATGAAAATTCCCACTTCTCAGCATGACACATTATTCTGAAACTCATGTATAAGGTAACAGGGTAAACACAATGAGAAATCTCTTTTGTATTCCATTACAGTCATTAGAGAAATAGGCCACAAAAGGTAATGGCAATAAAACTGAATACTTTGCAGTGAGCATGTAAATTACATGTTAATGTATGCAAATTAGAACACCATGTTCAGTGTCCATAAAACTACAAAATACAGCTAATTAATGGTAGGTAAGATGCTTCATTTTATATTCACAGAGTTACAGGGGAGGTAGTATATTTTTATAATTGTGGAACATTGGCCTTGGGGAACACATCAAACATTCAGTTTCCCTCCTCTGGCAAATTCACCCAGCACACTGGAAGTAATTGCCTTTCTGCTTCCTCACCCAAGGTCTTACTCTGAGACTAGTCTCTGAAATTAGAAGTAAAAAAAAAAAAAAACAAAAAAAAACCCAAACCAAAATATTCCCAGTTTTACAATTACTTTCTTGTGGAACTAGTTCTTATTAGTGTTAATATTGTCTCTGTTCAGCAAAATACCTAAACACATTTGGTACCCTTGGCATATCTGAATAGATTCTGTAACTGAATCCCCAAACAGATACAGGCTTCATAAAGCCCAGCTTTTTAGGTAATATGTTGCCAGAAGAATTCACAGTTCAAGTTCCCAATACAAAGTGAAAACAGAACACCTGAGAACAGGTTTACAAAAAGTGACTCATCCAGGAAAAGAGGTGAAGGCAGCATGGGGGTCAAGCCCCATAGCTGGAAGACACCAACAGCACCAACCAGGCAAACTTGTCTGCCCACATTCTTGAATTCTGCGTGGGAAACAGTGCTGGTTTTAAAGCCATACCTATCCTGTGCCTGAAATTAATACCCCCATCTTTTTGACTATCCATCTGACAAAGTGAGGGGGCCCAGCTCAAGACGGAACAAAGCCCTGTTAAAGGCAAATGTAGGTATGTGGGTGCCTATGTGCAAGTCTGTGTGCAGCCTGGGAAAGTGCTGCAATACGAGTTGAGTGAAAAAAACGAATATTTGAGGGTTCACATAAACATCAATAAAAGCAATGCATATCAGTGAAAGGTCTTCTGAGTTCCCTTTTGCTGTAAAAGTGCTTGCACTCTAATTTGGATCACAGAATTACAGGATCACAGAATGGTTTGTATTGGAAGGTATCCTAAAGATTATCTTGCCCCAACCCCTCCTGCCATGAACAGAGACACCTTGCAGCATACCAGGTTGCTCAAAGCCCCATCCAGCCCAGCCTTGGACACTTCCAGGGATGAGTCATCCACAGCTCCTTTGGGTGTCACTGTTCCAGTGCATTACCATGCTCACAGTCAAGAATTTCTTCCTAATATCTAAATCTGCTCATTTTTAGTTTGAAGCCATTATCCCTCATTCCGTCACTAGAAGGTCTTGTGGCAAGTCCTCTGCAGCTGTCTTGTAGCCCCCTTAGGTACCTAAAGATTCTATAAGGTCTCTCCAGAGCCTTCTCTGCTTCAGGCTGGACAACTCCAAGTCTCTCAGCCTGTCTTCATGGGGAGGGTTCTCCATCCCTCTGACCATATTTGAGGCCCTCCTTTGTACTTGCCCTAACAGGTCAACATCCTTCTTACGTAGGGGGCCCCAGAGCTGGATGCAGCACTCCGGGTGGTGTGCACAAGAGTGCAGTAGAGGGACCTGCTGGTCACAAGGGAGCTCTCTGGATGTCTATCTGTGTGCCACACTCCTCTGCAGGTCCCTGGTGAGAAGCTCTGTGGAGCCCATGCAAAAGCAGATCAGCTCAGCTGTTTTGCAGAGCTTCCTGCACAATCCGCACAATCCAATCTGGTGGGCAGCTTCCCAGACACAGCACCTGTGTCCCTGTACCAGAGCAGCTCCAGGATGTGCTGCTCCTCCTGGCTGTCACTCCACCACAGTGGCTGCTTCTCTCTGCAGAGGTTCAGTGCAGCAGAGGAATGACCATTTTGGAAAAAAATCTCAGTTATTTGTCACAGATGAAGAGCGGATGTGTTTTGCGCAGGGTCTTATTTAATAGGCACTGAGTTGAGTGATGGTGATGAATGTAATATGTCTTAGGTACCCGAGACAGAGGTTATAATTTGCCAAATACTTTTCATGAGCCAGCAGTTCTCCTTCTGGAAAGCTGTTCCGTTTCAAACAAAACATTTATCTTATGTGCATGTATGTGTGCGTATATATACATAAATATATATGAAATCTGCACCTGTTTGGCAAAGCAGTTGAACTTTGATCAACTTCAGGTAAATGCTTACCTTGCACTTCATGTAAAAATTAACCCCATTGCTAAACATGTGCCTAAGTGTTTTCTGATTTAAAATGGTTTTCAGGATTGAGGCCCTAAAGAGGAAAAATGAGTGCAGCTGTTTCAGACAAGAAAATGGAGGCTGCCATAAAGAGACACAAAGACCAAAAAGTAAATGAAATATTGTGAGGGCTTTTAAGCAAAAGAAGGAAAAAGATGTACGATAAAAGTAATATGCTTGCAGAGAGAAACAACATAGGAAATAAATGTCAAAATAGAAAAAAAAAAGGGGAAAGAGAAAGTGGAAATAGGGGATAGTGGAATCTCAATTTAAGGCAGAAGACCTCCTTTGATATTAAGAACTTAAATAAACAATCTTGACTGACACTGACAAATTCATGCTTTATTCTGACTTGTACCCATACTGCCTCACGTTTTGTCATATTTCCCTCTGCTAAGGAATTTTGAGAAAATATGCTTGGAAGCCTCAAATTGCAGTGACTCTCAGTTACAGAATGGATGCAAAAAAATGAGTGCAGAACTTTATTTCCTAAGGATTAAAGGAATAATTTGGAGGGGAGAGGGAGAATTCTGCGGAACAGGGTATCTAAGCAATAATTCTGCACAAGAGCAAAAGTAAGACATCTTTCAGACTATCGAGGAACTAAAACTGCCTTGCCACCACTGTACAGCACTGCATGTCACAGGCAGTGAGTGCTGTTTGGAAGACTGCTGATTCAGTGATATGCAGAGGGCTTGAGCTGATGGAAACTCATGATAGCTATGAAAGGCCTGTAATGACAATGACACTGTATTTTGATAGAGGGAAGATTGATAGAGAGAAGGATCTGACCATAACTTCCTCCAATAAAATATTCTAGTACTAAAGCTTTTCTAATGTCTTCACATTAGAGCTTCAGGCTAATGAGATACACCAAGTTATTTGCATTAATTATTTACATCAGAGACAATTGGGAATAAAAAATTTCTCTTTATCCCAGTCATCTTTTAATTCTGAACTAAAACTATTGGAAAAGTCAAAGGTCTTTACCCAGGCTGTGACCATTAACACAGTTCTTTTCTCCCCTCTCTCTTGCTTTTCCTTGCTGCCATGTGCTATATATCTTGGACAGAGCACAGCAAATCTAAAACTGATGGCCTTGTTTCTTTTGCTTTTTTGGCCCAGCACAAGCTCAATACCTGCACAAGAGGGGAGCAGGATAAGCTTGGGAAAGAAAACAAAAAAGCCTCTGCCAAAATAATAATCATAATATTAGCACACAGCTGTAGGGAGTAATTTTTTGGCATCTAAAGCAAATGCTCCCCACTCTCTCCCTCGTTCAGTAACCCTACTTCTGCTTCTTAGTTTTTCACCGGCTACCAGATTCCCTATTTTCTTGTCTCATTCCAAAGTCCTGTGGTTGCTCCTTGGTGGTGGCAGCAGCAGAAACAACTAAAGGGACTTGTGTGTGTTTGTGTGTGTGTAGTGGTGACTCATGTGAATGTGATATTCCTGCAAACTTGAAACGTGCCTCAAGGACTTGATGCAATTTTCTTGATCTTGATCTTGTTCATTTGGAGGGAGGAGGAGGGGAAAAGGGAGAGAGAGAGAGAATGCTGCTCTTGGCAGAAGATACAGGCAACTGGCTGCTTTATGGCTTTGCCTTGATGTGTGTTTAAAAAACAACTCAAAATTTGGCACAGAGATATTTTTCCCACTTGTTTTACTTCTAAATATTCTTCAAAAGCTTCCATGGGATATAGAATATTGCTTTGATCAAACGAATATACTTTATGCTGAAGTTTCTAGTTAATACTGACTTCAACTCACATTCTGCCAATTTTTTAATTTCAAATTTGATTTAAAATTTTCTGTAGCCTATAGACAATAGGAAAATAAGAAAATTTCCCCTGTGGATCATGTTATTTTACTGATGTGCATTGAAGTTTCAGAAGATAAGAAAGAGTGAGCAAAGGAAATACTATCAAACTTGCTTCTTCAGCAAAATGTTAATGTGACCAAAAGGCTGAATGTACACAGGGAGTATCCCTGACAAAGATGTTTTGGAAAAGATTCATAGCTTGAACTGTCTTCCTGTAAAGCCCCCATGTTTGCATTCCTACCTAATCCTTATCTGAGCTATTTGAACTACTCATATTTGAGAAATTTTCTGGAAATGTCCAGGTATGGACCATGATGTGTGAGTCACCAAGCTTCCTGCTCCTGCTCAGTCATAAACCATCTCCTGACTGCCTTTGTCACACTGCTTGGGACATTTACGAGCTCATTTGGAACCTATAATATAAAGGCATTGGTTTCTTCCTTCCATTAATGTTTTTTGAGTATTTCCATGACCTGATATTGATTAAACATCACTGATAAAAACAAAAACCCCAACACTCCAAAAAAAATTTCATTATGATGCAGTGAATCTGCATCTGGGACAGTTGTTAGGGCATATCTCTTTGCCCTCCAGGCTGTGTTACTGTTGTGTTTCTCATTTTAGCTGCTTTGGCAGATGAAAATTTGCCCTTGCAGTATGGTTCTGCTCACTTATTAGAAAACACCAGTGGTGCAGTTTTCGTGTCACCTGCTGCTTTCAATCCATCTCTAATTTAAAGTAGCAGTCACATATTTTCATGGGCTGCCACAGTCAAGATGTTGTCCCTTCCTGGTGCAGTTGCAGGATCTGATAAATTAGAGCAACAGACTTTTTAGTGAAGGATTTTGGATTCTGGGCCTCAGGTCACTAACCCAGAGTTGATAATCCTCAGGAAAATAAATAATTTTATTCATTTATTTTGCCCGAGACAGTTATATATGGGATGATTTATTTAGTTGTGTGTAAATAAAAGTGCTTAGTAGGTCATGTAAAGCCACAGCTGCCTCTTGTCACTTGTAACCTACAGTACCACTCTGATGCCCTTACCCTCTGCAGCCTGCAAAGAGGGGTGGGCAGCAGAGGGAACATCTCTGGACTGCCAGGTGCTCTGCTGGGGTTAAAAATGAACCCATTGCCATGATAGTCAGAGATAAGGGGATTCCCATAGGCCATTCTAAGTCAGGGGCTGTGATTCAAGACTAATGCCCTCAGTTAACATGTCATGACAGAAAACAGATTTACCTTATGGTGTATGTTGCAGTCTCCCACAGGGGGAAGGATGCTGTCCTCCAAACAAAAATGGAAAAATAGAGAGCAAAAATCAAATTCCAGAGAGAAAAGGCCACTTTTGTGGCACTTTGTATCAGCTTCTACAAAAGGCAGGAGAGGGAAGTGCATCCACTCCTTAGCTGCCATGCTGACTGATGCCAGAGAAGTTCAGCAATGACAAGTATGCCATTATTTTCGTCCTGGAGGTCTGCAATGTCATGTGCTTGTGATCTGTCTTCAGCTGCTAGACTCAGACAAGTTGAATTGTCCAGGCAGCTCTGCAGCAGCAGAGAAGCCCAGCTGTGCCAGGGCCATAAACAGAACAGTGTTTTCTGTTTAGTGCCCACCAGCAGGGAATTCGTGTTATTTACTAATACTTCACCATATGTCAGGACTTCACTTGCCAGTTCATGAGCACCACCTTGTGCTTTCTGATGTAGATGGATGGCCCACAGATGATGGATGTGAAGGGCACTCATCCTAAAAATTCTATAATTTTTTATGTGTTTCTCCTTGAAAATGTGAGTAGTAGGGGCATGGCATGGTGGGGATACATGGTGGCAGGTGGAGGATGCTCCAAGTGGTGATTCAACCAGCTGGTGTATGGAGGACTTTGGTTGGTGCTGTGAGTGCTCCTGATGTTTCCTGTGTGGTGTTGGCAGTCAGGGGAAATCAGGAAGGCTGGGAATATGAATCAGAGATCAAAACAGCACGGATGCTCAGTGTCCAAAACTGCTGCCTGAGGTGCAGTAGGTGTAGCACAGGATAGGATGGTGTAGACACAAGCAGTTGATGTCCCCAGAGAGCCTTGCACATTGCTTTTAACTCTACTTGCACTTGGGCTTTCTGCTGTGGGAGCACAATACATATTCCAAAGCCAAAGATATGTCACAGAAAGGTCCTGGTTCCTCCCCCCTCACCCCAGTTTTGAGCCATGGTGACCTCAGAGAGCACGAGACTGTGGTTTTTATTTTTTTTTTATCTTTGTGAAAGGAGTCTTGTTTGCTTGCTGGCCCTTGCACACCAAGGCACTGTTGTGTTACTTAAAATTGTAAATTATGTCTGTTTAAGAAAATGTCAGTGTTTTTTAAAACAGAATAACAGAACTGGAAAAGACTTGGCTGTGCTGTTTGTTACACGAGTTGCAGGCAGGCAGAATGATGCATTCACCATTATGAGCAGATTCAAGGAGACTAATGACTGCTGCTGCACAATATAGCTTCAGTTCTTTCAAGTAACATGATAGTTGTTTCTTTGCTTGCCAGCAAGATTATCTGAGCAATGTTAATGCTCGTGTGCTGACGTATAGGGGAACCATCAATATGGGGCTGTGCCTACCAACAATAACTCCCTGCCCCCACTTGCTAATTGAAATGACCTTTCTATTAAAAAAGAAAAAAAAAAAAGGATTGTAAGATAAATACAGCTTTGATGGAGGGATTTGACTTCTCTGGTACCTATCGTTGTACATATGGGTATTTCCTGTATATTACTCAGGAGTTCTGTAAAACAGTTACTCAGCTTTTGGATAGGACTAAGTTATAAGGAGTATTATTTGCTGACAGCCTATAAAAGCATGCTAGGAGATTCTCTCCTACTATATAATACTGGTAAATGCTTGACAACCATGTTGCTTCCAACATGGATACTCACTGCAGACCCCAGATCCTTTAAGAAAGAGAGTGAATTAAGAGGAGAAAAACTATGCTGCTTCACCATTGACACCTGCCCTCAGAGTATTCCCGTTAGATTACTGTTCCTCAAAGTAGCCATAGCAAAAAAAAAAAAAAAAACAACAAAAAAAACCCCACAGCTGGGTCTTTGCTGTCAGTGTCTATTTTATGTGGAACAATATACAAACACAAAGGAACTTAGAGCAAGAACTGTTGTGCTTTGCAGTTTTTCATCAGGAAATGCCATGAGAAAATGGCCTAAACATGTGGGCTGTTTCAATCTAGTTGCATAAGAATCTGGCTTGGCTTTGATTCACCTTAGATATCCAGAAGAAATGCACTGACTTTGTAGTGGCTCTTTTGTATATTTTTGTTTGTCCACTTGTTTTGAAATATTGCTCAATGCTTCTACTCCCTTCCTCAGCAGAGGTGCTGCCTTTCTTGTGTTTTTTCACCAAACATTGAGGTTAAGCTCTGCTCTTCAGTGGTGTCATTTTGGAAGCCCACAAATGAGGCTTCAGCCACAAGAAACTGGAAAAGATTATATTGGCATATATGTTTTCTTACTAAATAAGGAGAAAAAACTAACAGAGGGCCTCAGACTGGATTTGTCCATGTGAGTGTACCATGCTTGACATGAAACATGTTTACCAAATTTTTTTCCCATGAGAATCACAGTTTTCCTCATCTGACACCCAGGTTTCTCATCAGAGGAACTGGGAAAATATGATATTTCAGCCACTGTTATGGTGACTCAGAGCTCTGGCCCCTTGAAGGTAGCAAGTCTGAACTCTGATTGCCCTTTTGCCTTTCACACTTGGTCATAGAGACTTACCTGGGCCACCAAGGACTAAATTTCTGGGTTTTCTTTCTGTAGGTCTAGTCTTTGAATATTTATGATTTTCAGAAGAGATTAGAGGTCTAATGCAAAGGATATTGAAGTCAAAAGGTGTCTGATTTTCATACAGTGACTAGTTAATACTCTTGGAATTCAGACGCCTGAGATTCAGACTTGGTGTCCATAAATACAGCTAAAAACTGATCATGTATTTGTATTAAACTGACATTAATGGGTACAATATGATACATATTTCCTTAATGTTCTTCCAAGCCAGAACAAATTCATCTCTGTGTACGAGTTGTCAGCTTCTAGTTCACAGGTGAATGGGAGGATCTATGTCCGTTCTTCAATGTATGACAGATTTATAGAAATCTCTGAAAGTGTGGCTTTTGGATACATTGCAAAAGAGGGGAAAATGTTTTCTTTCTCTGGCCAGCAGCCACCACCATCTAATTTTAGCTGCAGTCTTCAAAGGCTGTGGAATGGGCACAGCCTCTTCCCCCAAAAATTTCCCTGGCCTTGACACACATTGGACTAAGTTGCTATTCACTGCTAAATTTGCTTGCGTGCAGCTAAAGCCTGATAATCTTGGGTCTCAACTAAGCCAAAGCTCTTTAACTTGTTTTATTCTGCTAGGCCATATTAAAGAACAAAGCAAAACAAAAAAAAAATAAAATCCAAATGATATAAACAAACAAACAAACAAAACCCAACAAACCAAAACAAACCAACAAGCCATCTTACTACAATTTACTGTTTAAAAAGAATTGGGTTAAGTTGATAATAGTCTGAATGCTGAAGGAAAAGTTGTTAATGTTTCAAGAGAAGATGGTACTCATGGATCCCTACAGAGCTAACACTTAAGCATAGAGTTCATGATAAAAAAGGGAAAAATTAGGTGCTATTTGTCTTTATTCATGTTTTGGGGGACAGTTTCAGACATAATTGTATCTGTTTCTCTAAGTCCACTTTCCTGCACTATTTGGGTGCATACTAAGTGCCTGTGATGTGTAAGGTGCTCATTTGAGTAACATCACACTGCTAAACAGCTGCCACCTTCCCTCCCAGACAGGAGTGTATTGACAAGGGGAAAAAGTTCTGATACTGCTCCATTGCTGTGTCTGAATATCATCCCCTCTTCAACACCTGTATATGTATGTGCATGTGTGTATATACATACACATATATATATATACTCACACATATTGTTTTCAGTAGGACTCCTGACAGATTAAAGGTTACATTAATTTTATAGGTGTATTTATAATACTTCTTATGTACAAACAAGTTTTCTTAGACTCATGTTTGCAATCCTCTAAATAAAACTGAAGAATATAATGGAGACAGTGGATTTATTATATGTTTAGAATTATTTTTAGACATAGCTGCATGTTACTTTTTCAACACGTAGCCCTTCAAACTGTGCTGAAAAAACCAGTCTACAAAAGCTAAAACATATTTCTCAGAACAAGAGTGTCTTCTAAAATGTACAAAAAACAAAAATAAAAGAAAAAAAAAGAGTTTAGCATGGCCCTACTTCCCTCCATTTTGATTCTACTTCCATTTCTCACAGAAATCAAGTAGGGCATACAGGTCTTTCATTTTAAATGTGGGAAGCAAATAGTTCATATTCCAGCAGCTGTTTTTTAGAGCCTCATTTCTGCTCTGACCTTGCTTTCTTGCCACTGTTATTGGCATCAATCATTGTTTATAGAATGAGAAAGTTCCACAGTTAATTATTCTGTTGTCCAGTCCCCCTTTAAGTCTGTCTTCTAATAACAAAACATAAGATCAGACATCCATGTGCATGCTAACTTCATTCTTCAGCTAAAATACCATGCTTTATCTGGCTGAGGGTGGGAATTCTGAGAAAGCTTAAGAGGGTTAGGTGGCTGAATCTCATTGAGATTTGGGTTTTTAAAAAAAACCCAAACAAATAAAAAATCACATTTTAAACCTGAAATCATGAGGAAATCTTCTGCTATCAGGAAAAAAAAGTCTTTTAAAGACTAAGTCTGATTTAAGTTCTCTACTAAACTCATGGACCACTGGGGCCCTATTCAAAGTGTTATACTGCATATAGACAGCCCAAGCCTGTGAAAAGCCAATAAAAGGAATAAATAAGACACAAGGGCTGGAGAAAAGGTTCATACTTGTTTTTCTAGCCATTCCATTAAAAGCAATGAAAGTCTGTTTCTTTTCTCTTCACCTCCACTAATGACTCTCCTCCAAATAGCTCATGGAGACTTTTAGAAAGGTGTCATAGGAAAAAGAGAATCTGTATGGCAACTATTGGACCAAAACCCCACTACATCTGCCTGATATCTGCTAGCCACCCCCATAGAGAGAACAGAGAGAATGCTTGTGTCAGTCAAAACTTTTGAAAAAAAGGGTTCAGGTAAGTAAATATCAATTGATTCAAGTCAGGTGATCAGATGCTCCCAGTGCTCACATGTGTTTGTGGTTTACTTTTATTTTTTGAGATGCATTGGCCTCAGCTCTAAGGGCGGAAAGTACATAAGGAACTTTAATTTCCACTCCTTCTCAAAAATCACATTCTTGAGCAAACCTGGCTTACTGGAGAGATTAATTTAATGTATAGACATAAAAACAAAACACGGGTTTCCAAAGTTCATCTTTGGAATATGCTTGGCAAGGAGATTTCAAAATTTTCATTCTTTCCATGTCAGCATCCCATGGCTACTCCTGCAATCCCACCACAGCTGAAGAAAACTGAACGTAAAAAACAGGCACAAGGCCACAGAGTGATATTGACCCCACTAGACTGAATAGGAGGCAATGAATACAAAATTATCTTGTCTGGTGGGAGTTTTGGAGAAGCCTAAGTGTTTAAACAGGACATGTGATGTTCTGTAGTGACATAGGGGGAACTACTGGGGATGAGGAACAAAAAGCTGGTTCTTTCTCATTTTCCTTGACATAACTCTGGATCCCAGAGGAACTGGGGAACCAGGACTGAAGTGGCTCCTGGAGGTGGTGAGTCAGCAGCACACAGGGCTGGAAATTGAGGAACTGCGCTTGTGCTCCTGATCCTCTGAAAGATACCTTGTTGGACTCAGGAGCATTTGAAGCAGCTTTCTCCTCCTTTTATCCTGATATTTATATTTCCTCTGATCAGCGGAAGACTTGCCTATATGCTTGTCTGGTCTATTTCCACGTCTGAACTAAGAATGTTTTTATATCATGAGCTGTTCTAAAAAGGAAACACATGGGCACTGGCATAGCTCCTAATACTGTACGTTTTAAGATTAATGCCAGCCAACAGCAGCAGGGGAAGACTGTGAGCCTTAAGAAGGTGGAAAGAAATCCTGCTCAGAAAGAAATTGCTTTGGTTTGGTTTGTTAGAAATCTCTCAAAAAGCTGAGCTGGTAAAAGAGGAATTTTACCAACCCTTGCATCCAAGTAAGCAGCAGCAGCAGCAGCTAACTTCTGCTTGCCTCTTTCTGGAGCAGTGACAGCTGTCTGCAAGATAAGAAGCCCTTGGTGTGCTTTGGAGAAACACAATCACCCCAGACCAAGCACATGTAAAAGCATTTGTCAGCACTGCCATTTCACTGGACCTCAGCTCTACCACCATTGTGTGGTAATGGTGAGAGACTGTTACCAGGAGAAAGAATGAGAAGTTTGGTGAGGGACAGAGAAAGGTCATCCAGCGATGGAAGCAGGAGAGTGTCACAGGGCCATGTTTGTCCATCTGCCCATCCAGCTCAACCTGGAATCAAACACCAGGTATGGACCATGGAGGAGTCAGCGATCCGGCATCTAATAGTGAGCAGGTGTTTCAATTTAAGGCTGCTCCCAGTCAGCAGTTGGGATTTTTATGAAGGGATTCTGAGCAGTTGTTTCACAGAAAGAGAGAAAACACTGTGCAGAGGCACAGGCACTGCTCTTGATGTTATCACTACCCTGCTGGCCCACCACATCCTCTGGGCTAAATCACAGAGGCAGATGTGCACAACACTGACCTCTTTGTCCTGTCACCGGCACCTGATAGAGCAAACCTGAGCCTTATCCTTTCTTCAGGGCTGGAAAAAGCCCCCCATAACCTCTTTTCCAGCTGGCATTTCCCTCTCTTGCCTCGTTTCCCGTTGGCTGTGTGTCAGCCCCTTGCCCTACCTGTCTGTGTGCACAGCTGAGAAACAGCTGCAGAGGTGGAAACACTGCAGCCAGATGCTGCTGACAGAGCAAGGAGAGGAAAAAGAGAGCTGCTGAGCATCTGCCAAGACAGAAGCGACTCAGAGCAGCTTTATCGAAATGCCACAGTGAGAACTATGTGAACAAATGTCGTTTTAACCTTTTAGAAATGAGCATGGGTGCGTGACATTTTTGAAATTCTGCTTCCTATAATTTCTTCTCTCATCTGGAGTTATCTTTTCATTTATACTCATGCAACTAAATTTTTTGGGCAAATTTGCAGTTTCTGGAGAACTCACTGGTCTTTAGCTACAATTTAATCTTGGGATATTGGCCCCTGCTCCTCTTCCCTGGGACAGGAGTCTGGAAAACATGAGGCCGTCTTTCCAGACCCAGAGTTTTTGTCAGCTCTGTGGTCATGAAGTGATTCCACCGGTCCGCCTGGCTGCCCATTAACTAGGCAATGTGAGTTGGTGTGCACTGTGCCAACTTACACATCTGCATTTCCTCAGGTGGGCATTTATTGCATCAGGAAAGCAAGCACAGAGAATTGTTACCCTTCATTTTAGCATGTCATTAGCGTGGGATTTTTTCCATCTAGGTAGATTGGTGAGTCAGATGAATGTAAGTAAGAAAGGTTTAAGTCCACAGGAGTAGGAGCTAGCACACACAGGGTTTACTGTCAGCTTTGTCACTCACCTACAAGGCCACTACCTGAGAACTGAGTGTCGTGTAAAAAAAGGCAATTTTTTTGTTACAGAATATGTGATAATATTACAAATGAGATCAGCTGAGACACTTTAGGAATTAAATTAACAGAAATCAATGTTAACATGAAGACCAGGAGACAAGAGGAGAAGGAGACAGCCCAGACACCCTGACTGGGTCTTTTGAGTGAATTCTTAGTGCACTTATTTGTTTTGGAAAAATTATAGCTAACCATTGTCTTTACTCATCAATTGTTGCTGCTGTCCTTGTTTCTATAGTCCATTTTGTTTCTAAGACTGTATGTATCATCAGTATTTTCAATGATACAGACATACACAGACACACATCTCTGTCTCTTGCATTTGACTAGGATACGTCACATGTAGTTTTGTTGTATTCATTTGGTCATGAATTCTATAATTCCTAGGACAAAAAGGGTTGGTAGAGTTTTTCTCCTAGCCTGGTAAACACCTGGTGGTGGTTTGTGGAGAGGCAAGCTCCAGCATGAAGCTTGGTGTCCAGGTTGCAGAGGCAGGCTCAGCGTTGCACAGGAAGGCTGGGAAGCAACTTGGGTCCTGTTGGATTTATACCTCAGTTTTCCAGGATGTTATGCACTTCTTCTCTAGAGATTTATAGATTCAAAGACCCAAAGAATGGTTTAAGTTGGAAGGGATCTTAAAGATGATGATCTTTAGTTCCAGCCCCCCTGCCATGAGCAGGGACATTTTCCCCTAGGTCAGGTTGCTCAGAGCCCCATCTAATCTGTCTTTTAAAACTCAGAGCTTCAAGATCCAGCATGCTTCAGTTGTTTGGCTGGATAAACACGCAGCTTTTCAAAAAATGAAGATAAAACACTTGTGATTCAGAGTTAAATTCCTGTTCAGTACAGAGAGATTTATTATTATTTTTGCTACTGTTATTTGCGTTTTAGGTGACACTACCCGATAACTCCATTTATCTGGCTAGACATTTATAAATACCTTGTGCTAGCTATTGTACAAATGCATAAAAGATAGCTCCTGCTCCAAATAGCTTACATAAATTTCACACCCCTAGCTCATTCAACAAATTTTCTGAAATCTTTCTGAAGAAAAACACTGTTGTTGGTATAGGATCAATAATTTTCTAGCAGTTGATGCTCAGTATGGAAGTGGTGTGTTTTAAAAAGATATGGAACACAACGCACATCTTCTTCCCTTTCCTAGTTTTTCTCACCTTTGCATTTTTTAAAAATTTGTTTCTAATGGTCTATTTCCATCAGGCTTATATCCTCTTCTCCATGACCGCTTATTTCTATGTTTTCTTTTATACTCTGAAAAAAGACCATTTATGACAGGTCCAAAATTAAATGAAAACTGATAACATATGAAACACTTTACTCATAGAAGTGAAAAGTAAATCTTCTCACCATTCAAGAAGTCACTCTGTTTCCCTTTCATTCAAAAGGTGCTGTGTGTCCTAGGAAGCAGGATTCATAGCTCTGTCTTCTCAGTTTTGTCAGGTGGTTTTGGGAAGGAGATAGCTTGTATTAATCAGCCAACAGGCCTGGAGGACAAGCAAGAAGAAATGTGGTCTTGATCCCAGAATTTTCTCTTTGCTTCACTTTGACCTCTTATTTTCTGGATTTGGCTTCTCAATTGATGGCTACCAGCTGTGTAGGACTTCTGCATTGTGTTGCTTCTGTGTATTGCTTCTACAGGGAAGCCTGGCGAGGACAGAAGGTGACAAGCAATCTGTTGGAGTCCCTTCAGATAGTAGCTCCCTGAAAAGGCTTTCAAACTCAAATTTAAAAATTGGCCCTGAGAAAGCATAAGACTGAGCAGTACAATGTTTTTATAGCCTTTGCTGAAGAGGCAATTCAGATTCCTATTAAGACTCTTATCCATGGAAACAACACCAAACTCTGTTCAGACTAGATTAAACAGAAGAGAATATTTCACAGAACAGTGATATTTTAAGCATGCAATATCTGTATCTCCATATATAAAGAAAGCACCACCCTGATAATTAAAGCTAACTAATTTTTGGGGGGAAGGAAAATCTGCTTTTTACATTCAGCTCCTCTTGCACTGTCCTTCCATCCAAAACCACAACAGAAGGCAAGAAGTCTTGGAATAAAGGGCCCACATTTTTATATGGTTTTATATTCTTTTGTGGTGCTAATGAAGCTTTATGTTATTATAGTGGTATGTATTCTCCTGTGTAGTTACAGAAATACTTACAAAAGTTACATAAATATATAGATAATTTATACAGATTATACAAATGGTTTCTATCCAGGCTCAAAACCTAGGGAAAACTTTGAGGATAACAAGAACAAGGCTATATCTGCGTGAGGCTTTTTGCTTTATAGATACCCAAAAGGAAAGCAAAGGTAAAAGAAAAAGAGACATGCAAAAATCAGAATCAAGTCAGAATGAAACAGGTTTTAAAGGATTCCATAAATTTAGACATGAATCATTCAAGTGAAGAGATTTTTCTTCTGAACAGCTTTGCAAAATACCACATGACACCCCACCTCCCTTTCAAAATTACATCAATGAATTACCTTGGCCTAAAGCAAGACATGTTAAATCAAATACTTCAATATTTAGGATTTCACAGAAAAAGAGTGACTCTTCCACACATTTGCCTACCAGCATTCAGTTCAGCTCCTGGATTTCTGGGTGAGTCTGCTCAGAATTCAGGGATTCAGATAGGAGAGGAATTTTCGAGACTAATGTTGTTTGCAAGAGCCACTGTTAAGGTATACCTGTGGAAAAGTACTAATGGTTTTTGAAACATGACTAAAGACAACAGGCTGGAGAATTCGAAGAAATGCTAAGTTTTACATCCTTAAATTGAAATGGTTTGTCTTCCACCAATGTTGGTGATCCACAGCCCCTATAGATGTGATGGTCTTCTTCCCTTCCTTCCCTCACATCAGGTTTATCCTCCTCAAACTAACCAATTGTTACAGCTTAAAGGTAAATATGCATCTACACCTAATATACTCACTTATGGTCATCACCATTAAGAGCTTTCAATGTCTTTTTCTTGAGCATCTGCTGTCAGTACATTAAGAACTTATACTAAATGCTGACTTTGTAGTACCAGCCAATTCATGTATCCATCGCAGCATAAAAGACTATTCATAAAGACTTCTGAGTAACTCAGACAGTATATGCTAGATCCATCTAACTTATATAAAAATCATTAATAATAACGATGCATGATTTTTTGGCTCATCTCAATAAAATTGTTAACCACTACCTGTTGACATTTTCATTTGACTTAGTCTTACTTTGAAGCCTGTAACAAAGGTTGGCAAAGGCTGCAGTGGGCAAACATTAGTTTCACTGTTTCAAGTACAATGTTAGGTGATGTCCCCAAAATCAGATATGAAATCATACTCTTTAAAAGCAGTTGAAATTAATTGCATTTGAACTATGCAGCAAATTTATGAACACCTGCTGTTTAATGAAAGGAACATCTAGTGATTTCTGACCCCTAGTGCTCAGTCTTTTCACTTGAAGAGCCCTGTTGAAGTAGAGAAAATTGCACATCACTTTTAAGTGCAGAAGTAGGGAATTACAATACATTAGTATAGCAGAGTTTTATGTATCTATAAGCCTAGAAATATGTTCAGCCCATCCCAAACAAAGAGTTCATTGGCTTTTTCCTTTTTTGAGACCCAGCTGTTTCAAAGGACAATTTTATGTAATTGTTCATTTCTCTTTGCAAGCTTTAATAGGGCTGACTATATCTCATCTCTTCTTTTTTCCCTTGCACAACACTGTATATGCAAAATATATGCTTTTTAGGGCATTCTGCAGCAAAATATTCAAAAGAAGCTGATGTGACATATATGATGTTTACTTCAGAAGATTTTTCCAGAAAAAGGAAAAAAAACCCAAGCTCTCTAATAGTCTTCAAACAGCTTGCATTTGTAGGCCAACAGTAATCTTCAGATCTAAACAATGCAGACTTAAACTTCTAGTTCTTATTTGCATTTCCACTGAACTGGAAAAAGGGTAGGGTAAAGTAAAAAAAAAACAAGGAATGAAATGTGTCTGTCTTGGAATGATAAGATAAAATGCGAGAACCTCACTCTTGTTTAAAAATAATTTTATAGAGAAAATATTTCTCTGTTTTTTGTCATACTACCAAGAAGAATGTGTTATTCATCAGAAGCCTTTTGCAAACAACTATTTTGCTTTTGAGTATGTGGCTTCAATGTCATAGGACTGGGACTTTAAGAACAGGACCACCTAGGAATCCAGAGGAGGATTTCTAATCCAACCACCTCAAACCAGAAAACTGTGAGTTCGAGACTGTTTCATCTTCCTTTTCTTTTTCCTTACCACCAACGTTTTCTTTCTCTGTCCTGAATCAAAAGTGCTATTCAGCCTGCAGCCATATGTGAGCAATCACAGCTTGACACAGGGTACTAATAACACCTACTCCAGCCATCTACTCTTAAATTGGAGCGTTGCCATTGATGTGTGCTGGTGATTGCTCTGGCTTATGTAAGCTGCACTCAGGGAGCCGTGGGCACCACGGGAGAAGGAGCAGGAGCCCTGTGCTCCAGGCCAGCAGCAGCACCAGGCTACAGCAAACGGAGCACGGCCATCCAAAAATGGAGCAGGGTCAGAGGTCACCCCCCAGCCTCATTTCGTAAGTGGCCCTAATGTGCTCCATAAGTATAGATCAGCAAAGAGAGCCTGAGTCAGGCTTCAGATTAACATTTGTTTTCATTTTTCGGTGGCTTCAGAACACACAGGGGTCATTGAACTGTTCATGTTGGCGTTATTTTGCATTCGTGGTCTGGAGGAAAATAAAGTCCTAACCTCTGACCTTTCATTAGAGTAGTGCATACAGGAGGTTAGAGGTGAAAAGGAAAAAAAATGGGAGGGAAAAAAGCCTTATTCTCCCTCAAAAAAATAAGTGGTTCCTGTTCACATTGCAGGTCTGGCTTGTCATTAGCACAGTACTGTATTTGCTAATAGGTAAAGTTATAATGTACTGTGGCACAGTGAAGTACCACAGAAGATTAATTTTCTTCAAGCATAGCTGCAGTAGCCCTTTCCTCTGAGTTTTATGTTTGAGAAGAACAGCAGCATGGCCTATCAGGATGAGGGTCCGTACTGAGGAGGGGCTTAAGTCCAAGACTTTAAAGTTGTTTGTTTTGCTCATGACTCTAGTATCCCTCAGTATTTCATTCTCAAATTATTTTCACTTTATTTATTTATGCTAACAACTTCCTAAGATTTTTTCTTTTTCTATCTTTTTTTTTTCCCCCAAGAAAAATAGTTGTTTTTGCAACTCAGATGTATGTGCTTCCTCTGAGAAAACATGTATTTTTCCTGGTTTTCACCCAGCATTATTAATATTAATAAACACCATCCATAAAGTCCAGTTGATGCTATGAGAAGTTCACTGACGTACTGAAATGAGGGAGTGGTCTTGTGCATCCTTCTGCAAGCCAGCAGACAGAGAGAAGCAGTTCCAGAACACTCTGTGTGCAGTACACATACCACCTGAGTATTTCAAGGAAAGGCCTGATTTTCCACTGCTTTTCCCAGCCTAGTAATTGGTAGCGATGTAACCTGTCAATAAACTGCAGCTTCTGGCTCAAGGCTAACGATATACTTGCTCTTTCCATGGTTTAAAGGGATGCACACAGTGCCAGGCAGTGTGAAGGACAGGAACAGACGGGCAGGCCAATGAAACAGCTGTGTGCCTTAGACCTCTCCTATGAACCAACAGGAAATCTAAACCCACAGCCCAAAAATATTTCAGTGCCTGGGGCTGGCAAGGCTAGCCCTGGAAAGTACCCTGCTTCTGAGACTACCCCTGGGGCTCACCAGCTCCCTGCTCCTCCCCAGTGAGAGCCTTCTGGGCCAGAAAAAGCAAATTCTTTCTCCTCTGTACCTGGTTGTAGTTAGACGTTTAGGCACAGCTCCAAGGAGACCAGGGAAGATATCCAGGGAAATTTAAACCTGCAGCAGGCTGCTAGAAATCTTTTGCCAAAATGAATCTTGACTAAAACCCATCAGGATGCCGTTCCTGATGGCTCCTGCAATATTTCAGAATTGTTTCATGAAGAGCAGGAGTGTGTTTTGTGAGGTTGGTTTGGTTTAGTGGGAGTTCAAGACCCCTATGAATTAGGTAGAAACACATAAGTTGTGTTTGACAAAAGGATATTTGGATGGATCCAAAGCTGTAACTTGCTGCCAGGCTCTTTAGAGGTACAGAGACCTGTGCGTGTTTCCCTGGACTCAGTTGTATTTCCCTTCTTCTACTGATGCAGTTATACTGAGTAATCAGTAAGTCTCAATCTTGGTACATATTTTCAAGCATCCAGTCAGCATAGTTTAAAGACACAGTGTATTTGTTGTATGCCTTTTCTGTTGTTACACTTAGGATATTCTAATTTTAATAGGTTTTGGGGGTTTTTTTCTGTTAAATATGTACATTGTGTTTTTTAATTATATCATATTGTTTCCTTCCCTCTTTTGTGACCAAAGTAATAAGCCAATAGAGAATAAATTTTGAAATCCATATCTGGGTGTAACATGAAAATTTCACTCTGCCATGGTCTCACTGCTATATTGTGCAATAAGGAATGAAAGCAAACAAATGTGATTTATGCAACTATTCCCACTGAGAACTGTGAATTATAAACTCAGATTAAATTCTCTGTTGGAATTGATAATATCTGAAGTCAGGTTACAGCACAGCTCAAATTTGTTGAGGGTGGATGAGGGAGGAAGAATTTTATTCTGTGGATCTTCAGAGAACTTGAACCTACATGGATTTGTGTGAAATAAACATGAAAGATTTGTAGAAACCTTCACTGAGAAATTAGCATTGTATTTGTACAAATATTTGAAATGAAGTTTCCTCTCCCAGCTATTTCCTGAGCTGTAATGGAAATGGTGAAGGCTGAGATGTGTTTGCATAGGTATTTTGAGCAGATAATCCACAGCACAACTCCAGTACCTAAGCAAATAATGGTGAAAATTGTGAGTATTGTAATTGAATGCCAATTGCAAAATTGTGTGTGCACCAAGGAGTTATTCTTAGCCTTTATCCTGAGTTTCCTGAGGGTGTAACTGAGATACTGCCCAGCTCAGTGCCAAAATGGGGCTTCCCAGAACAAATTTCTGGGTCTGCATGGAAGCCAACAGAGTTTTACTTATTGCTGTATGATCTTTCTGAGTACACTGAAGCCACAGACCTGTAGGTATGAGGAGGTACAAGAAGTTGATATTAATGAAAAATACATGATGCAAAGTGAAAAGCAAACTGTGCAGCACTGCAAGGAGGAACATTGTATAATTTTGCCTCTGGAGAAAGAAATGGGTGGGGAAGATACAGATAAATGCCTCTGCAATAAGCACTGCCACTGGCTAATTCCTACCCTCAATACATTTATTCTGTGCCAGCTTTTCCCTTCTGCGGTTATCATCTAGATGAACCTAAGAAGCAACACAATTGTTACACTATATAAAATTATGTAGACTTGGTGTAAAATTGCATGAATACCATTTTTTCCAAGGCCTGACCTCACTATTAAAACACGAGACATGCTCCTAATTGAGTTTCCAAAAACACTTTCTTGAAGTCAGCTGGGTCCTTAGAGGGAGTTATGTTAGGAAAGGCTTTTCTGAATCACACCTGGTAGTGAACTGTAATTAGCCTTCTCGTTATTTATGGAGGGCAAATAGGCGCCTAACAAATTTGGATCTGTGGCTGAAAGAAGCTGAATGTGGGATCGAATCCTGGGCTAAAGAACCCTCTGTTGCTTTGAGATGCTATATTTACTGTGAGAACACAGACAGCTATCAGGTCAACTTGAGTTACACAAATATGGCTGTAAGAAAGGCAGAACATCTGCATCTCTTTTTAAGGAAAAGAGAAATGTCAGCGGGCTTTATTTTTCCTTGGAGGAAAGGAAAATCCAGAAATTTGTGGCAAATTTAAAATATTTGTCTTTATGAAAATGAAACTTCATTTCTTTAAGAACAAAAATGTCTGTTGCTTCAGCTAGTTTAAAAATACCTAGTAATTTAGGAAGTATTAATGTATTAAATAAATCTGTATAGGTACCTTGCTTTTTAATATCAGTGGTTGTACAAAATACTGAAGATGATGCTTCCCTATACACCTGAGTGTATTTGTTACCTGTTGATACAACCCTGTGATAGGAAGTAACAATTAAATCTTGAAAAGAGAAAGCAAGACTGGTGGTGGCTTCTACATGAAACAAGAACTCATGGCTTTCAAAGAGAAACCCAGTGAGTTTGGAGCTCTATAATACAGATAAGGAAAGCTCAATTCCAGAAGCAAAGTTGAAGATGAACATGGGAACCATTTTTCAAGAGAGCATTCCTGTCTGCCTGAGCCCAGACACTGCCTCCTCTGATCCTTGTCAGCAACCTTTTGACATGCTCTGGCCTAATTGTAAAACTATAGGTAAGGTAAGGAGCCATTAGACTGCTAGTTACAGAAGGATGCTTGTGAGCTTCAGAATTAGTCAGGTCATCCACATTTGCACAGGCTGTCAACCTCACAGGGTTTCCAGGAATAAACCATTCCTCGAATGTGGTCAGGATCTCATGTCTGTAACAGCCAGAAACTTTGACTCAAGTTCCTAGTTTATAAATTGCATTTTACAACATGTTTGTCATAATTTATCTTACCTTACTGGCCCAGATCTTTGCCTCAGTCCTATCCCCAGCCTTAACATCACTATAAAATTTGTAAAAATTTTGGAAATGTTGCAAGTTTGAAAAGCAAATATTTTCTTTGGAAATTATGGAGGGTGAGGGGACGGAAGGAGATGCTCAGAAAAAATATCCATTTAGGGGAAAATTCCAGTATCATTGTAAACATTGCTTTAAACATTCTTTCACTGTTCATTCTGAGAAAGAGTATTTCACATGGAAGACTCCTTTTTTTTCTCCTCCAACTTTTCCCAACCAGACCCAAGGAAAAAAAAACCCTTCCAACATTAACTTTTTCTGTATGCATTTCCAGGATTTTTTTTCCCAGGCCCTGAAATTTCTAAACATGTTTTAGACCCTGAACTTGAAAACATGTAGGTTGTATGACATGTGAAAGTCTGACTCACTTGAGGGAGTGGTTGTATCCACAACATACTAAGTCTGGAGGAATAAAACCTTTTCTTCCTGTGGAAATGTGGGAAGAGCTCTCCCAGACAGTTTCAGACCTGGAAAAAGACTAGTGTGGCCAAAAGCCTTCCCCACCCAATTCTTTCAGTTTTTCTCTTGGTAGATGCTGTTCCACCCTCCTTAATTTCTTGCACTTAGGCTTAGAACATCTCAGCTCCAAGATAGTGATAGTTATTTATCACAGGGCCTTTGGCTTGCTGTACAATAACAAGCAGGGAGGTGTTTGGATAATGTAGAGGTGTATACTGGTCAGGATCCATGCATGCTTTCATACCTGCATCCAGCTGAATGTATCCAGGGAGCACAGCTCACACAACCCAGCCCTGTCAGGTTTTTCTTTACCTGCTATTTAGGGCTCTGCTGTATTTTCCTCAACATCTCCCCAAGTTGCCAGTCTAAGCCTTTACCTGATGAGTGATAGCCTTGATTTATGCGGCTGGGACGTGGACTCCTGCAGCTGCTCCTGCTGCCTGAGCATTTCTCAGCTCTGTCAGGGGTTCATTATAAAGAAGAGACACAGGACGGAACCTGTCAGCCTGTGGGCACAGTCTGTGCTGCAAGCCTTAATGCATATGGCACGCTAGAAGCTGCCACACTGGCAGAGTGAAGGCTGCTCTCCCCTACTCTGACATGCTTGCACACAAATACACACACAGACATTTATTGGAACTGGTAGTCAGCCCTATAGATAAGAGAGAAGATATATGGGTAAGAATAAATATTCTGTATGTGGCAGAATGCAGCTTGAACTACCACATACTTAAATATTTCAGGCTTTCTAATAATGCCTCCTGCAAAACCAGTAGGCGTGTAGAACCTGAAAGTGCTTTCTATGTCTGCCCTTATTTTATGTATTATTTTGTGCTTTTGCTAAGTCAACATCTCTATTCCTCCAAAGCAAAACTGGTTTATTGATTCAACATTTCTAAAAGCCCAGTATTCTAACAACTGCGTTAGAGAAAGGGAAAAAAATAACGACAAACTACCTTCAAAACATTGTTTGATGTTTTTGAATGAGTACAGATCTATCTTTCTTGCCTACTTTCCTTTTTCTATAGGGTTTGCACATTTTGCTGGGAGACACGTGGGCCGATGAGGCAGCATAGCCAAGGCTTTGATGTGCAGCCTGGCCACCAGGACAGCTGCCTGGGGAAGTGCACCCACGGCTGGGCAGCACCAGCGTGTTCAGAGGGGTGATGGGTCAGCTCAGAGCTTCAGGGTGGCTCCTGGGCTCTTGCCAGCACCTGGTAGCCAGAGGATGGTATAATTGGCTATAGTATTTCATTAGGGTGACAAACAAACCATTTGACCAGCAGGGAAGCTCTTTGTTGCCCTCTGCAGGGACAGGAATCAGGAACATTATTCATTAGATATTGAGAAGAAAAAGGGAAAATGGAGAGGAAAAAAATAAAAAAGGTGGTTTGAAGAGTTTTGAAAGAAGACATATCCTTGGCAGCAAATGTTGATATATTTCAGGTTCTTTAAGAGCCCTTCTATTGTTCAGTGATTTATACATCTGGCTATATTTTAAAGAGCTGACATGTTTAATGCTTTAAGAAGATAAGGGTTTTCTGCTCAAGAAAAAGAGATGTGTGGATGTGTGTGTCCTTCTCATCATTACTTTTTTTTTTCTTTTTTTCTGGAGGAGATAATGTGGTGTTTGCTGAAAATTAAATTAGTTACATGTATGTGTCCAAAATGTATGCTGTCCATCATTAAGTTATTCACAATTGCTTAATTTCTGCTGCCCAAATAAAGATACTTGATCTTGTGAAACCAGAGCAGATAAGAAAAAAACAGCCACAACTTCTTAATAAGGCAATAGTGTCTGGAGGGAGGCTATAAAGAAGGTTCTGATCTACTTTTCTAAAAGGATCACTAGAAACACAAATATTTTATTCTGCTGTGTTATACTTATTTTTAAATTGCAAAGCAGCTGAATTAACTAAAAGATAGAAGGAAAATCATTAAGTACAAGGCAAAAATAGAACCAAGGCTCCATTAGCAAAGTACCTTTCTCTGCTGTCTCAGCTTTTCAAGGTGATGAGATGACAGCTTCTTGTTTAAGTTTTCACAGATTTCTTTACAGTCATGTAACCCATGAACTTGTGACTGAGATATATACATTATACATGCATTCATAAATGAACATCGATCAGGTTTTGGAATATTTGATGATGAACTCGTGCTGCCTAGGTTCCTTGAATATCAACACCATCTTACAAAATTCTATCTATTCCAATGTACCTTATGCTTTACAGGGTATTTTTGGCTTCTGCCTTTTGAAGACCTCAGAATCATCAATTCTATGCTGAATAAGGAGATCAGGTGGCTACATTTGGGAGCTGCAGTAGAGATTTTATTTCGATTAATACAGCAGATTAATACATATTTTCCTTGTAATTCTGCCCTGGAACACAAGGAGGAAAAAATATGATAAATAGAGGGGAAAAATCTCTGCCACCAGTCTTGCATTTTTTGCTCGATGCTATGCCCTGGCAGCTGAAAACAGAGCTCCCACTGCCTTTGGTGGATTTACTAGGAGAGTAGAAAAGAGATGCCAAAGATTTTAGGTCTATATTTTGGTTTTATGACAGCTTTCAGTGGACAATGAGGCTGAAAATGCTGCAGTGTTCACCGTAATGAAGTGTAGGCTGTAGGGACACCTGTCCCCTGTGCTGTCTCACACTGTAAGTGCTCAAACTGGTCTGGCCAAAGTATCTCTCCTTTCCCACACACATTAAATGCTTCTCCCAATCCCGCCCCTGAGCAAACCCTTTGAGGTGCTCCCTTTTTCCCTGAAGGAGCTGGAGATGGGATGGGGGCCTGGCAGCCTGATGGCTGCTGCTGGAGGGAGCTGGGGGAGCTGTGTGTCTGCCTGGCAGAGACTGCACTGCCAGCAGCCACCACCCTACATCTCTGTGCTGGCTTGTGAGTGAGAGTGGCTGAGCCATCTGGGTGGCACCTGCTCCTTGAGCAGCTTTCCCTGGACTCTCCTGGGAGAAGAGAGCAGGCCAGGTGGAAGTGCTTTACTGGCTAGATCTGGCACTTTGGCTGCTGGTCAGTACTGGTGTGTGAGAATGGCTGTCTGGCTTAGACCCGAGGGTCCCACAGAGCAGTGTCCTATCTCTGGAGGCAGCTGAGGACAGATGTGTCAGGAAGGATATAAGGGATAGCCATGAATTTCTGCTCCTCTTGCCTCCCATGGCTCAGGGATGTCCTGCAACTGCAACCATGCCTCTGAGCTCGGAAACCTTCTGTTAACTTTTCTCCTGTTATTTTGTCTAATCACTTCTTGGAGCTCTTCAAGCCTTTGGCAACAGCAACATCCTGTGGCAATGAATTTCCATAGTGTAATGGGTTAAAAAAAGGTACTTCCTTTTTTTTGTTTGTTTTTGTTTTAAACTTACCACCTGCTAATTTCATTTGAGTCTCCTGGCTCTGGTGTTGTGACAGATCCCTCTGCACCTTCTCTGTGGTGTTCTTGATTACACAGACCTCTGAGTAGGTCTCTTCTGATTATTAACTCTTCCTTTTAGGAAAGCTGTCCCTTGTCAGGTTCTACAGGCCTTGCAAATGGTTTTAGCCTCACTGATACAGAGAATGATTGATGCTTTAAATATCCATCAGGTGTTGCAACATGTCTCCTAAATGCTACCTTTTTTTTCTCTTTAGCAATTTAATCTCATTGTGTTCTAGGTGGCATCAGCTGCAAGTCTGTTCCTGTCTTGAATTTACTGCTGGCAGATTACAAATACATAACAATCACACAGAATATTTTACAGATATGACACAATATTAATATCTATGTGATCTGTCACTATAGTAGTTAATTTCTCTTACATTTAGCTTGGTCAAAATAGCTCTCAAATAACATGGAAAAATAACCCTTTTTCATGTTTTTAATATGTGAGATATCTTCAAAGATGGATATACAGAAAGTTGCACTTGCATGCAGTATCTGTTGCAAGGGAGCAGTCTAAGTATAGTGTCTTCTGTGTTTTAAATCAATAAAATATACAGGCCTGCAAGCGATAGAGAGAGGTAGACTTGATAAATTACTGTTTATGAAAGGTGAATAAAAGTACAGGGACCTACAGAACTGTAGCAGAGGCTTACTTGGAGGGGGAAGGGAGCTGAGCATTGACTTGCTCCTTCTCTTCTGCTTGAAACTGCTGCTCAGTCCCTAAAGTTGCCAGCTTGTCTATTTGATGGCTTGGCAGGGCTCTGCCGGGAAATGTGCAAATTGCAGCTTGTGGGAACAGGGGAAAAACACAGAAACAAGACTAATGTGGAAGAAGAGCATCTAACCTCACAAAATCAGTTTTTAACCTGGAACTGCCAGGCCTGGTTAAGGAGAAGGATTGGTTTCTTGTAACTTTAATCACATTTGAAGTAGTTAGCCTATTAAGCCTTGTTTATTCCATGATTCTATTAGCAGCTTTGATCCATGTCTGCAGCTCTTCCCCACATTAGGGGATGTATAACGTGTGGCTGCACAAAAAGAAGTGGGAGGAAACCTTTTGCCCATCACTGCAATAAAATAGCTGCCTTGTGTGTGGCTCAGGGAGGCTGATGAAGCACTGCCCTACCCTGAGCACACATACCCCTGGGAAAATTACAGCAATCTCTGGGAAAGAGGATCGACAGAGGAAGTAAACACTGCATGGCTGAATATGGCAGTCACACCTCTTAAATAACCATCCTGGAAGAGCAAATCTCAGTAAGCCAGTGGTCAGGAAATAAGTAGTATTCTGAGTTTGGTTGGGCCAGAAATATTGCAAGAACAGGAATATATGAGATATTTTAATACATTTGCTGTCCCTTTCAGTCAAAGCCTGGCAGGGCAGAGGCATGGGAATCTGGAAAAAAAACCAGAATGAACTTTTGATCTAAAAAAAAAAAAAAAATCATGTCACTTTCTTAATCCAAACCCACAGGCTTCAACTTTATGAGGACACTCATGTTTTGCCTTTTTTCTGTGGTTAGACACCCATGATAGAATTGAAGAGTAATGCTTATGCTAGACAAGCTACAATTTAATATCCATTAAATACTCTGTAGATGGTTATAAAAAGTAGTCTGAATTCAAATTGCCTTGTTTCATGGTGAATATATTTATTTTCCTTTTTCCTTCAATCACTCAGCAGTCTGAAGTCTTTTACAGCTATGCAAATGACTGTTTTGCTGTTCCCCTCAAAGTTTTGCCAGAGCCAGGCAATTCAACTGCCAACAATTCTTCCTGTTTAATGCAAGTACTGAGATATAAGCACAGGTCTGTAGTAGATACAATTCCTTTACCAGAGTCTAACTTGCAGATCAGATTCTGTTGTGCCAACTTGAACATCCCCTTGATACAAGAACAGGGTTTTGTGGGGTAAGAGCTGTGGCAGAACCAGGGTTCTCTATCATGTGTCCTTCTGACAAAGAGCTAACGTACAATTTCATAGTTAACAAAGAAACATATTACCATTGGGCTTCAAAGTGTGGAGGACCTGGTCCTCACACCCAGGAGTCTACAGTTCTGTTTCTCAGTTACCTCACCTGTAATGGGGATGAATAACACTTATCACCCAAGTGTGCAAAGTTTTTACTAATTAAAGCCCTTCTCAGCCTGAGGCTGCTACTCTCCCTCTTAGGTTTTGCCCCATCCACAGCTCTTCCATGAAGCTGTGAGTCTGCTGACAAGAGAAATCAATTCTTATGTCTTGGGGAGCACTCCACAGTACTGTCTACCTCTTCTGTCAACAAATTCAAGAATGACCTTAAAGCTCTAGGCATTCATCTCTCTGTTGTCCTTCAGATCTTTGTCTTGCTTACTCATTGCTCTCCTTTTTGTCCTTGTGCCATTTCCATGATGCTTCTATTTTTTAATCTCCAGCATCCAGTTCTTGGTTTTGCTTTTGCTGTTTTGTTGTTTTTGTTTTTTTTTTTTCTGGGAGTGGTCATAGTGGTGGTTTTTTGTTGTTTCTTTATTTAATTATTCCTGAACTCTAGATTCACACGTGACATTAAAAGCCTGGGAGCTAACATGTCAAGATGACAAAGAAAGCTGGATCTATGAGACGAGAGTAGATACAATAAAATCAGAATATAGACAGAAAGCATACTTCATCTAACTCTTCCCTTAAAGCAAGAAGTAACCCAAGGCAGAACCTTCAACTCCAGCAGATGTTAATTTGTTCTTAAAAGGCTCTACTGAGCCTACTCTACTCACAGAATTCCTGTGTGGTCCACCCCTCCCTGCTCTCATGACTGGAATTTTTTGGTAGTACTGTTCGTACAAAGAAAATCATGTTTCATTTTAGTTGACTTGAACAACTGATCACCATCTGCTTTACAACACTTCTTTTCTACATCTATGACGATTTTCCATCTGCTGTACTCCTACCTAGATCATGTCTGTATTCAAAAGATGTTGTAGAGAATACTGATGTACTTTCCTTGTAAAAGCAGCTTTGTAACAAATCTTTAGCAAGCATCTACCACTGTGTGCATTGGTAAGGATGTTGGGTGTGTAGGTAGTGAAAGTCATCATGAAAGTGTCTAATATTTGGAAAGTTCCTGTGTATGCATTTATCTCTGAGGACCCAACAGAAAAAAAATTTTTTTGAATAATGTTTTCTTGTAAAAGAACTAATTCAAAGACGTAGTTATCTAGATCTGAATTTGGTAAATGTTTCATCTCTTGAAAGATTTTGTCCCCATATTCTGTCAGAATTAGTCAATTTTGCTATGTCTGTATTGACATGTAACACCCCACCTTCAGAAAATAATATTGATGCCATAAAGTTAATGACATGCTTATACTAAATCTGATTGCAAAAAACATTGCATTTTTTGGGAATACACCTGGATAAAGACCTGAGCAACCTGATCTAGTCCTGCACCTGACTTCAGTTTGGGTAGAAGGTTGGATTAGAGACATCCAAAGTCTTTTCCAGCCTGAACAAGTCTGATCTTGTGATCCTGTGACTCTCAGACATGAAATCATGACACAGACAAATAAGACATAGAAGCAGAGTTTTCTGGCAGGTTTAATAAACATCTCCTGAGTCAGAGCTCTTCACTCCTAGCACTCATTTTCTTCTGTGGAATTAGTCAGAAGAGCAATCCGTTACAGCTTTTTCCCCAAACACAAATCTGATTGATACTCATGGTATTTTTCTTAAAATAACATTTAATTTGTCTCAAATCCCTAAAATAAAGCCTTGTGTCTGCTTGGGTCTTCTTGGCTTCTGGTGTTCTTCTTTCTCAGAAGTAGAACAGATCATCTGCCCTTCTGCCTAAGTTTCTGCTTCTCTCAGAGTTTACCTTTCCAGTTGTTGTGTGGGTGAAAAGGTGTAGGAGCTGAAGTGCAGCCATTTGATGTATCCCAACAGACACAGCTCTGTTTATTGGCAGGGAGGTGGGGGTCTGGAGGAGCTGAGAGGACCATCCACTGTATTCTGTCTCCCATCACTACAATTTGCTGTATGTGTCATTGATTTCAGGGAGGAGGCATCAGCAAATGGAGACAACTGCAGGGCAAATATCTGAAGTGAGTTAACGAGGAAATATGTCACTTGGTGCAGGTTTTGCTTCATATTTTCCATTCACTACCCAATCTCTCAAAAGGCTGGTTGCTGCTGGGCACCTGTCACATTGGCTTGCAAGCTCCCTCACCCGGATGCTTTCTCACTCCCAAAGGAGTCAGACAGACATGCTTCCAGTTAGGATGCACCATTTTGCAGAGAGCACCAAGCAGAGCCACGTTATCCAGCCTCTGTTTCAGCTCAATGGTAAAAGCTTCTGGACTCTCTTTTGCTCAGTTTGGTTCTACTTCAAAAAGCTGAATTGTGTCTGTATGTGCCCATACAAGCATATAAAACTTATTCTGTAACCACTCTCTGCTGGATGCAAACATTTGCCATTCTGTTTTTTGTATATGTGGGCCAGTTGGCAAGTTTGTCACAGCAATTTAACAATCAAAAGTGGCAATGCCTAAACATTGGTCTGTTTTCAGAAGTATACTTAAAATGAATGTGTCTTCCAGGGCTAGGTGCTGACTCGCCTAAGGAGTACTCAAGCAGTTCTTTACTCCTCTTGAAAGTCTGTTTTAGGCAGTGGTAGAATTGACTCATTATGAGTAAAGGCATCAGCATCTGGACTCAAGTGAGCATTAAATAGATGTAAAAAGATAATATATCAGCTAGTATGTTCCTTACATGTATATGCTTGTTTATATATTTTTAAGAAGAAAATTATGTGTGTTCTAGTTACAGATGTTAATTTTAATTGTTATCTTTTATTTTTCCCCAATATTAAAAAGAAGCTTTGTCTACATTACACAGGAAAAATGCTTAAGATTTGGTGGATTTGAAATCTGAAAGACTGATTTTTCACTCTTGTGATAGAGAACTGCCTTCTGCAACATAGAATCTGAGGCTTGGGGTATGATTTTCCCTAAATTCTAACCAAAATTTCACTCTGCAACTTCGACTTATTAATTCTGCAACTATATCCCTTCCTCCTCCTCAGCAATTCTTTCCATGTGCGAGCTATGAGTTGTTATGGATGATGACAAAGTGGAATATAGAGGTGGGTTTGCCAAATACTAGGCTGAATGTTTCTCTTCAATTCATAGTTTAAACTTTATGGAGAACAGGAGAATCGTGAAGTTCTGTAGCCTGTAGCTTTCTGTTGTTAGCAACATTGAGTGAAATTATTTTCTTATCTGTCCACAGTCTGAAATGTAATCCTTTAAATGTATGAAGACTTTTTTTTCCTTAAGTCTTGCTTTAGAAATGTAGCTTTCCTTATAAATCTCATACACTGTACAATTAAATGGTCTCTGTTTATGATGTATGTGCAAAGCAAAAGATTAATTTTCTAATGGAGCATGGAAAAATCTTCACAGAAAGCATCTCCCTTGTTTACAAAAGAATGTAATGTGCAGGACTAAACCTGTCAGCTCTCACTTATTTCAGTTGAGACTTGTTCACTTTCAAACAGCTTTTTACAGCACACTGTCACTCTCCAGCAAGGAGAAAATTTCTCAGTGTGATTCAGTGAGACTTCTCACTCATTTAACTGTCAGCACATGAGAATTCCTGTCTCAGGAACAGAGGTAACAGGAAGGTGCTGTTTGTGAGTCCTCTCAGCTTTGTGAGCTTTTCTACATCAGTGAATGTCAGAAAAAGTTCTTTTCCAAAAGAAAGAGTCTCTGCTCTGAGCCAGCAGGACTTTCTCCATTTTCCACTATGGAGGTAGACAGTGTATTCCAGCTGTAAAATAAGGACATTTGTAAGAAAACATCCCCACAGTAGTGAAGGTCTGTAGCAGGCTGAGGTCAGAAAAAACATGGCTAATTTTGCCTTTGTTAGTCCTGCATATCCTCTGCTGTCAATGAATGATGTCTTTTGAGCAGAATGTATTCAACTCTTTAAGCGTGCACTTAAGTATTTAACAGGAAAGAAAATATTTATCTATATAGTCCCTATTGTGTCTAGGAGAATTGAGGTTGGGTCCAATCCACCACCCAAAGACCCAAGCAAAGAAATAAAACTTTAGACTAGGATAATAACATACATAACATGACATAAAGTACTACAGAAGTTTGTTCAATAATGATAATAAAAGAAAAGACAAAAATAGTAAAATAAAGCATAAAAGAGAAGGCAAAAGCAAGCTAGTTTTACAGAGCAATGCAACCAGAGGCCAGGAAGCCTTTTATGGCTCCTATTATCTCTGTTAAATATCCTCAACCTTACTGGAAACTCAGAAATGTGGCCTGTGTTACCCAAACAGCAAAATACCCTACAGTGGCTGTGACCTGTGGCAGACAGTCTTACAACAGAGCTCTTACTCAACGAAGTCAAGCTCAGGAGTTTGTGCAGACAACAATTTTGTCAGCAACCATCTGTGCTGGTTTTGGCTGGGGTAGAATTAACTTTCTTCACAGTGGCTGGTATGGTGCTGTTTTGTATTTGTGTTGAACAAAGTGTTGATAATATAGAGATGTTTTTGTTATTGCAGAGCAGGGCTTGCACAGAGCCAAGGCCTTTTCTGCTTTCATACTGCCACTGCATTGAGGAGGCTGGGGGTGCTTGGGAGGCTGGGAGGAGACACAGCCAGAACAGGTGACCCCAGCTGACCAGAGGGATATTCCAGACTATGTGAGACCATGCTCCGTATATAAAGTGAGGGAAAGAAAGAGGATAGGGAGGATGTTTGGAGTGATGGCATTTTTCACATTGACACCTGATGGGGCCCTATTCTCCTGGGGGTAGCTGAACACCTGCCTGCCCATGGCAAGCAGTGAATTAATTATTCAGTTTTGCTCTACTTGTGTGCGTGGCTTTTGTCTTCCCCATAAACTGCCTGTATCAGATTTTCCAGATTTTCCAGCTTTTACTCTTTCAGTTCTCTCCCCCGGTCCCACTGTTGGGGGGAGTGAGTGAGCAGCTGTGTGGGGCTTGGCTGCTGGCTGGGGTGCAATCACAACACCATCTCAGGATTGCAGGCAGTCTAAACTGTGGAAATGTGTAAAAAATTCCAGTTTGGGAAAGTGTCCTCACCTGCCATCCACTGCGTAAAGGCTGGAGCTCTCTTCCACACAGATTACAATTGCAATTTGCAATGGTTCTTGGTTCTATTCTTGCCATTTTTCTCGCCCTTCACTATCTACAAAGAAATGCACATATTCCTGAACTCTGTGCTGATCTGACAGAGAAGTAAGTCTAGGTGCTTTCTTCCCTCATCCTACTGCTTCTTTGCTGAACTGATCAGAATTTAGTGTGTAGCAAGACCTGTCAAGCAGTGGCTTGATCCAACCCTTTTTTTCCTTTGACCAGTTAACTGGTTGTCTGTGCTTCCCATTTCAGTGAGAACTGTGATCATGCTGGTTGTTTTTAACTGCAAGCTTTACTGAAGAGAATATAGTCTGAAAGCATTTAAAGAACTGTGTATGGTCACAAATACAACAAGCACACATCCATAAGCATGCCTGCATTGGAGAGCATCCTGTCGTTTTCCCAGTGAGAAGGACTTTCATGTCCTGATGTAGAAGCTGGGAATTCATTCCATCATATTGAGAAATTACCCAAACCAAACTTCAGCCATCTGTACTACCAGAAACCCAATCAATCCTAGCCAGTAAATCATAGCACCTTGGTGTTTTGAGGAGCACAGACTCTTCAGTATGTTAAAACACTTATATGGAATATATACAGTGGGATAGGATTTGTAAGGCTTCTCATGATTAAATCTCTTTCTATTTAAATAGCTGACAAACAGCAGTGTGAGGAGTTATGATATCTGTGGATAAGAGTAGTTACATTTTAAACAGATTCCTACACTTTTTGCAGTTGGAGCTTTTATATCTGAGCTATAACCCACACAGGAGCAGGAATATAAGCTTTTGTTTCACAGATCAGATATGATGGATACCTGTACTCATACTTACTTCCTTTTATTTTTGATCATGTTGCAGACCACCTGTTTGGGTGACTTTTCTGAGCTACAACTAAGCATTTTTCTTCACAGCAGATTTTTCTGACTTTTATCCAATTCTTAGTTTTCCACTTGTCAAATAACAGCTTCTTAGATAAATAGGCATGATTTTTTCCTAGCTTGCCTGCTAATCTCTGTTAGGTAACAATAAAATGCAGCAGTAACAAAAACCAGAATTGATAGGCATGCAGCATCCCAGATCAGAAAGAGTGCATTCTTTTTGCTGGCTGCAGAACACAAGTACAAAGTCTATTCTCTCCGTTATTCTGACTTCTAAATCCCAGATAAAGGAATATCTTGGCCCATCCCAGGGCTGCTCACTCTAGCATCAACTTTCTGTGATGCTGCAAATGCAGGTCATCCACTCTTCCTCCATGCAAGACTGCCAGACATCAAAGGGTATATCCCTTTAATTCCTCAGCTGTGTATCTTCACCTGCAGATATGTCATCTTGATGATGCTTATTGACAGGACAAGTTTATTATTATTAAACAATGTTTATTTTACTCTGCTTCAGAAGAATAAAAACACCCCTTCCCTCTGAAGAAAACCATTTTGGGAAAGGCAGTGTAAAACTTCTATTGGAAGAATCAAGCTATGGTCCTCTGCAGAAGAGTGAACCTGAACCTAGGCATGGCTTACCAATGATAATTTGGTGGACAAAAGGAAATATCATTGCAGGGCCATCTTCTGTTGGAAAAGGCTCAGATGGTTTACAGGCCCCACAATGAGAGCTTTGGGAAATGTGCATGCCAAATTGGAGCACAGCATTCTTGATAAACTCAGTGTCTGGTCAGTAGCAGCTTGCCTTGGGTGTATTGGTGAACTTAATTCAGCCTATTATGCCAAATGTGAAATGCAGTGTAATAGTCTCTTTCAACAGGGGAAGGACTGAGAACACAGCAGAGTTAACTGTCCTTCAGCCATACATGTAGGGTTTCCTGCTGTGCAGTCACTGAAGTATGTGCTGACAAACAGGTCTTGGTATGAAGGACTTGCCTCCAGAGCAGAAATTTAAATTTCTTCTCCAGTACTCTGCATTATTGTCTTTATCCGTTGAATCAATCTAACAGAAAGGTTAGAAAGCTTCATGAGACCAAATCCTAAATGAGTGAGAAAAGCAAGAGCAAAGGTATACTCTGGGACTGGGGAATTGAGGAAAACACAGTTGTAGAAAGTTGTTTAAGAGGATGGCTAAGCTCCAGATAGAAAAGACAAACACGTCAATGTTTTGGTGTCTTTTTGTTTTGGTATTGTAACTTAAATTTAAACTGCAGTAGTATTACATTGTAAAAAGAGTGCTTGGCTTTGTTGTGCTCCTTGGAAATCTCAAACTGCTCAAAGCAGATTTGAGCACAGAATGAGAGACTTGTGAGGTTGCTCAGCTCAGTCCTCTGTGCTTGCAGGAAGCCACACACTGTGGTCCTGCTCAGAAACACACTTGGCTCTGTCTGGAAGATACTGAAAACCTTGCTGCTTGTTCTGTGCACTGGAATCTGCATCTCTGGACACTGGTGACTAGAAACCTTGTTCTTCTTCCCAGTGTGGTCACATTCATGGCTCTCTCTGCCTGTTTTTTCTATTGCCAGGATTGTCTGATAATTTCAGTGGCTCTTCAGCTTTGTGTGTTGATCTTGAGCACTTGTGTTTCCAAAAAGCTTGTATTAAGCTAGGCTGGCAGGCCTAAGTCTTTTAATCTTCCTTGCATGATTGTTCTCCTGTTCTCATGGTTGGTTGCATGGACACTTTGCATTTCCAATTTTATGTCTCATAAATGTGAATTGTAAGAATACAGTGTACAATGTTCCTGTGGGCATGCTATCAACACCTTCATATAGAGCATAAATGCTGACTTCATTCTGCTGGAGATAGTTTAATGCTAGTTCCAACCATACTGCATGTGTCTAATCTGGATACAATTCTATTCTCTCTGATTTTTCAGTTGATTCCATCTCATAACAGATATTAATGAAATATTCATTATTGGTTCATAAAATGCATGATTTTATACTTGTTTTTCCATGTCTTCAATCTGAAACAGCAACAAGGTCTTATTTCCTGCTGTGTTCAATATGAGCTGGGTTAGGTAATGGCTAATATTCATGCATTCATTCATGGTCCTGCTTCTTTTGTTGGTAAATAATAAGAGATCAGTCCCTGAGGAATTCCCCTTGACTAACTAATTCTCCTGAAGGGGAGCTGTGCCTTCCACCTCCAACCAGTACAACTCAAAGTAGCCAGTCTCAGTTTGCAAGGGGACTGGGGAGCTGTGCCAAGAGCAGGAGCCCACCTGATGTGGGTCTGCCCAGGGAGGCTTGTGTGTGATGAGATTGAGCTGGGGGAGGCTTTCCAGAGCTTCTCTCAGAGCAGCCAGAGAAGTGCACAGATACAGAGCCAGCATCTCAACAGCAAGTTTCTCCTGTCAAGTAAAGCTCTTTCAACAGCTCTAAATCCTTTGATCATGGGCTCATTGACCACCTCACAGGAGAGACTGTTCCTCGTGCTGGGGACTGCAGGAACACCAGGAGCACTGCTGGGGGACATACACCTCACGGCACAGGAATGTCTGGCAGCTTTAAAAGTTTCCACAGAGGCAGGTATTCAGAACAGATGCTGCTTTCTGCTGTTTGAGACCCAAACATTGCTGCACTGTTCTCTCACACAAGAACCAGAATGCAAGAGGGAGCAAATATGTATGTTTGCCCTATTCTTTTTCTGAGAACAGAATTGTGCCAAAATAAACAAATGGCTAGCAGGTAGCAAGATTTAAAAATAATTATTTTAATCAACTGTGTGTTTTAAAGTATCAGTGATGAAGGTTTCTTATGCATATAGGCTCATGCTCCCTTATTTCCTTTTATGTTTTTTGTAACAGTTTTCCTTGAAGGAGGAAATTATATGTGCATGAATAATTTTTTACTTGGCTTAATAATTTTTATTTGTCTTAAAAACAAAAAAAATATGAACATATATCAAAATGAGGTCCCCCTGATTCACATATTATTTAATCCCACATTTAATCCCTCCGACCTGTTAGAGTTTGCTGCTAACCAAAGTTGTCCCATTTACACTCTAGGACAAATTTGTTTGAAATACAGTTCTAAACTTCATCCCAGACTGTCGGAAAACAGCCATCCACATCTGAAGAGGATTAAATGCAAGCTCTCCAAAGCCTTGTCTATCCATCAGCAACCCTAAAAAGCCTATCACTATAGTGTCTAGACACTGAGATAACCCTCCTGATGGAAGCAGATGGTAAAGACCTCTCCATATCATGGATTTCCATGAAAGATATAATGACACAAGGTTAAATTAGCAGTCTCTTGGCACACATTTTCATAGGAGAAAGACACTACCATATTTAGATACACAGAACAGGAGGAGTAAATTGTGATTTTTTTTAAATTCACTTAGGCTGAAAATTCATGAACCTGAGCCTGGATTTTAGCAATAAATGAAGACCAGAAAAAGGAAAAAAAGAGAGGAAGAAAAAGCTATGACAGGAATTCCACAGCAGATTTACCTCTCAGGAAATGAATCAAGGAAACTGAAGAATAAAAAAAATGGATTAATAATCCTTGAAATAAACACATATGGAAAAGTTTTTATTCTGGTGAAATAAGTCTTCCTCAACAGTAGATGTAAGAAAATTAAGAGGCTCATTTAAGACTTAGTTAGAATAAAATTTTAGACCTTCACGAGCCAAGATGTGCACAGAAGGAAATGATTAATAGACCTAAATCTTAAATATTCTGAAACTTCCTACTTAGTCAAGGTCTTGTTGACCCAAATAGCTTGACAGAGCACAGCCCTTGGGACTTCCATGTCCCCAGAAAAACACAGTCCTCCAATCAGAACCCTCTCTAAATAAAGAAAGATCCACAAAAAAATTTTTACTTTACTTTTTCATGTTCTAAACCCATCCTTTATTCCACTGATCCTAGGTATCTGGTTGGCTTCATCCTCACCAATTTGAACACACCATTTCTCAGTGGGATGCCCGAAGTAGCTTCCTAAAAAAGAGGGTTTGTGCAGTTGTACTGTGAGCAAGGCAGAGTCTTCTAGAATGAGGAAAACTGCATCTGATGCCCTTCAGATCCTCCTAAGGCTTCATTTTTAAGTAGGAGAGATCCAGGTCAAAATGAGTGTGGAGAAGAGCTTCTAGAGAATGGGCTGCACTAACAGTGAGAAAGCTTGAATGAAAAAGCATGATCTTTTTTTAGCCTCACAAAATAAAGGCACATGGACTGATGTGACTGCTTACTTACATGTCTTAGGAGAAAAGACTGCTACCTTCAAGAATAATTTTTAAAATTAGCAATATTGACATGATAACAAGTAGAATGCATGTGGATGCATGTAGCATCAAGAAGGCTACCATATGAGAAAAATCCTTATAGTTATCAGTGTGGAGGTGTTGGAACAGACTGCTACAAGGAATAAAATTACCTAAAAGACCCAGACTCACTTTATTTATTGATGAGGGACTTGCTGCTATTGTGCCAACATTGTCAACTGGCATATCACACTGAAATAATTATTGTAATTTATTTTAAATTCATCTAAAAGTCAATTGTGGAATGCAATATATAAATTAAATAAACTGAATTTCCCTAGAGATCTCCCTTCCAAGAGCACAGTACATAAAGAGTGTCAGGCATTATTAATATGATGTAATATATTTTCAGAATACTTTGCTATGTAACTGAAAAAGATGTTTTTGCTGCAGGTGGCACCTCTGAGGTTAAAAGAGCCTCCTTGTCTAATAGGAGAGCATCAGCCTGTTGGCAGAGTGACTTCAGAGGCACAGACCCACAAAACAATTGCTCTCACCCCTTTTTCCTGTCTAGACTGACCTCCCCTACTCCTTCCTCTCAGCCAGCACAACACAGCTATGCTTTGGTTTTTTTCTCACCAGTGCAAACACATTGGGTCCTCCAAGATTAAAGACAGTCTCATACCTTGCACCAGCCAGCCATGAAATCTTTGTGGGACAAAATCTGATGGCTCAAATTCTTCCTTTGGGTGATATTTACACAGAAATTAGTCAGAGGCTTACCTGATTTCAGGGCCATGATGCATTAAGCACTGCATGAACAACACAAAATCTCATTGCAGTGAGTGAATAAGGTGAAAAAATCCCAGATGGACAAAATGGGTACAATAAAACAAAAAGAATATATTATTTACTCAAGAAATGCACTAGATGAAAAAATATCAGGAAAAGGTAGCAAGGGAAAGAAATCCCATATCTCAGCCTTGTGCTTTCTGAAATGAATAATACTACTTTGGATGTGCAGTAACCTATGGACTGTGATTAAACAATCTATAACTACATGCATAGACTCCTTAACAGCCTGTATATATAGGGATTGAAATAGTTTATTTCTCTTCTAGCCAAACAAATACCAATAATTTATGTATTTATTTTAATTTTCACATCTGATTTTTAGAAAGCTGAAGAAGTTCAACAAATTAAGTCAATCAATGTAAAAGATTAGTTTAAAAGCCTCTTTTAAATGACGTTGTCTCAGCACTCTTTTAGCTTTCAAACTGCATCACAAACACCATTATAAAAAGTAAAGAAAATAATTAACAAAGGACTTATTTTTCTTTATAAAATAGACTGTAAAAGGTGGAAAGATAGTCAGTGGTTTTGGAGTTTTAATATAAACTTAGGGAATAAAAGGAAGATACCAGAGGCTCCATAAAAGTGAATGCATTGGTACAAGAGTCCCTGTCTCTTTGTGGAATAACTAAAGTGTCTATTACTAGCACAGAAGTAGCATGGGAATAGACCTTGCTTAGGTGAAATGAGATAGAGTACCAATGGAAAAAAAACCCTCCATATTATATCTGGTGTCACATTCAGAAAAGTCCAAATCAAAATAAACCCAAAAAAGCCTTATGGGACACTAGGGGAATGACTGAAAGTGTTTTCTGGATTCCCATGGGCCAGTTGTGCCTGTGTAAAACAGGAGTATTTTCTCTGTTGAGAATCTGTTTGGTTACATCTTCTGCAATCCTACTGTCACATGGATTTAGCCCTTTTGGTGCAATAGAAAGAGCAAATTTTTTCCTTTGTGTGGTTCTTGAGGAAGATATTTCATTATCTTGAAGGATGAAATAATGTGGGTAGAGAGGAATGCAACAGCACTAATGTGCACTAATGTGTGACAGGTCCCTGAAAAGGAAGACAACAGCATGGTACATTTTTTTTTTCTCAGAGGTAGAAGAGACAGTTACAAAGATCTGGGGATCGGAGAAGAAAGGGCAAGATAATCAAGGGAACACCCCTTCCAAACATGCCAAATAGAAATGTGCTATTTCAAAAGAGACATGTGGAAGGGAGGAGAGGAAGCAGCAGCGAGATGGGTCACAAATCAACAAAGGACAGACTTTTGAAATTTACTGCTTTCCCTAATGGCAGACACTTGCCAGTCGTGGATTGGAAAGGGCAGTAACTCACATCAGGAAACCATCTCTCCATCTGTGCAGTTAACACTGATATGTAAGGATGCAGGTACGTGACAGGAGCTTAATGGGTGGGACCAGCACCAGCTGGAGCTTGGAACAAAGACTTCATCATCTCTGGGACTACTGAGGCCATGCTTCTGTAATTGCTGCAGAAATAGTCAAGTTCAGCATGCTCCTCACAGATGACTGTGGCAGACACCCAGGGAGAAAGGATGTGCAAACACATGGTTTTGTGTTATAGGGCTGAGACACCAAAGGTGAGGAGTACCATATGCAAGAGGGCACACTACAGTGATATTCTAGCCTTTTTCCCTTTTCAAGGGAACTGATGACACTTTGCAAAAAACGGGCTACAGCTTTTCTTAGTTTTTTCCCCTCTGGTCAACCATGATTATGTGATGCTTTCCTTAAGCAAGTTGCCCCGGTAGATGCAGAAGAGCTTGATTGCTCACACTTTCCTTCAGAGATTGTGACGTTGTAATGTTTGATAGTGGCATCTGGCTCTGGGACAAATGCTGGAAGATAAACATTAGGAGGAATATTGGGTGAAAGTGGTGGGAAGAAAAGAAAAGAAAAGAAAAGAAAAGAAAAGAAAAGAAAAGAAAAGAAAAGAAAAGAAAAGAAAAGAAAAGAAAAGAAAAGAAAAGAAAAGAAAAGAAAAGAAAAGAAAAGAAAAGAAAAGAAAAGAAAAGAAAAAAGAAAAGAAAAGAAAAGAAAAGAAAAGAAAAGAAAAGAAAAGAAAAGAAAAGAAAAGAAAAGAAAAGAAAAGAAAAGAAAAGAAAAGAAAAGAAAAGAAAAGAAAAGAAAAGAAAGAAAAAAAAGAGTGACCATGCCACCAGTGGCCTGATAAGAAGTAAAAAAAAAATCCCTGTCTATATCCACAGCAAACCAAATTTTACTTTAGGTGGGAAGGAGGAGGGGAGACTGTGGGACCTTGAGCAGGCTGTGCTGACTGCCTTAGCACATGGTGTTAGCTCTGCTATCATCTTTAGAAACATTCTTCATGGAAGATATAATGAGATTCACATCTCTACTTCACTGCTTGTGGTGTACTAAGAAGATGGCAATATCAGAGAGGGCTGAAACGGAAATGTGCTTTCCTAGCATATTGTTGGAAAGGAGGGTGAGTGAGAAGGGGAGTGGGTGGGTGGTGGAGAAGTGGAAGAGAAATCTTGTAAACGCTCTCTCAAAACTGTAAAAATTGTATGTAATTTGATCCTTTCTGAAGATTTTTCTAATATCTAAATAGAGGGATAATCTTCAGCTCAGCATAAAATGTTTGAGGGGATTAGCTATCCTTCCTGGTCAGACGGATAGCGATAATTCACACTTCACAAGTCTCCCAGTAGCTAGTCTTTAATAACTTCAGTAAGGTTAATAATTATCCTATAAAATTACCTGGCACTTGAACTGGCAACCGGTTTTACTGCCTGGAGGTGACTGTTAAACAATCTGTGTCTATTGGCAAGCAGCACTGCACGTACACCCTTGCAAACCCCTTCCCCCATGGTGGGTCTGTGAAATTGCATGGCACGTTCGACATGCTGATTAGTTACTTTTTGTACCCTGCCTGTGCTCATCACCTCAGATACCAGAAGATATATGAAGTGTGTCCTTGCAGACAACATCCACTCCAGCCTGGCACCATAAGCAGAACTAGGTCATTGGTACCTGTGACTTTGTCAAAGGCAAATGAGGTCAAATGCCATAAACCTGGGCTTTAAACCAGAGCCATAAGGAAGATATCTATCACTGCTGCTTGAGGTATCTCTGTGCTCTGCCCTGGTTCAAAACTTGCTTTTGACATGTTGCAGCTGTGAGCATATGGTGTGCATTCAATCTTGATCACGTTGTCTCAGAAGCCAATGGCAGGAGCACGGGATGTGCAAGAGGCGGCCAGGATATTAACTGAACAATTGTTTTATTTGGGAGGTTTGGATGTATTCCAAAAGAGGCAATAATTATTTCTGGTGGTGTGACTGACACTGGTTTGCTTTATTAGCTGGGAAGACCATGATTTGATTTTGAATAAATTGGCCAATGACTGTTGCTCAAGCAGCTGTGAAATTCCCCACCCCTCCAGTGGCAAAACCATGAATGCTGATAGCTCACACATTCCATAGGCTGAAATCTGAGCATGTTGATTTCCAGTCTTCACTCTGGGATGGTTATTTCAGCTCACTACAGGCTCTTTCCACATTTGGCTTAACTTTGCAACACGGGATCTCTCAGCATCAGGGAATGCTTGAGGCTGACCTTGCAAAACAGGAATCAAATTGATAAACCATCTCAGTTTTGGTGTTTGTGGCTTCCTTGCCACATTCAAGATTTAGGGTCGCCATTTCGATGGATTCAAAAGAACAGAAAAGAAGAAAGAATAGTTCCAGTGAACCTCATAATTTCTGAGCACCCAGCAGGAAAAATCTGCCTGCAGGGAATATTATCTGATAGCAGCACTGACCCTTGTAAATTGTGACAAGAGGAAAGAATGAACTAATTCTCAGAATATTTGTTATATTTTATTGGTTTTGCTGTAGATTTATGAATGCCCTATTTTATAACTTTGTTCTCAAACCTGCAGGCAAATAAATGTTGACATATGGTGAAAACATGTGGCCTCATCCCTGTGCTCATGTAAACACAGGTCCAGGATTATAGACAAGGGATGAGCTATACCCTTAAGGTGTTGGCTGACTGGTGCTAAGATATTCCTCTGAGAAGACTTAACTACAAACAAGACTAAAACCACATTTTAATCTGGAGCTGCATGTCAAAAGACAGTGATTTGAGTGAGTTTGAATTAAAACTTTTTATTTGGATTTATTCTTTATTTTTAATATCAGGTCATAAAAAGGACTCTGTGACCATGTCTTGGTGACATGAATAAGTAGGAATTAAACAATACTAGTCTCCAAATTTGGCTAGCCTACAGGATTCCAATGCTCAAGGATCCTAAAATTCCATTGGTACAACTAAACGTTTATATATTTCCACTGTAATTCTTTACCTACGTGAAGACAAGCACCTAGTTCAAGGCTGGCCAAACCTGAGTTAGCAAAATAGTGTATACTTGCCTCTGTGTGTAGAGATAGTCTTGTTGAAAAAATTTACATCTGAAATTATTTTTCTTTCTTTTATGCATTCAAATTGGAGATTTTTTTGTGTCAGCTGAAGATGATGCCTTTTAGTGCTTCTCTTGACTACTATATTCTTGGTAGAAACATCTGAAATATTTTTAACTCACACTAAAGGTTGTTTTTTTCTTTTTGTGCAGATGTGCTTAAAGGAGAGTTTCAATGGTAAATTTGCAGTATAAATTTGTATGGATGTCAGTTGCCTGCAAGGGAACTACTTCAGTAGTCTGTAGGATTATGGAAACATGCATGTTGGCCACTCTTCATAGCTTTCTAGGTAATTGTGTGATCGAAGGAAAGCCCAAACTCTGTTCCCTCGTTGAGTTGTAACAGATGAAGAAGGATGTGCAAGCAAGCAACCAGGAAATAAATTACAAAACCACCAGTTTGAAAAGACTTTGTCTGAGTTTTTCTGGGTCTACATCAGTAAGCTCAGAATTTAGCAGTTTTGAGCCATCTGAAACCTAAATATTATTCTTTCTTTACAGAGGTAAGGGTAGTGCAAACCAAGCCTTAACAAAGTTTTACAATTTGCCTTTGTACCATCATAGAATAGGTCAAGGCAGAAGTTGTAATCAACATTTCTTCCCAAGGGAGAGAACCAATAAGGAATTTGGCCCCGAAGCTGAAAGCACACCCAATGCATTCAGCAATCTTTAAAAAACTTCTTGCTTGTTGCCCCGCACTACTTAATTAAAAGGAATGTCAGGCATTTCTGAAAAGACAGTGGGTGAGTTGTCAAATGTAACAAAGAGAGAAAATAATTTCCAAAAGAAAGGAAATCTATGTAAATTTTATTACCCATCCTCTTCTATACTAAACCACAGCTATGATAATTTTAAATTATTTTTCTATGGCATTTTAAAATGAAATGTGATTCTCTTGTTCATTCTCTGGCAATATGCCCTGAAATATTCCATTAAGTGTTTTCAATTACATGCCAGTCCCAATAGGATCTCAGTAAGAGGTTTTTAAAAGATATCTTATCTAGTACATTATCTAATGTAGTTTGAATTCTATCAATGCTGCAATAAATAAAAATAAATTAAGTAACACAAAAGAAGTCTTGTAGCTTTGAATCAATAGACTGGGTAGAAGCTGAGGAGATACACATATGTTCTCTTCTCCTTAAATAAAGGTTTCAGAACTTGGCACCAGAGCAAGTTTTTTTATCTCATTTTATCTCATTTCCGGCGCCTTGTATCAAAGTCTATTTCAGGAATAAAAACAAAATTAAACCTAAACTACATTATTATTATTTCTGAAAGCATAGATGACTATATTTTTGAAACATATGGAGGTACATTATCTTCATTATGACACAAATTACTTCTCAAAGGCTGAGTTGGAAGTGGCTGCTGAGACATGCAACTAAGAGCATGCTTGAGTGCTTGGCCTTGCCTTGCAGCACCAGAGTAGAAGGGTGTGCACACATGTGTGCCCATGTATGCCCATGACAATATGCTGGATACAGGTGTGCCACCAAGGCAACCTCGTCATGTTGCTCGTTCTAGATAATTCATTGGACAAGTTATCCCATTCCTATAAACACTTGAGCAGTATTTCATCTTACTGACATGAAGTCTCATATTTCAGCAAAGGAAACCTCTATCAATGTAAACTGCTTTTTCTTCTTATTCCAAACTGCTCACGATAACCACAGTGTTTAGCTTGACCAGGTGTTTGGTTCCACTGATGTCTGGAATGGAGATGTGGAAGAGCTCGTGTAACATCACGTGGCATTACTTCTGTTCTCTCACTTGATGGCTTGAACATTAAGCACCAGTAGGTATTCCCCTTAGGATTCTTATTTTTAAATTCCCATAGTAATCTTGCACAGGAATGGTGGGAACAAACAAGCCAATGCATTTTGAGATGGGACTTAATTACTTGTAAATATAATTGTGTGATATGGTGGTGCTAGGTATGTTGACTGTACAGTTATTTCCAGGACCCATGCCTTATGTCTGTATCAAGATCTTAGGATCAGTTTTCTCTCCTCTGTCTTTCTCATGGACTGACTGTGATCCCATCCTTATAACCCTGTGTCCTGGGAGCCCCTTAGCCTTCACACTGAGAAGCTGTGAAAAACCATCATTGTTTTCATATTTGATGACAGGCTGGCTGTTGGGAAATGAAGGTAAAGAAAGGAGAGCTCCATCACTGTCCAATTTGCTTTGTTGCAAGCTTCTTAGCTTTGTGTCGTATTTTAACAAAGATTTATAACATGCTGACTGGCTAAGGCCCCAGGGTTGCTGGAAGTAAAGGGTGGGGGGAGGGAACAAAAACTGCTAATAAAAATGTAACATTATATTATGATAATTAGCATGAAATGTGAAGATTTTTATAAATTGCTTATCTGTTTTAATTATTCTTGAGACATCTGTAATATTAATGCACGTATAAAGAACAGTTAATTGGAAAATAAATGAGAGATCTAAATGTATTTTCCTACTCTGTGAATATAAAGGGGAGCCTGGATATTAAATCTTGAACTTCCAAATTCTTTTTGTTATATTGTAGAAATGTACAAATTAATCAAACATTTAGTATATAAAACAAGCCTTGACAAATCCCAGTTCTGATGGATTAACCAGTGGAATCCTAATACCGAGGAACCAGGACAGTTTGTTTCAATTTTTTTAAACAATTCCTTTGTTAGCAACATCACCAGCAAAATCTATCTCTAACTAAGTTTTCCCTAAGTGACATTTCCTTTATTTTTTTATACCTTCCACAGACATGATTCTGGCATACAGACAACAGCATGTGTCAAGCATGAACAAAATGACTATAGGCTGACAGTGATTTTCCAATAAGTTTTCTTGGGAGCTACTACAAAGCCAAACTATAGGTGTGTCCCTGCTGCTTGCATATATTAATGTGTTATGTACACACATACGTATACCTCATCTTTGAGGAATAAATGCAAAAACAATTAGCTATGTGGGCAACCAAAGAGATAAAATTGAAAAGATATGAGGAGAATAAAACCCGAGAAATGTGGAAGATATAGAGATAAACATCTTTAAATCAAAAGTAGGACTTAGAGTTTCTGCTCTGCTGCAGTTTCATGTTTATTAAAAGGTTTTATCCTGGAATCATCAAGACCGAGGCCACTAGCTGTTCATTTCTCCTCCATTTATCTTATTGATTTCCAAGTTATGGGGATTACAAAATCCAGTCATGCAAACCCCCCTCCAAAGTGTTTTGCAGACTCCATGAAAAACACATTCAGCAAACAACACAGAGTTCACTCTTCCTTCTCTCCTACTTCCAGCTCTCTCTCTCTCTCTCTCTCTCATTTTTTTTTCACTATACTGAGCCTACAGGTAATGTTAATCAGTCATAAATGTGATTATTTCTTCAGTGAACATCTTTCTGGTTTTTGTTTGTTTGTTTGTTTGTTTGTTTTTGTTGTTGTTGGTTTGGTTTGGTTTGGTTTGGTTTTTGGTTTTGTTTTCTTTTTCCTGGTCAGAATTGTGAGAGTAATATCTGAGAGAAAAATCCTCAGAAAAGCAGAGGGATTAACACCTAGATTAATGTATATGCTGACATATGTGGAGCCTATTAACTGGCGGACACATTATTGCCAGTCACTCAAGTCCAAGTTCTGCTTTCTGACTTACATATTCCTAAATTTCATTTGAGAAAATCATTATTTTTTCAAGAAGCAGCCTAGTCACTGGTCTTAAAACAACCATGGTCTTAAAACGACCATACATACATACAACTTAAACATACCACATATGTTTAGGTACCATATTTTGAACCAGTGATGTGACACTGGTTAATGTTAAAATGTGTTTCTCCTGTGTTTCCCTATTTATGTCCCAGTTTAACATGAACAGTTACCTTCAGTGAAACTAAGGCAGACTGCCTTCAACATGCCTTGCTTATTTGAGGCCCAATACACCAATACAGACGTTTCCCTCTTGACAGCAGCATGAGGTTACAGTGGTTTCACCCCCATTTCACACCTTGCTAGGAGGAGACACAAAAGACTATCAGCCGGGGCAGAATAAGCTGGATGAGTTCACAATGGGATCACGCCTGGCTTTTGTGGAGACAGAAGCCTTGATTGGTGAAACAGGAACATGTGTAGAAGAATGAGCTTGGGAAAGACTCACACTTTTACTGAAAAATCAGGAGCTGCCAGATGACAAACATGATCTCTGGTGCCTGAGCTTAGAATTTTAAGGCATGGTGCCAATTTTATGTAGCAGGTATTTTAGATTTTATCGGTCAAGCACCAAATTCTGGTAATTTTTATTATTGTTTTCTTTTTTGCTTGACACAGTCACTTATGTTGTAAACTAATCTGAGAGATGGGTTGAATAGGGGGTGCTGACCATGCCTTTAATTTCAAAATAATGAAAGATTTATGATGTATTCTAAAGTAGAATAATGAAACCATATTTACAAGTTTTATGTGGTGGGCTTTCTTATTTCTATTTCACCTATTAAATCATAATGGATGCGTTTTATGTGTTATTTGTGTAGCAACTTTTTTCATGTGACAAATGACAAACTCCTTATTAGGATGGTTCCCCAAAATGAAATCTGGTAAAAAGAGTCACTAGTATTAACCCTATTTCTTTAAAGAATTTTCATTTACTTTCACTTTCCAGTGTTGCATGAAACAGACCACTTTACATTTCAGGTAAGTATAATAAAGCTCCACATCTTATAGGAGATGTAGAAATTATATGAAGGAGTCAACATAGCTCTTTCCAGTTTTCTGCTACCTGTCTGCTTGGATACCTCCTGCAGGTGAGATGCTAGTGGGACTGAAGCCCTATGACAGAAATGTAGTTTAATCCATGGCAAGGGGCTGCTTCAGACACCTGGGAAGCCATTTGGTAAGGTCCCTATCTGTAGGTAAAAAGACATGAGACCTTCTGTTCGAGCTTCTCCCTGAGCTGAGTTTTGTGTAGGGAGAAATCAGACCAGTAAAAGATGCCCACAAAAATCCCATGTGCACCTTGTTTCAACCTGTGGATGGAGCTAATGCACAGAGGCAATCTGACTTCTCCCAGTCCTCTTGACACTAGGGCTTGGAAAGTGGGCAGTGATCAAGGCAGCAGGGTAGAAGGAGAACCCCTCATCTGTGGTAGATTTGTATGCTGAGTGCATCCATAGGCACCATTTTTCTGACAGATGAATGTGGTTTAATAGACAGTGCAAAATGGAAGACGCTGTATGTACAGACCTAATGCAGTAGGTGAGACATTTTAAATATTGCTATTAATTATATCCAAAGTATCTGAGCAAGAAAACAAAATTAAGATTTCAATTTAATGAAAAAGTGATAGATAAATTACCTAGCTAGATATTTGAATAAAAAATGCAAATAAGTGGGAGATTTGAGCAGTGGCTTATGAAAGTCTATTTGTTCTTTTTTATGTGTGGCTACTTTTGTAGCCTGTCTGCTTTTTTTGCAGGGTTAGTCTAATTATTTTTATCCCAGGTGTAAAATATTGTAAATGCACACAGAGGATGCAGCACAAGCCATGTGCATATGTTTGCTTGTGCATAGAAATGTACATGAATTCACTCATGTATACATATGTATGAACTCTTTATTTTTGTGTTTATGTAGATACATATACACATGCGCTCAGTATATCCAATATCTTAAGCCACTCGAGATTTAATTTAAGCACACATATTTTCCAGAATGATTCCTTCAGCTATCAGCCACCGCAGTAAGCCTTCCTCTCCCTGCACTGTTGTGATAAAGCTGCCCTGCCATCACTGACCTGAAATCTCAGCAAGCTGATGGGTAGATCTTGTTTCAGATATGCATTTTGATGAGCCTTCAGTACAAATCCAATCTGGGTTGCAAGCTAGCTGATGCATGGCTGGCCTTCTGTTCCTTATTTAACAGAACCATATTTTCCTCATTCCATATACCGAATTCTGTTTAAGGATCTCTGTTCAGACTAAATTTGAAAACAAAATATACTTCAGCTGATATGAGGAATCTATACACAAGAGCAAGTGAAAAGAGAGAGCGGCACACGTTTTCAGCCATAATTTAGTACACAGATGGTAATGATAGGAGGTGTTGGTTGCAAGAAATGAGTTGTTCAGGAAGATTCGCTCAGCTGAATTTTGATTTTCTTTCCAGCAGACCTCCTCACTTGGTATTGTTTATGCAAATATACCCTCTTTTCAAAAAGCGTCTGGCTTCAGAAAAGGCCTGGCAGTGGAGCACAAAAGCGAAGTTGTACAGCAGCTACCAGACCTGAAAAGACAGGCTGAATGGAGCAATGGATGCAATATGCAGTCGGCCAGACAAACAGAAGAACCATTCTTCTCTGGGTACCAGTGGTGTGTGGAGAAGGCAGTCTATCCCAGAGGGAGGAAGAAAAGGCCTGGAGGTGGGGGTAACTGCCCTGATCCTATAGAAAAAAAAATGAAAGGCTAAAGGGACCAGAGCCAAGCATTATAGATGCAACTACGGTTGAGACATAAAACTGTTTTAACCCACTTTTAGGACCTCTTGTGGTGCTGCTAACTTTGCCAAGGGAAATTAATTGGAAATTTAGGTTGCTTGTAGGTAGGAAACATGACAATGAAAAAAAGTAGAACAAATCTTTACAATGCAGTAATTTTCTAACCCCTAGGAAAGAATGAAGACATCTTTTTGCTTTTAGCTTTCGCAGATAAGTGCACTGGAAAATATTTTTCTAACAGCAAAAATTTATCTGAGATGAATTCTCTGTACAGAGCTGCCAATACCTGCTGTCACATATGGGCACAGAGAGTGAGTGAGCACTAGTACAAGGATGTTGCTTTGCATAATATTCACATGTTGGAAATACCAGTTTCTTAATGCAATATAAACATATATATATGCAATTCTTGTCCGTGTTTTACTTCTTCTTGTAATCCAAAAGCTTGGTATACCCCAACAATTATACAGTGAAAAAACATTTAGCTATATATGACACTATACTGTAACTCCAGCATTACCTCTTTATTTGATAAAAAACTACTGTCAGTGTCTACTGTCTTTGTACATCTCCTTAAATATTTGAGATAATACTTTACAACACATACCTTTCACCAAGATTTTAAGGAAAAAGATGTTAGTTTTTTTATAGATTCACATTTTGTATATATTTTTTCAAGTGTTGCATAGAAGTCCAGCAGGTATGTTTAACATACAAAACACATATGACCTCACAAATTTCCAGTGTCATGCTGTATGCCAACTGCAAATTCATCTGCAGATGCACTTATCTGTTTTGTTTGGTGTTTTCAAAGTGTTTCATATATTATGAAGAAACCATCAGCTCTGTTAAGTGAACTTTTTTTGTCAGGTCATTCCTATATTTAATATATGAATAATGTATTATTAATTTCAGTATTTTAGATGCTTGTCTTTTAAATGGAAGAGCAAGTCTAGAATAGTTGTTTTAAAGGCCAGTCAGAGATAGCATGAACAGCACAGAGAAAGCATCTTGAATTGCAGTTCTGCAAAATCTGGTCATTAATTCAACCTTATATCTTATTCTTTTTATGCCAGCAAATCTGAAAACAGAGTACAAGAGAGAATGGCATCATCTGCATTTCAGTGGCCTGCCTTCAATATAAAAGCTATCTTCTTATCTCTCCTTTTTGTCCCCCTACAAGAAGTGTAGCAGAGACAAGGCTTTTTTTGGAGGGTTTTGGTGTTAGAGTGAGGGGTTATTTGCCATCTGCCATCACCTTGTAGTTTGCATATCAATAAAAAAAATTAATAAACTAATTTCAAGCATATATGATACAGTTAATGTGGAAGGTCCATTGTTAGGGGAGAAATAGTATATTCTTATCAGTGGCTTTAAACAGCTATTCATCATTTCTAAAGGGCGATTATTTGGAATCTATTAAGCTAGAATTCATAATACCCCTGCATACTGAATTTTAAATAGAAATCTGTATTTAGATGAAGGAATACATTAGTATAAGTCATTAGAACACTGAAAATCCATGACTCGTTCATTTTTCACTTACTTCTTTTTTTTTTTTTTCTTTTTCAGAGAATATGAAGTATCAATGATCTGAACATTCAAAGAAAACTTCTCAGAGTGTCCTTTTTTGGGAAAGTTTGGATAACAGCACGTTTAACCATATATTCACTTTGTCTCAGATGTGAATTACTGCTGGGAAAATAAACTATACACCGAAAAATATTTCAGCAAGCAAACAGAAGATAAAAAGCTAGCTAGCTAGCCAGAGAAATAGATAGATGGCTGAATCTGTATCTAGCTGACGGGCAGCAAGGATAAAGGACTTGGTTTCAAAATGTTTCCTTGAGATAGGAAGAAAACCCATCAAAGGGCAGGGGACAGATATTTCTTGTAAATTTTTTTCTAGTGAGTATCTCATTTAATGGTGCTGGTTATGCAAAATTGTTTTTACAAAGCTGATTATCAATGAATAAAAAAATAATTGACTAAAAAATAGAATAGAAATTGATAACAGGACTGGAGAATAGAAACTGCTCATCATCTCAGTGAATGGTAATGAATCTTCTACCAGGAGGCTCACAAACAAGTACAGCAAGGCAAAAATCTGTGTCCCAGTAGAGATAAATAGATAAGCTAAAAATCACCATCTCATACTGCACATATTTTTACAGTAAATATGGTTTAAAGATAAGAAATCCCAGCATATGGGTAACTTATATCTGCTTTGGAACTGCATGAGTACCATTTACTCCAGCAGCAAATGCACTGTTAAATATCACAGGGAGCTGTTCAACACACACTTGCACACCTTTATATTGGTGCACAAGCACATGTGTGCACACACACACATCTTTATACCAAGAAATCCCCTATCAAGAGGCTCAGTCTACTGGGTTGGATATATAGCAAACAATTAACCAATATCATGAGAATATGAGCTTCATATCTGCTGCTTTCTAGGATCCTGTGACTGGGTATCATGGAGCCAAAATAAAATGAGTGCATGGGAGGGAATGTCATGCTTCAGCCTGATGCTTTCTTATGTTTGCAAGGATGATGTTAACATTCTGTTTCTGTAGAAATAGAAAGAAATTACACACAAGCAGGGAGGTATTACGTAGGATTTCTGGGCTCCTTGTTGCAACACTGTGGATGGGTGGAGAGGACAGACGATGCATATTTCATGCCTTGGGTGGGCACCATCCTCCACAAGACCTCCCACAAGGAGAGTGCAGCTTCCCCACAGGACCAAGCAAACTGCAAGCCCTTGGGACCATTCTAGTGCAAAGGGTGGAATGGGCTGAAACTGAGGAAAACATTTTATTTTTCCTGAGAAAAACAAGCAGCTAATTTATTACTAAGTTGTTTTTTTTTATTGCCTTGCTAATATAGCTCTTCATTATGGCTTAGAGAGGGAGACTTACTTGTCACTTGGCCTCTGTGGTTTTGGGTTGGGCAGAGGATGCTAGACACTCTTAAGCAAGAATGCATTTTTGTTGCAAAGAACTCTCCTAAACTGATTTTCTGTGCTGTGATCTATGTTCCTTTTCACCATAGGAGGCAGAAGGCCACAGATGTATGATTTGTATGTGCAGAACTCTGTTAGCAGTCTTGCCAGAGCATTCATAAACTGGACTTCAGATAAACTAGATTTCACTTGGTCGAGCTCCCACAGCTGGGTTTGCAATAAGTTTGGCCACCTGTTCCCCTGTTTGTGATGTCATTACTGATGCTTACATGATCTCACAATGAAAGATATGACTTGTATACATGAGAAACTGGCATGAATGTGGCAGAAATGGGTCCTAGAAGTATTTCATGAGATGTTAACTAGCTGCCACATTTTGGCAACATTTGAGCTTTTTCAGTTTGATCATTGTAATGGGCAGATGTGGATTAATAATCATGGCAAACTCAAAATAATCTGACTACATCTAAATTATAACAAAATAAATTTACTTTTAAATTTATTATATAACGTATGTCCCATACAGAAACAGTGGGTCTGTGATTCCTTTCTCCTTGTGTGATCCCACTTCAGGACAGACATGGTTTAGGTGATGTGTGTTAACAGGGAAACTCAAGAAGCTTGTTTGGATATACGCATATAATTTAAACTTGATGCAAAATCCCTACTTAGTTTTCAGCATGGTTTCTTTGGGCGTCTCCTAACTCGCTGAAAGGAAGTTGATTTTAAATAATGTCAAGTTGATCCAAAACACATTTTCTTGTGCAGCAGCAGTTGCAGCAGTTTGAAAAAAAAAAACAACAAAACCAAAAAATGGAGCTTTAGTTAAACAAACAGAAAGAGCAAGAAGCTTTAGAGGAGTCTCTGGTCTAACTGACTTCTCTAGGAGCCAAGTAACAAGATATTGAATAAGATTATTAAATTGTTGTGGGTGAAAAACTACTGAAAGAGCTGCAAAGTACGTGTTCAACCTGAGAGCACAAGAAAGATCTTTTCCCAAGTGGAATTATTCATGTGGCTTAAAGTTAGGCCTGTGCACAAGAAGCACTTGCAGAATTCGGTGCAGAGTGCTCATCCCTTTACAAAATCAAACGTGGCATGAATGACTCGATATCAGGTCATTATCATTAGTAGCTCTCAGTCCCAATTAGGAAACTTATACAGAGAACAGTTTGGATTGCAAAAGGATTTATGCTTATATTTTAAATGTGAGCTTGAAAGACATCCAAAAAGCCATTAATGTTCTCCATTAATTGTCATCTTGTTAAGTTTAATACATTAATGACTTGTTTGTCTTGTGCAGTGTTCCACATATCAGAGAGAATATCACCACAGAACCATCTTCCCCTGTCAGTGATACAAGTTGAGGATTGAATTGTTACTGCCTCTAAATTTAGGTATCAGGAGAGGATATGCTGAGCAAGTGAAAACACAGAAGTAAAATGACATCCCATGGCTTTGTGGATATGCAGCAACAAGCAATCACAGATTAACAGACACAAGTAAACTGGTGAATAGACAGAGGTCCTGCACTCACTCATGATTTGCCTGAAGATCAAGGATCTAAATGCATCTGATCTAACACAAAAATGATCTAACAGTCAACAGAACTTGAACACCAGAAAAAATTCAAGAAATCTCTGTGTAGCAAAAAGATGCTCCAGAAAGAAAAAGCACATCCCCTTGTACCTAAGTGCTAAAGAGTCAAAGGAATGTCTTTGACGTTGAGTCAAAGGAATTGTCTTCTGCTACTTCCCAGTAGCAGAAGATAATAAAATAGGAGTATCTTTCTCCCTTCCTGTGCATTTTCTTTCCAGCTCCAGCTAAATTTACATACACATATATACAATTTTTTCCCCAGAGAAATAAGTCATCTTAGTTATGACACAGTTGAGAGATATTGATTTTCTCTGCACTTTACCTGATTTCATACAAGAATGCTTGCTCCTACAAGATCACACCATGCAGGGGGCTGGTGAGTGACAGAGGCTGTTTCCTACCAACTGCAGAATCTGTAGCAGCTGTGCTGTGAAGAAAAGGTATTCACTTCCTCCCCTTCCTGGTCTTGGGACTGTATTTTTAGAGAGTTCCTAGAAAGGATCATAAGTGTGGCAGAGATGCAAAAACCTAGTTAAATTCAGGGAGATGCCAAGTTTTACCAAGCAATCGCCTGTTTCTCTCCTCCTCCAAACCCGAGAAGTCTGACAGGCTGCGTTTTTACTGTGCTCTCTCTCAGACCCTTGGAAAAGAAAGAGGAGAGAAAGAGAAGAAGCCATGTCATAATTAATACATGTGGTACTTGAAAATATTATTAATCTGGTAAAGTATAAACTGCTGTTAAAATATTTTTAGTGCCTGGATCTTTATTGTTGTATAATCATAATCATCTGTTTTGGATTGAGTGTAGGAAAAATATTATAAATCTTCCTGATATTTACAGTGAAGAGTATAATTCAGCATAGAGTTTTCCTCTGCTTATGGAATTTTAATAATCAATACCATATTATATTATAGCTGGAGTGCATATTGGCATTTGCTGTTTGCACAGTAAAGACATATGGCAAAATAGTGAAGGTTACTCAGGTAGTTTTCCTCTAAATTTTTGGGTTTCTTATGGAAATCCTTTTGGGGGATTTTAAGAAAAATTACTCTGTATATTTTCTTTTTGTTGAAAATTGTAATATATATTTGTCAGGAAAAAAAACCCCAAAACAACCATCAATACAAAGAATTAGAAACTTTTGGTAACAAGAATGACCCCTATACTCAAATGAATTTAACTACAGATATTGGATATTGATATTATTACATTGGAAGGAACATGCATATCTTTTTTCATTACCACTACTGGCTTAATTAGTGAAAATGTGCTCATGTTCCTCTTGTGGAAGGCAATACACAGGTAATTGTGTCTGTAATTGACACCAGTGTGATTTTTGCAAGTTTCTTCACAAAGGGATGAATCAGGATCATATTCTGTGGTAAAAAAATACCTTCTTCCCTGTCTGACATTAGAGACTTCATTTTACATCCTTTGAGTGAAAGTGGATGACTGTGCTATGTTTTCCAGATAACAAATATTTAGATGGTTTTATTCTGCTAAACCCTGCATTCAAATCATCTTGTCAAATGGTTCAACTGCACAGTAGGTCCAGTGTGTTTGACATGCACTGTTCTTAATGGAAATCAGCATATTGTTTCCATAGTATAAGCCATGGTGGGTTGCATATGTTGTAGATAAACCAGATTTTTTTTTTTTTTTCCCAGGAGCTCCTGGGACCTATTTTTCCCCTAGGAAATCTCAGATGGAAATCAGGGAGCTCAATCTCATATTAATAGAAGACAATTCATAGCAACTGTATGGCCACTTCTTTCAAATTCATTTTCATAGCACAAATACAAAGGAACTTCTTCCCTTGTTACAGACCAGGCTGGATAGTTTGTGTAGTTACTGAAATGAGGATAAAGGAAACCTATCCTTTGGGAAACTAAAGCAAAGGTTGGGGTTGGGTCAATATCTTTCTAAATACAGGCAGAAAGATATATAATCCAAATTTCTATTTAGCAGAATGGATCATGTTAGTGTCAATAGATAAACACCATATTGGTCTGTTTCATTTCCATGTACTTCTTAATTTTTAAGGGATTTTGTACTTTTATATGCTTTCTCAAAAGGTGAATAGACTTTTCAAGTAGCAACTGCATTTATTAAAAAGAAAGGAAGAAGGGCAGACCATTCCTTACACTATATATTATAAGAAAACAAGGAGTTTTGACTTATTGCTGGGTAGGAGACATTTGAAATTTTCATGAAAAGCTGTTTGAAAAAACAACAAAGGATGTCAGATAAAAATCCCACATTATTAACGAATATAATAATATAAATTTCAGCATGCAGCATGCACTAGAGATAGTCATGGTTTATTGCTACAGTGAATTAATAACATTGTCACAATGGATAACATCACATACTCTGGCTATTTGAGTGATAAGAAGTCCATTAGGGTTTCACAGTAACGGAGCAGTTTTAAAATTAAAAATGAAAAAAAAAACAACAAAAAAACCCCAAAAAACCAACCCCCTCCCAAAAGCCACCAAAAAAAAACAAAAAACAAAAAACAAAAAACAAAAAAAAAAAAAAAACCACAAACAAAAAAAAAAAAAAAAAAAAAACAAAACGAAAAACAAAACCAAAAACAAAAGAAGCAATAAAGATTCCAAATCAACAACAACAAAAATAAACCAACTAAACAAACAAAACCAATGACAATCAAATCAGAAAAATCAAATCCACCACAGTCAAATTAAATTCTTTGTTGGTGGAAAGCAGTGTAACCCTGGCCTACCCAGGCAGCAGTGGGAGTGCTCAGACTGTATTGCTTATTTGTAGGAGATACACGTTTTGCATGCATATTGAAGTGCATTTTAATCTTGCTAATTGAATTTAGGGTGCATACTATAAACCAAACTCGTCACCTTCTCTGCACTTGGTATTTTCAGAAGAATGAAGACTAGCTGGTGCAATATCTCCTCCATCCTGAATAAAATAAAAATCCACAGGATCACTCTGAGGATTTAGCTTCTCATCAGTACGTACAGAACATATCATGATTTGGTATGACTTCCCTCCTCACCTCCAAAACAGACTTTCCAAATATTTGTCTAAAATAAGGGACACCATTTTTCAAGGATAAAGATATTTTTTAAAAATATTATCTAAAATATTACTTTTCAAGGAATAACCTAGATTCCTCTTCACCACTTACAAATTGGTGAGACAACCTTCGTTAATTTAAGTGAATTTAGACAACTAAGGGACATGTAATCTCCCAGATTTGTAGCGTTCAGGGATTCTTCTGGTAGAAAAAGGATTTTTCACTTTCTTTTAGGAAAAAAGAAAAGAAAAATAATGAAAAATTAACATTTTCTGGTAAAGTGCCTATTGTAATTAAACTTTAACTACTACTTTAGGAAGATGAGAAGGAATTAAACCAATATATTTATTCCATAAGAGTACTAATTGGCATAGTTATTATATTAATAATTACAAACACTTTCAAGCAATAACAAATTTATTCAGCATTACAGAAATGAATTCAGCATTATATTGGTGTACACAAAGGCTTCCTAGCTGGATTACATTTTTTGGCTGTTGATATGTCTTTCACATACACATCATTAAAACACAGAAAATACCTGGAATACATTCAACCTACAGGCATAAGAGCAAGAAATTCAGGACTAGTACAGCTCTAGGTAGCATTGTAAACAAGATTTAAAGTTAGAATTCATCTACAAAACCTATATATTAAAAAAAGAAATGTGTCTTGGAATACTATTATGATGTCATCATGGTTTTGTCTTAGAGGTTGTGGAATCTCCATCCTATGATAATTTCAACATTCAGCTGAGAAAAGTCCTGAGCAACCTACTTTAAAGATAGCCCTGCATGGAGCTGGGGGCTGGACTGGCTGATATTGGGAGTTCCTTTCCATCTTCATTTATCCTATTATTCACTGAGCACTTAACCCAATAAAATATTAAGGATCATTTGTAAACTCAGTATTTAAATCTACAATATAAAAGAACTGAAAAAATCCAATTCTGTAGGTAATGAAATACAATATCTCCTTAAAAAATTTGTAATTATAGAACCATTTTGATGGATTGAAGTGGATAAGGACTAATATCAGTTTATACAGTTCTACAAGAGAACTCACTGTTCTGATTGGCAGAAAATATTTCAACAAAACCTTCTAAACCACATCCTCCAGTCTTCTCCTTTATCTATAGCAGACCTCAAAGTTGTGTTTTCTGTCAGTTTCAGTGGTTTTCTTTCCTGAACCTTAGGTCTCTAATTCACACCATTTTATATTAACTCTGAATTTGATCCAATATTACACAGGCTACTTTACAACATACGTTCTTTTTTACTTTTACAAGTAAATGAAATGTGTCCCTTTCCCTGTGAAACATATGAATTATTCATTTTTCATCATTTTGTTTCTTTGCAGAAAACTTTATGAAAAAATTTAGTTCCTATGAATGTCTTGACTGCATTGCATTAAAAACCACTATTGGTTTAGGTAATAGAATATGCAGCACTGAATTAAGAATATTCCCCATAGAAATCATTTGCTTTCACTGCATTGAAGAAGAAACAAAAACATTAAGCCCCTTTACTGACAAAGGTGTTTGCAATTTCCAAAGACAATTTTTTTATTAATAATTTGCAAACTCTGACTGAGATTGCCACTTCCCTCTGGTGTTCCTTAGTAAATTACACATTATTTTTCTTTTCACAAGAATCAGACTATTTTCGTAGATGCATAGGCATCTTATTATACTCATATGAAATTATACAGCCATTAAAGTTTGTCAAAGAATGTAAACAAGTTGAGAAAACAAATCCCAAGTAATCCCAAATCATGGAGGAAATACGGAAGATTTTTTAAATTATGGATTTACCTTTGTGCTGTGTGCACAGCATGTGGGACCCACTGGATGCAGCTGCAAATGAAATATTTGTATTAGAGCTGACTCCTTATGCAAAAATTATGAAAACCACAAGCTGCATATATCCTTCCACTGGTTTACTTGTTTATGTATTAAGATTTTTTTACTGAAGGTTTTTCATAAGTCTGCCCATAAGCCTTGATGATACTGAGGAACACTCAAGTGTACTTTTTCAAGCTGTCATACAACATTCATAATACTGTATATTTATTATTATTATTATTATTACTATTACTCAGAAAAAACTGCTTTGTATTTGGTAGCAAATAATTTGTTCTGCAGTCTGATTTTTAATTGAAATATTCCCAAGGAACAAATACTAATCATCCCAAGAAGGCCAGGTAAACCTAACACAAATGAAAAGAAGTAAACAGCTGGCAGTCTTTGTTTTTTTCCTTTCATTGAGTGTATGACTGCTATCAGGCACAGACTGCTCCTGTTTGACTGACTGGCTGAGAAGGCATCCAAATATCTATGTGGTCTTCTAGGTATAATAGTGTTCAACATGAAGTCAAGTCCATATCAAGAAAATCTCATACTATGTGGAGAATTTGAAAGCAACAGGTGCTGTTATAGCTTACTCGTACTGTTACAGGATACTCTTACTAATTATGGTGAAAACCATTAATATGGCACGCCTATAGATATTTTAGTAGCTGCTTTGAAGTGAAGTTTTGAAGAAGCACTTGGAGAACACTCTCAGGTACAAGGTGTCATTCTTGGGGCTGTTGCAGGGCCAGGAGTTGGAATTTTGATGATTCTTGTGGCATCCTTCCAACTCAGAATGTTGTGTGATTCTGTGAAGTGTTTAATGTAGGCAATACTTCCTCTTCTTTCATGTCAATGTAACTCCATGCACAACTATTTCATAGCTGACCCCAACATACTAAAAAAATGTGGTTTTCTACTTTGAAAGTGCAGGCAATTGTGCTCAGTTCTGTCTGTTACATTTATGAGTTCCAAGTTTCTCCTTGCTCTTAGGACCCTTTCAAATTCTGTCCCAGTTGTAGAGTCTCAAACCTGGAGTGATTCCTCTTGTTGGTGCTTCAGATTCCTAGGGCATCTCCAGGACATCTGGGTGTATCTATGTGGCATGCAAGACTGGATGGCTTTGGGATGTTAACTACACTTTAATCCACTTCAGTGGCTATCCCAGTAAGGGCTGTTTAGAAGTCACAGCATTCCTTCAATATCTGCAAAGTGCTGGCATCAACACCCACAATATAAGCCCTCTAAACCAAGATGTTACCAGAGAGACTGTGAAAGAATGTTTTAAAAAAAAACAGGATGAAAACTGATGGGCAAGGAGAACCACATCATCTTCCAGACCATGCCACCTTGAGTGATACTTGAAAGTGGGCCAGAAATCTGACTAGCAGCTGCCAAGTTCAGTTTTGCTAGCTCATGGTAGTCATGACTTTGCCCAATGAAAAAGCCACTGATGTATGGTTGCTAGAGAGCTGCTAATTTACGGGTGTGGTCCTATGCCATTTCTTAAGAAGCAACTATTACTTCGAAGAGACTTTGTTGCATTGGACAGCTCTTGGAAATAGCAATGCCTTCACTGGAAACTCATTTCTCTGAGGTGTGGCACAGCCCATTAGCTGCTTCATCATGGCAGTGGGCTGTTTGTTATGGCCCTGTGCCCACTGCAGCTGTTAAGGAAACAGAATGACCATCTGCACTGGGTTTGAGACAAATAAGCCTGGGGTCTACCAGGGAGCCCTGCCTTTAGTGCTGTCATGGAGAGTATCATTCCACCTTTGCCTGCAACTGGTGGTCATGGCCTCCTGGTGCATCACCTGTGCAACCTGCTCTAGGTGAAGCTCTCATAACAGGGGTTTGGACAAGATGATCTCCAGATCATCTTCTAACCTTCTAACCCAAATCATTCCAAGACTGTGAGATGCTGCCATACATGCTTTCTATCAGTTCTACAAACTAAACTTCAGCAGTGTGAGAATAACCACCTCCCCTGCTGTCAGTGTGTCCTATTTGTATGTGACTTAACAAGCATTAATCCAAGATATTCTTCCAATGTATGATCAACTCCTGGTGGGTTAAGGCAGCTCAAAATTTGTTTCCAATGCTTTTAAGATTGCTTTCACAGTAGATAATGCCCACTGACAACCAGTTACCTGTCACAAACCAAGCAGTGCCTGTGAGGATAAGATAAAACATCCTGTAAGTGCGTCTAGGAAAGCAGTCACTCCAGAAGCCTGTGCTGCAGGTCAGCTCTAATATTGTGTGTGCTGTTAGCTAATACGTTTACACGTGCATATGCATCTGTAAATACAGATTCTTCTATTCATATACAGTGGCTGTGGTTTCATTTGCCTTTGGCCTGCTTCATATAATAAATAATAAATCATTGGTTCCCTAAGGTTTGATAAAATCTCACTGTCAGATTCACCCACATAAACCACTAAGCATCTTACCTTCTTTTAAAATTCTTAACTGATGTCTATATTTTCCTTTTTTATTTTTTTCTTTCTGTTTTTGTTTTTGTTTTTGGGTTGGTTTTTTTTAATATAGCAACAAATTGACTGGGTACCTACGAGAGAGGGAGGCAGAAGCTAATGTGGATCTGTCATTTTGTTGTTCGGCTGCCACAGGGCTTAGACATGAGAACTGAGACCCCAGAGACTCCTCGTGCCTGCTGCAGCAAACACTAAAGGAAGAGGAAGAAAGAAAGGAAGCAAAGATGGAATGATAAATTAGTCCAGGGGAAAAAGCAAAAGAGAAGAAGGGAAGACAAATAAGAGAGGGGGAGAAAGGGAAAGGAGAAAAGATGGCAAATGACAATGTGAGGTCAAGTTGTTATAATACAAAACAAACCAGAGACTTATGGTGCAGAAAGGGTCTGAATTAAAATTTCCGGATCTATTTAATTTTTTTATTGTTTTAAGTGTTGGAAATTTGAAACCCCACTTCCTGGTGTTTAAACTTACTTTTCCTTTAATAGAATCTTTGCAGCAAGTATACCATATAAATGCAGTGTTAGCCATCAAAAGTCCTGTCCAGATCCTGAACTGAACATTTCTGATTTCCTGGTTCAGATAGTTCAAGATATTGGTCTGTATGACTGTTGTATAATTAATTAAAAAAGAAAAGGAAGCAGGGCAATTATACTGTCTGGAGAACTGAAATGCAGACTAAGTCTTCAGCAACTTGGATCATATTTTGGCTAACAGAATGTAGGGTTTTAATCAAACACAATAAATTATAAAAGCAAGTATCTTCTATTCACTTATTATGGATTAAAGAAAATAATTTATCACCTCACACAAATAATATTATCTCAGATGGTCTAATAGTAATACCTGTAAAGGAATCGAATTTTCATAATTTAGAAACATTTTTTCCTCTGAAAATACAACTCTTCTCTTCAGCATTTATCTTTTAGCAGCTGTCTATTATCCAGTCACAACGTTCAATTTCATTGAAATTATCTCCTAAATTGAATCATAAATGTGGGAGATATCTGTAACATAATAGACAAATGAGATGTTACTCTGAATGAGCTGGATATTCAGTTCCTGTCTTTGCTGATTGTTGCATTCATTAAAAAGAAAAAGCAGTTCCTGCATAAATCCACACTTACAGAAGGTTCTGAGCACCAGGTGTTCCCATGGCCACCTAAATACTTTCTCTTCTGGACAACTCAGAGCCATATCACTGAGGAGTTTATCCTTGCTTCATACTTAGTAAAGTGCTTTGGCAGAAGAGCACGCTGGAAATTTAATCTCTTTTGAGACTCCAACCTCATCAAGAAACATGGCAATTGTTTCTGGCTTTCAAGTCTTAGATACTCAAACCAAACAACACTCTTATCCATGGACTCATGAACATGTGTTAGAGAATGATTTACAACTCCTCAAGATTTTCCTAAATGCTGTGCAAATCTCTCCAGTATCAGAGCCATCTCAGAAGCCAATGCATTTCTTTGTAATTGCCAAATTTAATCCAGTGAGCACAGAGACATATGCTTGGAGACACACAGCATTACTCTTCTTTTGGGAGCTCCAGCATGCTGCTATTTGATTAGGAGCTTCTGGTGGGTAACATGGTAACTAAATAAAATGCTGTATCTTAAAAATTCCTTATTTGTTTTATATTATGCCATAAAAATTTAATTACAAAACTCTGCCTTATCTACAGCATAACATAATTGCACACTCTTCAGGTAGCCTTTCGTATTTGGCACTATGCTTGCAAGTGTTACTCATCCTCAGAGTGATGCACAAAGGAAAATCTGGGTGCACAGCTGTGTTTCCTTCATTGTGTCATGCTTGTAAATCCCTTTTATCAGCTAAACTAGGACTGAACACGACAGAGAAATTATAAATGGTGCAAAATTTATTTGTAAATAAATATTATTTTGGGGATCAGAGCACGTGAGGTCTGCACGAGGTTCATCTCCCTGGAAGCAAAGGTACAGCAAGAAGTGAATAACTCGCTGCCAAAGTTCTCACTGTCTGAGCAGTGCAATCGAAGAGGTAGGGCAGAGGAGAAAATGCAATTGGAACATTTTTTTTCCTGTTTCAATGCTGAATTTTAGTCCAGGCTACACATACATTTGGTAATCCAAACCCCAAATGTGAAAAATTATACCCATGGAGACATATCAAAACAAAGTGGGCATAGAGAACTAGCCTATGGCAAGAAAGCTAGTGAGAAACCATACCTACGAAAAAATGCTTACTTTATATTAAGAAGATGTTATGAAGAAATACTGCATAATTTGAAATATACATCAAGTTAACTTTTTTGTTTTATCAAAGAAGGTTGCTTTGTCTAAAGCTTCAGGATAGCTGGACAAGCTAACTTACAGGAATATTATGGTGACATGGCTTGTCCTCACTGCCAGCTTACTCTCCTGGTTATTGTCCTGCTGCTTCCTCACAGCAGGATGCATCAGTGTTGGAGTCTAATCTTCGACAATGTCTCAGTTGCAGGCATCTATCCTTTAATAAGTGGGTTTTACAAAACCATTATTTTAGGTAATGTTTCCACTAATCCTGGACATTAACTCACAGGCTTGTCTGACCTCTCTGCGCTTGATGAAGGCAAAATTTCAACCCTTATTTCTTTCCTAGGTATAAAATGACATGTATCTGAAGCTGTGTCCCCTTAATGTTGGATGAGATATGGGAAGAGAGAGGCCAATAATACGTCCACTTCTTCTTACATGTTACAAAGTATAGATCTTCACAAGAGCAAGTAAGAAGGCTTAAATATGCTCCAGGGCATCTCTTCACCTCCATTTTAAATTCAGCTTTCTCCACTGCCTGGGGAACTGCTGAGGGAAAGCCAGGAGGTGGAAGTTATGTGAAAGTCAAGCACTTTTTCCTTCCCTTTCCTCCCCCCTACCCTGCCCCCAGCTTCCCTGTGAAAGGAGGCAGAAGCTGTGTGCTGTTGTTATTGTTCTTTTGTGCTGGGTTTCACCTCCTGTTTTCTCATACCCCAGGGACTGCCTTAACAGCCTTCTGTGAAAAAAAAGTCATCAGAGCCAGCACCATCTCTCCAGCCAAATGCTGTAAAGGAAATTCACCCTCCCAAGCCTAAGAGTCTGCTCTGGCATCCTCTGATCAGTGGACTTGCTGGCATGATTAACCAGGTGAGATGGGTGAAGGGCCAACACTGGGAAAACAGTTTGAGTTTTTTGTGTGGTACCATATCTTGGATGACAGATCTCTGGGGTGAGTGTCATTACTCTAGTTGTTTTTAAAACACTCCCTCGCCTTTCTTTAATGCAGGGCACATCAGATTTCGAATCAGATTGACATGGGGGAACAAAAATGCAGTCACACTTTTTTCTATAAATAAAATATATGTCCTTTATATTTTCTTCAAATTTAGTATAGGCCCAGTGGTCTGCTGATCCTTAACCCTTGAATTCACACTGAAGAATGTAGAAAATTGTTTTCTCCAAGGAAAAGTGATGGAGCTAGTGGTTAAATGCACAGTTTAGTGATGCAAACTCTACCAAGAGCCCAGATGTGCTTCCCAGACTAGAAAACTGCAGCTGACATAGCAGTATTAAAGCAGTACCTCAAAATTAAAGAAGCTTTGCTCTTACATAGTTGCTCTGCATAAAATCTGGCTTAATGCTGACATGTTTTGCAGAAGAGCAAGATCTCATATATGGAGATGGAATTCCTCCTGCTCAGAGCTCATTGTAGACTTGGAGCTTCTGTTATTGCATTCATAGACATATTGGCTCCAGGCCTGCTCACCAGCGTGGTAAAATGCCCAAAGTTTGCAGCAAGAGCAGAATCAGACCAACTGTAAGAGTTAGACAGTTAAAAGCAAAATAACCCACTCTCCCATCCCCACAAAAACAGCAGAGCATATACCATGCAAAGTGTCAATAAAAAATACAAAACAATGATTAGCTTTCCACATAAACATTTCATCACATCCTTTCTCAACACCAATCATTGTGACAGTCCATGACAATATAAACGATGACATGTCTGAGGTGCTCTAATCCATCCAGCTTGTGTTGCTGTACTTGTCAAGGAAAAATATAATCCTCCATAAAACCTCTAACCAAAAGAGAACTCCACTATCCCACATATGTTACCAATGCTTTCTAAAAACAGCCATTCAACAAACTAGGCTCCATACCATGACTTCAAATTAAACCATATGCTCATTTATAAAATGAAAAACTTCTGGGGTGAATGAGCCTTGGAGACGGAAATCATGATTTTCTACCGGGAAACCTTGGGTGATCTGTATGTCCATCACACAAGTTGCTGGACACTTGTGATACTGTGCCATTAATGCTGGCTTCCTCATAAAGATCCTCTGTTTGCAAAGAAGGGGTCAGTGTGTGGACTGCGGGCTTGATTTTTTCCATTTTGACATTATTTAAAAATGAGCTACGACATAATCAGTCTCAGAACTTTGTGGGCATTGTGTGGAAAATCTCTGGCATTCCCAGCCTGCAGCTCCCACCTTTCACCAAGGTCCAGACTAACTTTGCCTGTGAGAGGAGATGGTGGAAAGAAACCCAAAAAATTCACTGAGCTCAGACAAAACTCTCATTGTATTTAGTTCTTTAATAAATAGAAGTTATAAAACTGATGTGGAATTAGAAGGAGGGTAAATCAACAAACAGTAATTTAAATGCTACACAAGGTTGGTCTCCACAGCTTCCCTCTAAACCATGCACAGTTCAAGGTCCATAGGAGTTATGGTAGGAACATTTCTCCTGCAACTTTGACTTCCATAAAATTCAAATGAGGGCCAGATCCATAAAGTAAGACATCCTGGCAGGGAGACCAGCACAGCATTTGGCTAGCATTTGGCTAGGGGAGGAGGTGGTAGGAGAAGGTGGGTCAGAAAATATGTATGGTGGGACTATGAAATGCATGGATGCCCCAAGGAGGTTGATTCCTTTACATCACCCTTCTCCCAGGCACGCTAGCCCTTCATCTTCCCATGGACCTATCCCCACCACATCACCACTTTCCTCAACCCAACTCATAACACAGGGCAAGCTCTGAAAAGACAAACAGAGAATAAAGGTAGAAGAACACTGAGACCAAGTAGCACTGAACAGACCTGGGCTGGATTTCATGGGGTGGCACTACAGCACCATCACAGACACAGAGATGGCACTGATACCAAAGTTTGGCTTACTCAATGTTGCACGCTGTTAGATTCATAACACAGCACTGCTATAAGGATAACACTTAGCCAGGCTGAAGGATAGACTACAGCATATGCAGAAGAACAAACAATCTCATTTTCTAATTTGCCTTGCAGCTTACAAAGGTTACTTGTAAGATGTAAATGGCATTTTGAGGTCATTTTAGCAGTGATAATAAGTTCAATTTTCATGACAACTCTTCGCCATTTCATAGCACAATGCGATACTCTTAAAGAACATTTTCCACATTGTTTTGACAAGAGGGAATTGCATATTTTACTGTCATGTGCTAAAAAAGTGGGAAGGCTGTGCAAAACACCACCTAGATATTCTTCATTTCTAACAATCCACTTCTTAGGATGCTGTGGGATGTAAATGTCCTTGTAATACACCCTTTACATGTTGGACTTTTTTCTTGCTTAGCTAAAACTTTCTACTGCCTCTGAATTTCCTTAGCCCCAGGGCTGCTTAATTTCCGACTGTCTGCTGATGACCTCGGAGGCCTGTTCTTGCTGTAGGGTTTTGCTGCACATCGGCACCTTCTACGTCAGACTGAGAGCTCGGAAGGCTTAGGAATTAAAATGGACATAGATTACTCAACTTGATTAAAAAATGAAATAGGGTAATAATGCCTCTATACCACAAGGATAAATGCCAAGCAGTGGTGGAAAGCAGACACACTGCCGGTGCAGCCCTGAGGCTGAAAAGATAAGCAGAGAGCAAGAGGAGCACAGTTAGTGCAGAGACCCAGCCCTCCACAAGTTGTTTACATGCTGGCCGAGGCTGAAGCGCCGTGGTAAGGAAACAGGTTTGTTTTTTAAAACCTGGCCGTGCTCCGGTAGCAAGCCTGCCTGACCCCTCACGGGGTGAAGTTTCCACGTGGGTCCACAGGTTCAGCCGGGACCACGGCTGACTCACCGTCTGGGAATCTGGAGTAGGCACGGCCTTTGTAAAAAAAGCCATGCTAAAAACTTACTGTGCAAGATAAACAAGGCAAACATGCTCCTTGGCACACAGGCAGCTCAGATGTTGACTATTGTGTTCTCCTGGAGTTAATCATCGCAGACCAGGCCCCCCTTTGTGGCGGGAGGTGAGCTGCGGCCGCTCGCTCTGCGCTGAGGAAGCAGGTGCAGCAACAGCTCATTGTTACAGCATTGTTTTGAAAATTGGAAAACTTGATATAATTTCAGCTGCCCCCCACCCCGTCCCCACCTTGGGGAAGCAGGGCAAAGCTGGGCAGTGCCGATGCAGGTGGCACAGCTGGAGGAAGGGAGGGCAGCACAAGCCTGCGTGGCCACCTCACCTAGAGACCCAAAGTTGTTTTCTTTTCTTTTTTTTTTTTTTTTGCACCTGTGTTTTTCTTCACTGCCCTGGAGGCTGATCTTGATCCCGTTTCAAGGAACAGGCTCTCGGCACAGCCTGGTCACACTTGTGTGCCAGCTTAGGGTCACCACCACGGTTATTAGCCCTTACTCCAATTACAGCTTCAGCATCTAGGGCATATCCTGGAGGTCACGTTAAGCAGATGCTCAGACAGAAAGTCTCACAGGCTCCCTGGGCAGTAAGCCAGACACAGGACAAGCTCTCTGATCTGCCCTCGTTCCAGAGGCTGCATGTGTGCATCTACCTCCAAGTAGATCCCAGGATCTGCTGGCATTGGGCACCTTCAACTGACAGACAGATTTCTTCATTTCTTCTCCTTCTCCCTCTTCTTTCCTCACTCCTTTCGCATAATGCAGTTAATTATGACCTCATCTTCTTTGCTGCTTTTTGTAGCACTGTTATACAGCAACAGGAGACCTCTCTGTGCTCTCGATCCCAGTCTGCAGGGGCTGAAGGTGATGATAATTTGATAGCCATTTTTTGGTCTATCTGAAACAGGCATGTTTGCATGTCATCCTCATTTCTAAGAGACAGATAGGTGTGTTCTTGCTACTTGTTAATTCTTGCTACTTTGACTAACCTAGCTGGCAGTGGGTTAAGAAGTCACAGTCGCAGAAAGAAGAGAGGGCAGGACATGTTGGTGACACTGATAACCCATTCTGATCCTCTTCTGTGATTATAGGAAGGGCTTCATTTCCCAAAGCTCCTCTTTCATGCTCCTATGGAATAGCAGTGTTTTAAGGAGAAAAAAAGTACACAAGAGCAAGATGGCTTTTCATCCTTCTATGGATTTTTAGCTCTTATCTAAATTATTTGCTACTAGGTTTTCTTTGTAAGTAGCATGTGTAACTAGAGGGGAAAAAAAAAGATATATTCAAAAATTTTTGGGGTTGGGATTGTAAGAGAAATATTTGAAGTATAAGTCCTTCAGGCAAAGGCAAAGATAGGAAAGCATTAATTTTGACCCAAATCCGTAAGGCCTTTTATCTCTGTATTTATAAAAAAGTAAGGGATAGCACACTGACTTTGTTAATAAGAAAATAAATGGCCAAAATGAAAGTAGTAAGTGATAAGATTAATTCACAGCTATGACATGAACATCATTGTTCGAGAATGGCTGGTAAGATAATAGCAACCTCTCAAAAAGCCCTGCAGAGATTGGTGCTGTAGGATTTTCTGTTGTTCTTACTGGAGTAATTTGTGGAACTTTTTCTGTTTAATATCTTGTATGGACTAAATTGTCTGTGGTTCTATGATTCACTCTGGACTTACAGCTCTTTCATGAGACTCCACCCAACAGCAAGCTCTTCAGATGCCTTTACGTGGTCCCTGAAGTGATTAATAAGAGTGACCTCCTTCAGATGTCCTATCTGTTGAGTAATTCAAGCCCTATAAAGCAGCTGGAAATCAAGGCAGAAGCTTGTCATGTGAAACACTAAATCCTGTTGTGCATAAAAGCCTTGTAGATTGCAAAGTGAAAATTTTTCAGCCTTGTAAGGAGCTCTACAGTAATTCATCTGTTAATGTACAAGAAGAGAAGGGATGAGGTATTGAATTCAGTGAAATTGTTTTTTTGTTATGTATTTAGATATTTGAGGCATGTGATTTCCATAGATACAGCAAATGCTATATAAGAGATTAAATACTCTGTAGGGTTTTCTGTCATTTTGAATATGGAGTCACCCAGAAGACACAGAACAGGAATAAAATCCTCACTGTAAAAGGGACAGTAAAGCTGTGAAACACAGAAGCACAGAATATGACAATATGTCATGTGGTTAAATGCAACATTAGAACAGGTAGATTTTCTGTTAGATGCAAATTCTCAGAGCTGCCAAATGCCCACCAGCATCTTCAATAAATTTAGCATCTCTGTGCATGCTTAAAGTCTCTCTGGATTTTTTGTACACTTTTAAATTTTTTTTAATGCAGTCATTATCTTCATTCTCCTTCTCTCTGTTGACACTGATTGAAGTGTCTACATTTAGACAAACTCGAAAAGCTCAGGTGAGGCTTGTTCACTGAAATTGGTTAAACTAACCTTTTGTTTTCAATGCACAAGCATTTCATTAATTGGAACCTTATTGGAAAATGTTGCAAAGCCAGTAAAAATTTGCTTGACATTGTTAGCTTGTTAGGATCACCAGACAGGCTTAAAGTATTTGAATTTTTTTGAAGGTAGAGAAGATTGAAAAATCTAAACCTGTAGATTTGCCTTTTGAGGTGCAAATTGAAGTTTTAGGCTGGTGAAAGAGAATTTATGCTGCTTAAAGGTTCCTGTTAACCTTAAAAATATTTCTTCTACTTTTCCACTATTTTTTCATCTCAAGTTCTGCAGCCTCGACTAAGGGAAGTAGACTGACTGTTTTTGCAGTTCTTTCCTTCTTCATTGACATAAATTACACAATTTTCTGAAGGAATTACAATTTTCTGAACGACTTTTTTACTTAAATTTTGATAAAGGAACTTCTGAAGAAGCTAAGCTTATAACAGAGAAGGGACTAGGGTGTAACTGTAGATCTGATGAAGAACTAGAATGCTTGACAAATGTAGAACTGCAAAAAAACAGGCATTTACCCAAGGATAAAAATCAAGACTCCATCCTCTGCAAGTTTCAAAAAGATTCAGATGCAAGTTTCCAGTTTCAGTCATTCTCAATCTAAAATGTTATATTAAAAACTGGGTGAAATTATCTGATATGTCCTATACACTAGAAGAAATAAAAATCTACAGCATTCTGCTACGCTTTTAATATAGAAATAATGACCAAAATAATCTGCAATAAATAACTGACCCCTCCAACTAACACCCAATACATGATGTTATCCATGTACAGTTAAGGGGCAGGATGAGTTCTCAACTCTTCTTTAGCCTTGTTTGTGCCCTGAGCAGAAGTACCGTGCCTCCACTGGGATCAGAGTTACAGAGGTCCATCAGCTAGTGGCACAATTGAACAAAGAACTTGCTATTGAGATGACTGATGGGCCACCTTCAATAGAGGATCAAGCTTTGGCTCCTGTTCCTGGAGTGTTTCTTGTCTTGACTGGGAGAGGGCCCATGACTGCCTACACTCCCCGTCCTTTCCCTAGGAGAGAAAATATATTTAAAATTATGTAAGTAACACTTATCTTCACTTTGTGCACTTGAGAGCATCTTAGATAGAGTATCTAATTTCAAAGCAAGACAATCTCCTATTATTCTTGGTGAGTTTACCAGGATATTCCTTGGTATTCTGAGTTAAATATTTTAAACTTTATTCTCAAATAATATCATTAAAGCTACCTCTTCTATATCTTGTTTATAGATGACATAATTTCTTTCTTAAAAAAAAAAGCTGTCCCATTGTAGTTTTCTACAACTCTTTTTTAAAAAAATATTATCTGCAAACCCAATACACTGTTTTAACTTGTACATGCAGTTTTTAAAAAATTGTCCTTTGGATTGTCTTCTTATGCTTTTACTGTATCTTACAATGACTGTCACTTTCTACATGCATTCAGCTCCTGTACTGATGCTCTTACCTTACAGAATTTCTTTTCCTTTTTCTATTTTGTGTGTGCATTTTGGTTTACAGTGTATTAACAGAACACTCAAAAAAGCTAGTAGGAGTCTTTCATATCAGCTTTCCAAAGCAAAGAGCTGACAGTAGGAAGAAATTATACACAGTGTGCATTGACTAACCATCCATTTAACCATTCCTTTATAAACCTTAGCAGGAAAACAAATCTGTAAACTCAAGATGAGGTCCTGAGACAAAGACAGGATGTAAATTCCTGCTTGGTACTTGTTTCCGATGAGCTCAATCAGATTGCTGCTAACGGCATTTCCTTCAGAAAAGATACGGGGGCCTTGTGCAATTATTTAGCACACTCCAGTTTAAAGTGGTACTGACCAAAACTCTTAATGTGTAAATTATGAAATATTTGTCTAGGTGAAATTCAGTGTAAATCAAAAGCTGAATTCTTAGTCCATACTGTTTCTTCACCAGTTTGGTAACAGCTAAGGCAATTTAAAGCAGTCATTTCACTTTGAAAGTGTATTCAGATGCATATATTGTCACACATTCTTCTTTAAGAAATCCAAGTTGTTTGAACTGGACTATTCCAGGCAATTCACCTGCTGCTTAAAGACTAGAGAATCTATCCCCTGGTGAACTTAGCTGAAAAATTAGAAAGATTAATTTTAAAACAGTCAGAATGCTTTGTCTTTCTGCTCCTGACATTTATTTTTCCTGCCTCATCAAATGTGGCTAGAGCCATTCACCAAAGTCAATGTAGAGTATTCACTTCCCTGATAATTTGGCTATTTTTCATATATTCATTTTCAAAAAAGTTATAGCAGCCACTAAAATGGAAAAGAAATGTGCACTTCCACTCATGAATAAATAAAAATAAACTTTTGTGGAGTGTTTATTGTCTCATAATTTCTCAAAATGGATGTGAGAATCCTGAAACAAACATTGGATTTCTCAAAAAAAGATCACCCATCTGTGCTGCAGAGTACAATGATACTGTAAAATCTTGGCCTAAAGGCCAGTCTAGAGCCTCTATTCATCTTGTTTTGGCTAGCAAGTGACTATAATACACTATAGAATGCACAATAATAATTGTAAGTGTCGCTATTACAAAGTCTTCTTGCCATTATAGAGCTGTCTTTTGGGCTGTATGAGGAAATGTGACAATGGCATTCTGCTAGGGGACTGCTTGTAGAGCTCCAGATAGAGAATTTTTCACCATTCTTTTTTCCTGCTTCATCGCCACAGTGCACTGCACAGAACACAGCTTCTTTAGAAAGTATAATCCTACTGTGGCTATAGGGAAAGACTGTGCTAAGAGTGTAGACATAAATTAAATGTTAATCACTCAGAAATTATTACAATTTGATAATATACAAAAGGAATCCATCTCCCTTGAAATTAAAGCAAAATTATTTAAAATCTCAATATCAAAATCAAAACAACTTTATAAAATGATATTTTAATTTAAATTGCTTAAATGGAATGCTTTAGTGTATTCCATTGGCAGACAGACATAATCCCAGTACTTGTATAATAAGCTACTGCAGTTAGACAGCAATTAACTTTTTAAATTCAGTAAGTATTACAAATTGTCTATTGCTTTCTGAGAAAAAGTGTCTAGAGAGAAGATCAGGTACTTCTAAACGAATGTAACAAAAATGTACTAGTATTAACTAATTCTGGAAGATTGTCTATAGTCAAAATGTGGTAAAGCTAATGTTTTTAAATTTTAGTGATAGACTATTGCTCCCTGTTATTTTCATAATGGTGTTTAAATTCCATGATGAATTGTGGCTAAATTTTGCATAGGCTGAATAAGTTTTCTGAAAACCACTCTATGAATAGGTAATTGGTTCTTTTTGGGTCACAATCCAAAAGGGAACCAAAAGCAAGGACAATTTTAAAAAAAACAGAGCTGTTGAACATGCTTTTTTAGAAGTAGCTTGAGTAGGTTAGGAAAATGCCATTAACCTTCAGGGACATTATGTCCCTAAATCTCTCTGTATCCTTTTAAGATCTCAGCTTTGCTACTCTTTTGGACTAGAGCATGTTGCAAATGGGAGAACAGAGAGAGGCTTGCAGTAGAAGGACTCACGGGGCTGATGCAAAGGGCTTTTAGATGTGACAGAAGTTCCTGCAAACTTCACTAGGTTACTTGCCTGACATGTACAGAGTGTCTTCTGTTTCTGCACTCACAGTGCAGAATGGGTTATATTACAATAATTTTTAAACCACTGTGCTATCCCTTTTTTGCAATACTGCTGGTCTGATTCCTCACTGATAGCTGGTAGCACGTGAAAGGGGAAAATTTGCTATCAAGACATAATTCCAAAGGTGCTACGTGCTTGTGGGTAGAAACAGAGAGAGTGTGCCTGTGTAGGATTTGATTCCCTAGAAAACCAAGAGAAAACTTCAGCATATTGACTAATGTGAACAGGTCTAAAATATAGGTGTTTTGTTCTGTTATGTGACTTGTGGGTCTCTGTCAGCAGAGGGATGTAAAGGTCATCATCTCAAAGAAGTTGACTTCCCTCCTGGGTACCTGCTTGGTTGCTCAAAGTACCAAGTCTTTACCTTTCCACCTTGCAATTTGCATTCCTGCACACACTGAAGCTGGATGCCTGGAGAAAGTCTTATTTATCTAAAATATTCATTAATCTGATAAGCAACGAATAACAGTTCTCACTTGCATAACACTACTGAGCTGGCAAACTGAGAACGTTTTACACACATTACCCTTTCATGTAGAAGCATTGGGAAAAAACAGCTGGTCAGGGGATTCCAATGAGTGCACCAGTAATGGAAAAGAGACAGGGAGAGCCCGTGAGGCAAAGGGAGAAGGGGGTTGCTGCAGGCAGGCTAGGGATGGCCTGGAGAAGTGATGTGAAGCTGGAACTGAAATGAGAGCAGGCTGGCATGCTGTTAGCAGTGCAAGCTGTGCTGAAGAGCAGAGTGCTGCGTAGGTAGGTGATATACAATAAGGAAAAAAATGTGTATTCAAAGAGGGCAGATGAGAAAAGTTCCAGCCTCCAGGATTCACGTGGCTCGCCAAGAGTTGTCTGTAAAAGTACGTGAAACAAGCAGAGTTTGTTTCAGTCTCGTGTGGAATTCCAGTAACGTAAAGTAGAATATCAGGCATTTTGCTCCTTTCTTTCTCTTGAATATCTTGAATATTTATGTAAGACCCTTAATAGAGTGCAAACAAAACACTAGATGGTTATAATTTTTTGGATTAAGTATTTCTTTTAGAAGTAGGGGAAAAAGTCAATCCTGCCCATGGAAGTTAAAAAAAACAAAAAAAAAAACAAAAAAAAACCAAAAAACCACAAAAAAAGTGACTGGAAAACTTTTTAAAAAACATAGATATATATTTATGCATAAAGTAGTATACACAGTAGGTTGCAATAAAAAGTCAGATAGAGACAGGATAATCTCACTGATTTCTTCTATCAACTTCTTTAAAATTTCACATGGAGAGAATTAACCTGATGGAATAATGAGGAAAAAGAGAGAAAAAAAGCAAAAAGAAAAAATTATGTCTGAGTGTCATTTCAAATATTAATTTTAGATTTTTTCAGAAGAAAAACATCTATTTTATGATTCATTGAGGAAAAAATTATGATTTGTGATTTGTCCTATGAAGCTTAATTTTCATATTTTTAGGAAGAAAGTACATCTGCAATCCAAAAACCTCAAAATGGATTATTGTCTACTGTAAGTAACTTTCTAAACTCTGTAGCTGTCCTTTTCTTTTTCAAATATAATTTCAATTATATACCTAAAAGGAGTGAGGTGAAGATACAGAATCACAGAATCATTAAGGTTGGAAAAGAACTCCAAGATCATCGAGGCCAGTCTTTGACCAATCATCACCTGGTCAGCGAGATCGTGGCACTAAATGCCGTGTCCTGTCATTTCTTAAACACCTTCAGGGATGGTGATTTCACCACCTCCCTGGACAATCCATGCCAATGCTTAATAACTCTTCCACTGAAGAAATTCTTCCTGGTGTTCAACCTGAACTTTCCCTGGTGCATCTTGAAACTATGTCCATTTGTCCTGTTGCTGGTTGTGTGGGAGAAGAGACCATTACCGCACACTCCTTTGAGGTAGTTGTGTCATCAGTAAAGATATTAAACAGGACTGGCCCCAAAACCCAGGCCTGAGGTGCCCCACTCGTGACTGTTCACTGATGGGAGCTGGCACCACTACCCACCACTCCCTGGGCCTGGCCATCCAGCCCACTATTTAACCCAGCAAAGAGTGCTCCTGTCAAGTGTGAATATGTTCATTCATATGGACGTATAAAATAAGATACTATTTCAATTAAAACTATTTTAAATGGAATTCTCTGTGGTGTCATTGCCTGAGAATTAGGAATGGACATCAGCTGATTTCACACTTATCTGGGCAAGATAGTTGTCCCAATAACTTTTGGAGGCACAGTTTTAAGGTTTGGTTTGGTTTGGTAAGGTTTTGGAGAAGATGGTGGCAAACCAGATTATACCAATCAATTCTTAGTCATTTCAGGATAAACTGCTTTTCTGATGGGTCCTGATGTGACCTGCTTTTAATGAAATGGTTCTATAGTATACCTTTCTTCTCAATGCTGTACTGCTCAAGTATAGCATTTCTGAATTCTTGCCAAGTACCATTCAAAGCAGTAGTGCTTTGGGAATGAAAAGAGAGGTGGTTTAGAACATGTTTAGGGCTCACAAATGTATGTTACACATTCCTTGAGAAAGGATTTGTCTGCTCTCTTTTATTTAAAATTTCATTTTCTTTTGAGATATCCACCTCTAATTCATATCTTTAAGTTACCCCTCAAATAATGACAGATGTGTTCAGGACAACTTTTTGTATGGGCTGCTTTAAGAATTCCTTTACCCCTTGTCCATTGTTTGTTTGTTTGTTTTCAATTAAACTGTCATCTTATAAAAAGAGAGGGGAAAACCCTTGCCTAGACAAGAAAAATCTACCTTTAATGGCAGATCTATCCCGTCTTTCAAATTTTCATTGCACACAGCATTGTATTGTGCCATCAGTAGTCTTGCTGACAATAGCACGACCTTGTTCTTTGTAATGACTGTAATTCAACTTCTTAATGAAAGCAGTCTTTGACAACACTTACCATCATAGTAAGACACGATAAGAAGCATTAAAAAACTCTTTCAACAAATCTTGTGCTACTCCTCTTTATCTTCACCTGCAGAAAAGCTGCCTGCTGGTACAGAGCGGGTGGATATTTCACTTTGTTTCATGATCACTAATCCTCTCCAAGCGAATCCTCTGTTACCCTTTTAGCTTCTAACTGAAATACTGCAGTAATAGATGGGGAGCTGCAGTAATTTTTATAAACACGCTGTGTAAACAAGTGAGATGATAGGAAATGCAGCCCCATCGAGACCCTGCTTACTGAAAGAAAATTCTCCTGCTTGCTCGTCTTCATTTTTTTCAGCATACAGAGATTCAATCAGATGAGCTGCTTAGTTAAAGGTCAGAATGGAAATCTTTCTCACCATTTTTCATTTTTTCAAGCCAAATATTTTGTTGACTCTAGTACAGTGAAAAGGCAGGGTAAAAACTGACAATATAACCTGACTAAACTAAGGGTTATCCCTCATTTTAAATAACTATGAAAAGTTTGCAGCACTCTTAGTTTTACTTTTTAATAAATCAGTCAAGTTAATTACATATATTAATTGTATCTGAATTTACGCTGTTCATGTGACAGAGGTAGCCAGGACTGACTTGGCTTTGGAGAAGGGTAAGACAAATTTTGCACTGACTTAGCATACCTTACAATTCCACTAAAACCAATATATGTGCATATCTACAGAACACAGTCCAGTCAATCACTACGTGCTTTCTTTGAACAAATACATGCATGCATGTACACATTTTTAGTCCTTTGAAGATTTTTCTCTCAAGGCCTTGCTTAATTTCAACTTACAGCAAGTCTATCCTATTTCATTATATCTATCATGATAGCACCCCAGTCTGTACAAAATGTGCAGGGTCAATAGCACCAGCAGAGTGAGTCTACCTAGGTGCTGAAGATGAAAGGTCAGGAATAGAATGTTATTCCTGATAAATGAAATCTGCTGCTGCTCCTTCCATTTCTGTGCAAAAAGCTATGAGTATTTTCAGAGCTGTGTGTTCAGACTGGTGGAGATAGAGACCACCTGTTCTTTAAATGATAAGGAGAAATAAATGAATTTATTACTGACAGCTCGTTAATCCATCACCTGATGGCCACTGCACTGAGGCCTGATCACAATTTACAGAAATTAATGTATAGTTGCCTGAAGCCCTATTTAGTAATATCTGTGCAATCTCTGAATGAATCCAACCTAGACTCATATATAATAATCATAATGGGATTAACTGGCCGATATTAGCTCTCACCTTCTGATAACCCAAGGAAAGGTTTTTCCTATTATTCTTTCCAGCATGGTAGCTCATATTAAATTTAATGCATGCCAGAAAAGTAATGCTTTTTCTTTTCTAACAATTGGAACATATAACCCAGTTGGAATGAGTAATCTCTTGGTATTTATGGATTATACTTAATTGCAATTAGAGAGCTAAACATGTTTTTCCCCCACATTTTTTAAATACTGTTTGTATTTTTAACTACAAGATAGTTTATGGACAGGCAAATTTTTTTTATGGGCAACTGCAGTTATTTTACATGCATTTGTCAGTAAAACTTTTTTGGCTCAATCTGAGGGCTTACTGCATGGGACTTGCACACTTAAATCATGTAAAGAAGAATGCATATTACTCACCTTGAGGAAGACCCCGATTTTGACCAGATTGCTCCATATACCAAATTTTCAATAACAGAGAGGACACACTTGCTAGGGATTAGCTAGAGTTGCTTTGTTGGTTCTCCCAGCTGTTTGGGCACAAAGTTATGCAGAGGTTAACCATAAGAGATGATGGTCAGCCTCTTATTCTGACCTGGGACCTGGTGTCAGTGGAGGTGTCAGAGGAGCACCTGAAGTACATTGTCATTTCTTGCATTCCCAGTGGAGGATGTGTGGCTTGTTTCTGCAGGTGCTTGGCTGTAGTCACTTCTTGTAGTGCCAGGAAGGATGCACATTTCTATTGACTGCATGCTTGGTTTTTGAATAAGTGCTCATCTCTCTCCATCCTCTCTACAGAAGCACCACTTATGGAACACAAGCTTGTAGATGCTGTGTGAGGAAACTGTAAAGAGGTACAGAAAACACAAAGATTCAATCATTGAGGCTAGAAAAGACCTTTAAGACCATCAAGTCCAACCATTAACCCATCACTGCCAGGTCCACCACTAAAACATGACCCTAAACTCCACAGCTACATGTCTTTTAAATATCTCCAAGGATAGCAACTCAACCACTTCCCTGGGAAATCTGTTTCAATTTTGGCAACCCTACTAGTAAAGAAATTTTTCCTACTGTGGAATATAAAACTCCCCTGGAACCATTTCCTCTTGTCCTATCATTTATTTCTGGTCAGAAGAGAACAGTTGCCACCTTGTTACAACCTTCTTTCAGGCAATTCTAGAGAACAATAAAGTCTCCTGGCTAAATACTCCCAGCTCCCTCAGAGGAATTGTGCTCCAGATCCTTCATCAGCTCCATTGCCCTTCGGAAGTGGCATCTGAACCATCCAGAACCACTGTGTTCATTACAGAGGGTCCTGGTTGTCATGACACCGAGATACCTGCTCCAGGGAACTGACACCTTTGAAATTCAAACATTTGGCATGTTTCGTTGCTTCTCTGAACCATATGCTTCTACCTATCCATAATATTTTATATTTTAAAAGAAAGGCAGAAGGATAGGTCACATATAATGGAACTAAATAAATTTGTTTTGGAGGTGACATTATGAAATCACATCTTTTAGATAAATGCTTTTAAAACATCCTGACTTCAGTACAAATAATGAGAAATTGAGACCTTTAGGGTCACAAAATGGGGGTACAAATAAACAGTTTGTTGTTGTGCTCCTTTCTCTCCATGCCTGAATAATCTAAAATGTTCTTCTGATTGGAAGTCGAAAGACTTCCTGCCACAGCAAACACTGTCAAGAACAGGTCAGATTGACCCCATGCAATTCAGTGTTGTGAGGAGTTTAAAAGCAAAAAAAAAAGGTACAATTACCAGATGCCAGGAGCTCATTTTGCATTGCTAAGTTGTTATGTCTCTGCTTCTGCTGCTTACCACCTGCTGTGGGAGAATAACAGTGCTGTTTCATGAGTACTTGCATGCAAAGTGCCTTTAAAACCCTCTCTGCTCTTCTTCTCAGTGCCAAAACTGAGATAAACATTTATCTTTTTACAAATCATAGAAATAAGAAATCAACCCCCCACCTCTACCCCCACCACGTGACAGTCTTTATGAGAGGGCACAGAAATACATCAGCCAAAGATTGGTTAGGAAAATGACCAAGGAGACTCACAACCTCCTTTTTCCTTTGCCCATGTACCAGCAGTAGGCATCTGCCTTCTGTGGCCAGCAGGGAGTTTTGGTACCATGTACCCAAGCAAGCAGGGAAATAAAAGTTTGTCGTGTGTAACAAATAACATGGCATAGAAATCTGGCACTGGTAAAATCCCCCTTGAAAGTGAATTTTGCTTGTGCCTGCTTTTCTCTCATCCTTTCATTGGACTGTGTGCTGACTGGAAAAAGACAGAAACTGGAAAAAGGGAAAAAGAAGAATCTGCCTTGTGAACCTCATGTAAGGGGAAGTCCAGGGATGACAGGGAGAAAAGCGTAAGGGACATAAAAGGGACAGCTACTCCTCTGAGAGATCTCTCTTTCTAACTTCCCTATTAATAATTAACTGTTCCTCAGCAGGCAGTAGCTATGGTATTAATGGAGGCTGGAACTAGAAATGCAACATCCAGTAATTTTATGGAATATATAATTTTATCTCATTGGCCAAAGGCCAGGATAGGACATCTTCCAGCAGGAAAGGACACGTGAAATGTCACTGATGGATTTTGTGATGAGGAAAATAACTGAGAAGAAGCATTCTCAGAATGGCCCCATGTAAGGTGTGCACCAGGCACTTCTGGTAGGGGGGCTTCTAATCCCCACAATGAACATTTTTAAACCTGCTGCCTTAGCACTTAACTCCAGCTAGAAGGTATAAGCCTGTGATTTTAATTTGAAAATATTCCTTGGGATGAGCAAGGAGGGAATAAAGTAAAACAAATTATTAACTTGCAGGGAGGCCTCACTAAAGTGTTTTCCTACTGTAATATTCATGTCAATCAGTGGTTTTCTTTTCAGCTTCACACAGTCCCATTAGGTAGCGTGTTGTCAACCAAAAGAATATAATTTCAGCACCAAGGGCTTTTTCTGTGATTATCCAAATCCTATTAACAATGCCTAAGGAGCAGGTTTACTATTGGGTTTTACTGCTGTAATATATGTGTGCATGCTTGGGGCATACATTTGAAATTCTCCAATCTGTTTTAGCTCTTGTATTACTCAAGGTACAACTAGATGGAAGAGATTAGGCTCAGTAGCTGCTTAATATTGAACAGTCTATCTACTTACATCATCTCTCCAGGTAATTTGGCAATAGCACTGAATAACGGACCATTAACAGACGTTTCTCACAATATTACATTTTTGATACTGTCCAAACACTGATGGTAAAAGATTTTGAGGAGCTGAAGTATGGTTTTAAACCTAGAGTCCAGTTGAACAGCTATAGCATAAAAACATAATGCCAGCCTAAATTGCATACTGCCTCAATTTCACTGATGTTATATTCTTCCAATAAAATGAGGATAAAAAATAACTGAGGCAGCCTCTAGCTTATCTGTTTGGTTTTTTTCCCAGTTTTGTCCATTCCTGTTTATCCCTGACACTGGTATCTTCTGTTGCACGGAAGAGCCCAGAGACTCAGTCTGCAAAGGATACTTCTGAGGAGATGGAGCAGTCATCTCCTTGTTAATTACTCCTGATTTTTCTTTCCTTTTGTTTCATTGCCATTCACAGAAGGGCAGAAGCAGAGAGGGAAAAAGTTCTAGACAAAGGGAGCACTACTGAAGATGTTACAATAGATGGAGTGTATGGAAAAAAACTAGGGAGGGAATAGTCCAAAACAGGGTCTGTGTTCCTGTGAAGCCCATGCAGAAAGCTGTTTAGCAGTTCAGAGTGCTATATGCATCTGAAATAATGCATACGGCGTGTGTATACATGTATATTTTCTAGCCGCATTTATATTCTGGCTTTGGCATTGTTTGATAGTAAAGCACTTAATGGAGACTGTAGGAAGAAGAATTGTTTACATTACTCTCCAATCTGAGTAATTGACTTGTGGCTGCTTTATTAGGACCTCTATAAGGAAACATAGATGCAGCAGAAGAGCTCATTTTAGTTTGGTTTCTATAAGATGCTGCATGTACACTGCAGAAATGCTGGGTGCTTGAGTAGAAGTCTTAATGGTATAAAAGAATTTTTTTGTTTTCCCAGTTAACTATTTGAAATTGCAATTGCACAGCTCATAATTATCAATAGCTATGCAGGCACAAAACTGGAGTTCCTCATTGTTGTTCCACATCCTAGCAAATAACTACAGCAATCAAGGATGTCACTATGTGAGCTGTGTGTATGTTTCATTGTGTGTGTGAAAATAAAAGTGTGGTGTGTCCTATATCATGTTGTAAAAAACTGTGCCTAGGATCGGTAGAGAAGCAAGTCACATTCTTGAGGTTAAAATGACATTTTTAAATTTGACATTCATGAAATTGTTTCCATCAGTTAGGCTTATGAGCCATGCCTGACATTTCTAAAATCACTCTTAAAATCACAGTCACGCTGAGATCAAAGCCTGCATCTGCACTAACTCCAGTGAGGCCAAGATTTCATTTCTTGATGTCAGCATCTTTGAATATCTGCATCCCCAAACTCAGTTGTCTGAGTTATCACACCAGTCCCAGTACATTTTCAAGCGCTGGCTCTGAATGTTGTGCTGTCCTGAGGTAAATTGGTATGTCTGCTGTCTCCAGAAAAAGAGCAAAAGTCTCTGGAATCATTGTGGTTATGTCCTGTGCTGTCACACTAACGGTTCTTGCTTTGAGAATTACAGCAGAGTGGTGAAGGAAGCAACTCAACAAAAAGAAGTGAGAAAGCATATACATATTCCTTATGCAATACTTGAAAGACTGAAGGAATTAATTGTGCATGCCAGTTTTGTTACTTCGTATAACTCATAAACAATTGTCTGTATCTGTGTACCTCACGTTTGCACTTGTAGTGTAACCTAGGTGCTTCACACTTTTTTCCACATTTTTTAATTAAAAAGATTTTCTATTTAAAAACATTTTCAAGGATCCAGGAGTGCTGAGTAGAGGGGGAAGATCCCTGCCATAGTGCTGCTGGCCACACTGTTACTGATAAAGGCCAGGATGCCGTTGTCCTTTTTGGCTCATGTTCACCCACTCCTGTCCAACCAGCATCCCCAGGTCCTTTTCTGCTGGACCAGCCTGTAGCACTGCCTGGAGTTGTTGTGAGTCCAGGGCAGGACCTGGAATTTGCCCTTGTTGACCCTCCTACCATTTGCCCCTGCCATTGATTCAGCCTGTCCAGATCCTTCTGTAGAGATGTCCTACCCTCCCCCAGACCAAGATTCCCATCCAGTCAATTTGGTGTTGTCTGCAAACTGACTGAGGATGCTCTAGTCCCCTTGTCCAGATCACAGATATCCAGGGCTGGCCTCAGTGCTGAGCCCTGGGGACCAGCACTTGTGACCAGCTGCCAACTGGATGTGACTTCCTTCACCACCATTCTCTGGGCCTGGCCAGGCAGACAAGTTTTACACAGTGAGGATTGCTGTCCAAGGCAGCTCCTCCAGGAGAATGCTGTCAAAAATGGTGACAAAGGCTTTTTCAAAATCCAGGTAGACAGCATTCACAGCCTTTTCCCCATCCACCACACAGGTAAATTTCTCATAGCAGGAGATCATGCTACTGAACTTAAAAACACTCCTTCTGACAAATTGCAAGACAGATGAAGGCCACAGCAGATATGGTAGCTACATTCATAAACTGGACAATGACATATATATCTCTATGTGCTGGAAGTGCAATATTCACTATTTCCCTGAAAAAAGGGTGAGAAACCTTTGATGTTGGTTTCCATTTTTCTTTTTTTTTGAGGGGGTTTTGTTTGAGGAGGTTTCTTTTGTTTGTTTTGTTGGGGTTTTTTTACTTCTGTTCTATCTTGTAGATACAATTTTGAACCTCTTTTTCTTCATGCAATAAATCCATTTCCAATTGTAGTAACCTCTATTGTTGTACAGTAACAATAGGCTTCCTGACTCTCAGACCTGACTTAATAGAGAGGAAACAAAAGCCCAGCACCTTAGGCTCAGTAAGATAAGAGATTGTTGAAGAGAAAAAAATTAAGTGTTGTTGAATTGAGAGTATTTCCTAGAGTACTGTCAATAGCCTTCAAGACAATATGGGAAGACTCCATGTGAGACAATGTGTACAGTTATGATGCTCAATGAGGAAGAAAGAAGTACTGAAATAAAATTGTTGTAATTTGTATTATATTAAATTTAATCTGTTTTGATGGGAATGCCTTGTTTTTCATAGAATGTATACATCTTTTCAATAGTGTGATACGGTGAAAGGATTAATTTCAGAATGTGACCACTGTAGACAGAGGATTCACTTTCCTCAGTGGTCAGTTGCATTCAGTGCAATGACAAATTGAATTGTCACTCCATCATCTCTAAAAAGGGGCTATATTCCATGGCTTCATGTTTTGGTTTTTCATATGTTTTCTTAGTTAAAATGGAGACACTGGTGTCATTATGGATTTCCATTTTGTAAGGAAAAACAGAGTATTAAATAATCACTTCTGCAGCAAAAATAAGAATATTCAATATAATTTCTAACATTCAAGCTTTGTCACAAATAACTGCTGTTTTAAATGCAATAAAGAAATTTTAAATTAATCCTTTCTTGTCATGCCCTTGTAATACTCACAAATATAAGCACTATAAACATGCAATATGAGTGATTAAAAAGGCTTCTAAATTGTCAAATCCAGAAGCACTCACAGAGTAAATGCTAATTATTTCTGCTTTTTCTCTTTCCTGAAAAATATCCCTCAGTGCAGCTATCAGTCCTACTATGATCAGAAGTGGAGGGGGTGTGTGTGTACTGGAATATGTACATATATATATGCACTTTATTAAATATTCAAATACTGCACACTCATATGTGAGTTGGGCAAATTTTAACTGTGTAGGAGGCACAAAAAAGGCACGCTTACCCAAGAAACCAAATTATATGGATTAAATGTTGGAGTTTGCAAAGGTATAGCTGAGGGAAATATTGCACAGACCATTACTACAGAACAGTCAAGCACTTTAGAGTGCTCCTGGGCTCCACACTAAGCCAACATTTATCTGCATCTGAACCCTTATTCCTTTTCCTCTTCCAGTTCCCAATATTACCAGATAGCTATCCCCTCTTGTAAAAACTAACTTCCAAAGAGAGCTCAATTTCATCTCCTTTAGGTTAAGATGTCAGTTTAGGAAGAGGAAAGCAAAAGTTTGCACTCCAAGCTGGTCAACATAGGGGCTTGCACATGGGTCCAGTGTTAGCCTCCAAATCTATAACATTCTCTGGAGTGGTGTGTCTTTCTATTAAAATATTTCAGCACAATTGACACTGGCCAACTGTTTATTAAAACAAAGCAAAAAATTAACCTCTGTAATTTTCAATAAATTTTAGGCAGATTTTATATGGGTGCTGGTACACACATAAATGTAATTGCAAATAACACCCATATTTGAGACATTGCTACCCTTTTTATAAATAGAGGAAACAAACTCAGGCTACATTTATGCCAGCTGTCGACTACTAGATCGTTCATTAATTTGGTCAAATTTAGGTCTCTGTTGCACTCGGGGTTAGTGGTCTTTTAAAGTACATTGTTTCCTTGATCTTACGTCCCTCAGAAAAAAATGACAAAAGCTGTTCTTTCAATTTAAAATGGACCAGTGTGCCTCTTCTATGTTATTTTTCTAATGTACCTGTTTAACTTTATTGTGACTTCTTAGAGCTCTTCTGACACAATCGATGGACTGTTTTGAAAGCTTGTTGCTGTTAGTGGCTCCAGTTATACCACACTGGGGACGAGAACAGAGTTTCTTTCAGATTGCAAGAACACTCCAGCTGATTCTTAGACATGTTTCAGCTGTGTGAATTAACAGGTTAAAGAAGTGCTCATGTAGAACATGGCACTAGCACAGCCCTGACAGATATAGACTGCTATTTTATTTTTGGAATATCAGCCTAAGGCTATTGTGGCTGGCTTGCTGACAGACATCATGTGCTGGTATTCCAACAGAGAAATGCTAACTATAAAATCAACTAACCCAAGGGCTTGCTATTATACTTAAATTTTTAATAAGTTGTCAAAAGCCCTCTTTACACTGTTCATTTAAAAACGGGCTGAGGAGCCCCACTGTCACTTAATAAGCACTTACCCACTGGAAACATCAGCAAGGGGAAGGGTGGCAGGCCTGAAAATCTCCTTTATGAAAAGAATTTCTGCTCTTTTATTCCATGTCATTTTGACTGGCCAGGTACATCTACCCTAGATGGTCACACTGGATTATAATACGGATTTCTCATCCATATCAGCCCTCCCCCAGGTACTCAGCTCCTTCCAGTGTACTTGTGTCATCCAGCTGCTTGTTGCCATGCCATAATCTCAGTGGTGTGGCTGCATTTTCCTTACCTCTCTTTGCCCTCATTTCTTCATGGATCTTTGAACAGCACCATTTCTTCCCTCCCTGTGAATCAGAGGGATTCATAGGATCCTGAAGGCAGTGGTTTGCACCTCTCCAGCAAGAAGAAAATTAGCATGATCTTCTTTTTATATATCAGTGTTCTGTAAAGAGTTAAAGACCACGTGTGCCAGGAGACTAGATATGTTTGCAGTCCTGCAAACAGTGTGCTGTACCCATGCATGTGGCCTTTGTGAAGAAAAGCCATACCAGCCCTCTTCTCTTTACTGATGTTGAGAGGATGGGACAGGGGGGATAGAAGGCAAATAACTGGGAGCAGATGAAGAAATTATAAAAGCTACGGTGATGTGGGAGCTGAAATATTTTTCTAAGCCATCCTTGTAAAAGCAGATGATGAGTTAAAGGGTGAGGCAGATAATCAATTGCTCTAAGCTTCATATGATACTTATGTGAAGGATATGGAATGCAAGGGTTTCTGGCCATAGCTCACTCAATGCCACCATGTGTGTTTTGGTGATGCCCTTGTACTCTGCTTTCCCACAAAGAGGCAATGGGAATGTGTCCTCTATGGGAATGTTATACTTTTAACAGTATCTTGTTAAAAGCCCCAGTAAAAGCAGTGATAAGTTCTTCAAAGAGGAAGATGTAGGAGATGTAGGGAATGTAAATGGAGCACAACTATTCATGTCATCTCTTCAAATACACCTGCCAGAACCACATCCTCATGAGTTTGTCACGTTTTGTGAGTTTCTTACACAGGAATGATGACTGCAATCAGAATGGACTTCTTTGCTAAATCTAACAAGCAGTTCTAAGTCAGTTCTAAAACAGTCCAGAATTTACTCTTAAATGTGGAACTGAAAGGATGACAACTCTGAGGAAAGAGATTAAGAACCTCCAGAATCTGGAGCTGAAAACTCTACCTGACCTTCGCACATTCATCTCTGAGGGGCCTTGTTGCAAAAAAATATTCCAATCCTTTAGACTCTGCTTTCTGTCTTCTACACATGGGTAGTGATGATTATATGCAGTTGCATATTATCAGTATAAAGATTGATTCTTTTCATTAGTGCTGTTGTGAAGTGATGAAAGCATGCAACTGTGCTGTGATAAAATATTTTATTGCCAAAGAAGAAATTGTGGAATCGATAGAAGAAACATCCCAGACTATTATTAACTCTTTTTAAAAAATATATGTATAACTATGCATTGTTTAATTATATTCTTCTGTAGTATCTGTAAACTCTTTATTGCCTTTATTAGCTATTGTCTCTTTTTGGAGTCTTGTGTGGGAAGATGTTTTCTCTGAGAACACAGACTGATGATAGCACTCACCAGTTCTAAACTTCTACTTTAAAGCAGTCATTAACACTTAATTAGCTAAAAAGCCCTCTATTGGGCTAATATTGAAATAATGCTACATTTGCCAGATGTCCTAGAGCCAAATTTGGGTGGTGACTTCTCCAGGCCTACAGACATTACTGGGTGTGTTAGCAAGCCTGCTTGCTGTTAACGATGGGCTTCTAATGGTCAGGATTTAAGGTAACATAAAACCTAGCCTGAAGCACTAACAGACCACTGCTGTCTTAGCAGTTCTTTGTTCTGAACAAACATGCCATGCCACAGGAAGAGTTAAATCCTGCTGTTTCATTATTATAACTCTATCATCAATCAAAATGACCTAAAAGGTGTGTGGTGCACATTATTTGTAAACAGGCATATAAGAAACATTAAGTGTGTTAAGTGTGCCCAAAACATTGTCTTTTTTCTCCCCTGCTCTCCAAAAAGGTGGGGAGAACAACATATGTCCAAGAAGGGAACAGCAGTAGAGACACTTTCATTTGGGAAGGACTTGGAGGGAAAGGAAATGTTTGGAAGCAGACAGACAAAGCCCAGTGATGCATCCAGAAGCACAGAGAGCAAGAGATGCTGCAGTTGAAGGTTGCAAAGAGGAAGAGGGCTGGGAAAGCTGTGTCACGAGTGTGTGCAAGTGAGGAGAAAGTGACAAAAGAATTCATCCTCTGAACCAGCTGATAATCATTGCTGGGTGTCAGCTGACAAAGAGGGCACAGAAACAATTCCCTGCCTTGCAAACGCTAAATCCACAGAGGATTTGGTGGAGATTGACCAATAGGACCGTGAAACAATAAACATCACATTTACAGATCCTGTCTCATCCATCCTATGCTACATTTTACCTGTCACACATGCATTAGCTATATAGCCATAATTGTCCACATACTTACAACTATTTTCGGTAAATGCTGTATTCATTGAGACTTTCCAATGGAAGATTTAATCCCACTTTACCCCTACACTGACTATTTCCATTATCTCCTTAGGATTCTGTAATTATTAAAATATAATCTGGAATATAATAATATAATAAGGAAAGTACGTTTTTCTTAATTATACTTTTTAATGACTTGTTAAACAACATAGCAAAAAAATCAGCTGCAAGCAGGGAACAACACTGAAAAAATGCCTCTTAAAAGGTGAATGCCTCAGAAAGTGATGAGATAACGAAGAAAGAGAGGGAACATCTGGATACTATGAAGGGTCACAGTAATTTAGAGGAGGAAAGAGATGAAAGTTTGTATGTAGGCTCCTAAAGGCAATAGTAAGCATCTAGCCCACGGGATAAGCAATTACACCATTTTTATGATTGTAGCGTTTGTTTTCACCTTTTCTTAATTGCTCGTTTCTTTCTTTAAATCTTCACTTGTTAAGCATCAGAAAACATATAGAGGATCAGACCTAGGAGATTTGCAAATGGCTTGAGTATTTGTTAATATGCAGTCAAGCTGTGTCTCATGGCAGTGTGATGTCTAACTTTTCTTTGAGGCACTGAAATAACTCTGTTTCTGTCAGCTCTACACTCTCAGACAAAGCAAAAGGGAGCAGAGGAGGGAAAGGTAGGTTGAAGAATCTTATGGCTTATACTAATAGGTGATTGTAAAACATCCTGGTTTTAACATATGGCTGTGAAAAATAAAGAACAAAGGTGCTGGAACAAATTGCTGCCCATTCTTTTGAAATTTGAAATAAGGAATTTAAATTCCCCCAGACAAATAATCAGACTGATTTCCACCTGACAGCCATTAAAATAGTGATGTGCTAACAGGGGATCCTCAGTACTTCTGGTAACATTCTGCCACTAAACATGAGCAAAAAACTGGGGTGAATTCTTGCTCTCTGGTAGTGTCTCCCACCAGATAAAATCACAGAAGCTCCCTTAAAAAAACACTTTAGAGAACTCACCCCTTTTTTACCCAGTGAATGTCAATAAATCTTTTAGGGAAGAGATATGATGCACTGAGGCTCCTGGAGAGTAAAGAGAGAAAGGGAAGGAGGCTTCTTCTGCTATACACACTCCTTCACTCATTGCAGAAAGTAAGCACCAGTGTCATTGACACACACACAGTGACCTACAGTCCCCTGATGTTTATTGGAAACTATTTTCCTGCCCCCAGTAAAACCATTTCTCAAGTACAGGAATGCCCTGGAAGCAGTGTTTGGGGACTGGTGATGCTACCAAGGCCAAGGACATCAAGAGACTATCCCAGGTATTGTTTGGACAAGCACCCTGTACTCCAGGCAGAAGTGAGGTCCTCTGGCTGTGCAGGCTGATGGACAGTGCTGTCCCTCAGAGACAACACTGTGGTAGAAGGGACCATCCCCATAAAACAGGAGCATGAAAGGACCTTTGAGCCAATATTTTGCTAGGAACCACTAGATTTTAGTTAGGCAGCTCTAACCATGTTAGACTCTACATGTTAGACCTCTCACATTTATTTTGCTTTTGGCCAGAAATTGTCTTAGTGAGTAATATCTGATGTTTTGGCTCTGTTTCATGGTCAGGGGCTCCCTAAGCACAGGGTGATGTCAAATAGACAAGTTAAGGTTAATTCAGGCAGGTCTTCTGCAGATGAAAACATAGCCTCTGCAGTAAGAAGAGAAAAAGGGGACATTTTTGCATTTGGGAAGCTAATCCCTCTGCATATTCCTTACATTCTGTAGAACATGCCCACAGAAAATAGAAAATCACCAGACCTCAATCAGCTGTTACTACATAGCCTCCACACACAGGAGAGTTCTGGTAAGTCAGATAAAGAAGACTCGATTGCAGGGGGCTTCATGCATTGCCTAAAGGGAAAATAAATCATGTCTCCAAACTGATCTCTTCTATCTCACCAAATGGATTGGCTTATTGATCAGAAAATTGCTTGTCTTTTTTTTTTTTTTTTTGTTACTACATTGTTAACATCCGTTATATCACATTCCACCATTATTTGCTGCACAAACCAGCGTGATACGAACATGCATGTGAGCCAAAAAATAAATCAATAGGACAATATCAGACATGCAAAAATCCCATTGATCATATAAACCAAGTGTCTGCAAACAAGCACAAGAGAGCTTTGAATTATGACCACTCAAAGGATAAGTCTGTATCTGTGACTTAATTGGGAGTAACATCTTCATGGAGGAGTGGACTGGGTATAACACAAACTACTGACCTATAATACCCACAGGGGATTTCCTACATCTCTTCCTATCAAATACTTAAACTCCTTTCTATATGATCATACTTCTGGATTATTGCAGAGAGAAGCAACAAAATGAACACATACTTCCAGATAGGTTTTGAGATTTTTTTGCAGTTGTTGACATTAGTTGATATTGGTTTTTAGTTGTTGATATTGTTGATATATCTTTTTGTGGCTGACACTGGTTTTTGATCCTGTTTTTGTCCTTAACTATCCCTATGGACAAGTAGGCTCTTAAAATGTAGAGTGAAAGGATGAAAATGAATCAGTAGGTGTAATTGAAAATGTTATGGAACTTTTACTGAGGGGGTGATAATCAGCTGTTTGAATATTAAGTCATTCACAAAGATAGCAGATGATGATATCACCTCTTCATTTTTTTCAGACTGGTAAGGGACCACCTTCTCCTACAGCACTCAGACTTGCTTGAGCCAAAATGGAATTGCAATAAAGCTGACACTTGAAATATGCATTCCAAGTTCTTATTACCATCCATAATTGTCAGTTCTCTCTTGCACTATATATCACATGCAAAACATATTGTGTATTATACATGATGGAATCAGTAGGGGTTAAACTTCTGAGATGCAGAGATTGGTGAAGTTGTGAAGTTCCTTTGTGTTATCAACCACTGGCTGCTTGGCCCTGAGTTAGAATAAAGCAGATCTCTTGCAATCTGCTAGTGACCCCTCCCCCCATCACAATGTGCATCATTAAATTATGCAACTGTTGGGTCATGAAGCTGGAAGTTTAAGCTTCACATCAAAGTAGACCGAAAAGGTGCAAAAATGTGAGGGTGAAATGGAGAAAGAGGGGGAAGATCAGGAGACAGAAAAACTCTCAAAACTCTGAAACCTCTGTGCCCTCAGACAGCACCTGCTGCATTGTTATTTCTTTCGGGTCAGATTTCAGAAGGTTTTTTGTGCACTTCTGGCCAGAATTTTGTGCCAGAAGCCCACAGCTTAGCAGATTGCATAAACTCACTGCTTTCATGGTGATGACCGTACTGCAATTAAGCTACAGAGGTATCAAGGTGGCATTTAGGATGCACAACATATTCACCTATGCTATCAGCCCATCCAGCATTCACTGTGGAGATTACAAGATTGCTCTTACTGGAAAATATTCTTTCCATCGTGTCTGTATTTGGAGGGTAAGAGAGAGGGCCATTCCTCAATCATGAGAAATATATTGGCAGACTTGTGACATGCCAAATAGGAGCAATGCACAGTACAGGGCACTCAGGAGTGCATCTTAGGGTTCACTTTAAATCTTAGATGCCCTGAAACATCCATGTAACTATTCCAAACAGCCCTCAGGACACCTTAGACATGGCTGGATATTTTTCATTCTTTTTCATAAAAAATGGCATTTTATTGTTGATGGGTTCAAAATGTCTTCTTCACCCTTTCTCTATGGATAAATAAATTTACTAATAGATTGGTCTTTGAGGGCAGCATCCATTTTAAATTAACGCCCTTGATTTTTTCTCAAATGAGTCTTTTTCCATTTTCTTCACAATGCTTTTCTCCAGATACTTTGCATTTAAAATAAAAAAAATCTAAGTGCTTCTGATTTTCTTGTATTAAGGAGGAAAAAAAATCATATTAAACTTTGAGGATTCTCTCAGAAAACACTAAATTAGTTTCCCAAATCCATAACCTATCAAATGGCTGAGTGATAGCTGTGTCATGAATGGCTTTAGCATTCTGTGAACGGCCTTCATATTAATTTGGAAGCAAAATCCAATACCTTGAAGATATGGAACCTGAGGACATTTGTGCCTTCAAAGTTTATAAGCTATACTGCTTCTTAATGAAATAAACCTATTTGGTGTACTTTTAATGGATTTTATTTTAAAAACTAAGCTGGTGTGTATATATATATATATATATATATATATATATAAAATATATTGCTATTTGTATCACAAATTTCCTGGCCTTAGGTCATAACTCATAATAAATCTCTGAGCAAACAGGATATATTGTCAGATTAATATGACAGGTAATTAGGTCCCATTAAGAGGTTGTCTCTA